>NC_138296.1:32635000-32925000 GCF_965601325.2 Salmo salar | reverse complement strand
ACTGACAAGCAGTACCACGATGTGGAGTTTGAGAAGGGGAGGAAGCACAGTGTGAAGGTGACTCCATTTCTGAACGGAGAGATCACAAGTTTCCAGGTAAGCAGATTTCATGTTCATGGCCGTGAGTTTATCCCTTTAACTCCATGATAACCAGGCTATAAAATAAGCAAGCTACACTATCAGCAGAAATACCTTTATGCCTAGTGAAATCATCAATTCAGAGAGCAATGTTATAAACCGTACAGTATCAGTCTGTGGTTGTGTGCCCATTGAAATTTGGTTAAAAGTTACAGCTACAATGGGATTGTCATACAATTAAAATTCCAGGGTTAAGCTAAAGTAATGTACATGCTTACATGTTGGTTTCCACATAACCTCACCTGGAAAAACTCAATACACTAGATAATAGGTGCTCAACTCATTGTTTGGGACTTACAGACAAGCTAGTCCAACCAGTAGTGTCTAGAAGCTGTCTGCAGTAAGGCGATATCCTCCAATCTGACCCCTCGCCCTCTACCAGACACGGCTGTCAGCGTGTGGGCGTACTGTGCTGCTGACTGGCATCCCTGCCGTCATGGAGCAGGAGAACCTGCAGGACCTGCTGGAGATCCACTTCCAGAAGACCAGTAACGGTGGGGGAGAGGTGGACGCCTTCCTCTACAACCCCCTGGGGCAGCACACCCTGGCCCTGTTCGAGGAGGACTGTCCCACTGAAGACCAGAGCCAGTGAGAGGGCCAGGCACTGATAGCACTCCCCCTAGTGAACTCAACAGACACCTTTCTATTGCCACTCATCTATCCCATCTCAGTACAGGATCAGTTAAATCCAGCCTGGGGATCTAATCCTGGCCTGCTATCAGCATGTTCTGATAGATTGCAATTGAGGACATACCTCTTTCAACCAAATGCTATTCTTAGGGGTTGGCACTGCGCCAAAGCTTTTGACTGAGTTTATATAATGTCTGAGATGGTCTTTTCCTGTTTCTAAACAGAATTTGGTAGAACCATCTATTTATATATAGAATTTCTGATTATGTATGCAGATCATTTTGGGTGAAATGTTTTTAGTGAAGAAAAAATATTCAGAACAAAATTAAGTTGCCAAAGAAATGTAAATGATGCTTGACAAGACTAATTTAGATATCTTTAAGTTAACGTTTAGAAGGAATGTGTATTCTAAAGGTGTCACTATTTAGTGTTCTATAATCGTGCTATTCTATAGTTTTCTGTCATTCTTAGTATTGAAATTGCAATCCTGTACGGTAGAATCAGTGATTGTAATAAAGTCTGTCCAATGACCCAAGTCAGACATTACGATGGTGTGTGGTTCGTTCATTATTACTGAGAAGGCACTACACTGACAATGGGAGATTTAAGTTTTAATCCAGTAAAGTGCATGAGCATCAAGCAGTACAAATAGTTCCAGCAAAACCACACACAGTCAGACAATGGAACACAGATGGAGTTTATTGTAAAAAATCTAGTAACAATGTCAAACAACAAAAACACAAAGATCTAGCAGGATAGCCTAGTGCAACCACTAAAAACAAGTTAGATCCACAGGACAACGACAGTCCACACACCCGGTCAGGCACTTGGGGAGGAATGGAGAGAACCAAGTGATATGAAAGAGTCAAATACATGAATAGAAAGGAAAGAAGCAGGGTGAGGACATAAACCTGGATATACAGTTAATAATTGGGAAGATGGTTGTTCCAATCGACAAGAAAAACCCACAGACAAAAAATAACTACTCATTGTTACCTTAAGTTTACATAATGATTACACACAACCTAGTGGAGAAGTCAGACAGTCTATAACATCTATTGAACGTGGTCTCTCTCGTACTCTGAAGTCTACATTATAAACTGGTTGGCTGACAGCTGTGGTAACAGACGTATGACTAGTTTTACTGCTGTAATTACATTGGTAACCAGTTTATAATAGCAATAAATCAGACCGTATACCACGGGTTGGCTGACAGACGTGGTATATCAGACCGTATACCACGGGTATGACAAAACATGTATTTTTACTGCTCTATTTAAGTTGGTAACCAGTTTATGATAGCAATAAGGCACCTCGGGTTTGTGGTATATGGCCCATATTCCACGGCTTAGGCCTAAGAACAGCCCTTAGCCGTTACTTCTGCTCAGCCTTCCCTGTGGCTCAGTTGGTAGAGCATGGTGTTTGCAACGCCAGCATGGTGTGTGCAACGCCAGGATTGTGGGTTCGATTCCCACGGGGGGCCAGTACAAAAAAATATATAATATTTACTCACTACTGTAAGTCGCTCTGGATAAGCGCGTCTGCTAAATGACTAAAATGTAAAATGTATATTGTCCATATACCACACTCCCTCGTGCCTTATTGCTTAATAAGACACCACGGGGGTTTCTGGTATATGGCCAATATATCACGACTAAGGGCTGAATCCAGGCACTCCGCATATGAACAGCCCTTAGCCATGGTATATTGGCCATATACCTCACCCACTCAGGCCTTATTGCTTAAGTATATCATGTAGCTATAGCTAACCTCTTTGTGCATGCTTGAGTTCACTTAGAGAGGTCAATTTTAATCTCAATCTTTTCAACATCACTTTCTTAGTGGTATCTGTCCAATCCAGAAAGACACACACGATCACTTGACTGACTTTCTTCTGCTCAGTGACACACACATCAAACTAAGGTCAGTGTAAACTCATTTCTAGGAGATTGTTGAAAAGCACCTCTGGTGTCAATATGGTATGTATAACCATTTGTATTCCTGGCCTGATAGATATATATATCTTCAAAAAATACTTTTTGTTGTTGAAATCATATTGTACTTCCTCAAGTTATATAGTGACATTTAGAAAGTAACAAATCCTGTGATGTGGTTTTGATCTGATGTGTTCCTACAGTCACTTAACAATAACAGTACAGTCAACACATTCCTTATGATGTCATCCAGTGAAAATGTCTAACAGACTCAATTGTTCCTATTAAGTACCTGTAAAAAGTTAATCCTATATTGCAAATGAGCAATATAACTTACCAGTAATCCCCTACAATAGTTGTGGGTATTACATATTTAAACTATTACAACAATACATCAGTTGTGCCTAATAGCATGGACAACCCTATAGACGATCTCATGTAGTGTTTATTAAAAAGCTTGGAGGACGATTTCTTCTGTCACCTGTGCTACAGCATGATAAAGGACTGAATAGGAAAAAGACTTTGTTCCTAATACAGACAAGACTAGGTTGGTTGAACCGAAGCTGCGGCCGTTTCGCAGCATTACTTATACAGTATTGTGTAACTGTCGGTATTCCATGCAAGTTGCAACATTTGAATGACAGACTAACCCTATCCCTTTACAAGTCCCCGCAGAATCACCAAGAGTAACAGACGTGACCTGTTCATCTCTGCCGGTCAGCCAGCCTATCAGAAGGAGTGCATTAAAGGTTGTGCTGAAGCTGCTGGTCTTGAAGATGGAGCGGGGGACTGGTCGCGATATGATTGGCATGTGCAAACTGCCAATTAAACGACCAGTGGTGCCCATTCACTCTGTTTCCGGCCATACTGAGGAGTGGATGGCGCCAGGAGAAGTGAAGAGTGGAAACAAAAAAAAGAGCATCATCTTTATTTTGTTGCTTAGAGCAGACAAAATGTATTTAGTTGAAATTAATATCGGAGGGAAGTACTCTGTTTAAAGGGTCAAAGCAAGCATTAGGGCAGACCTGCTTACCTGCATGTCTGTCAGCTCTTTGTGGAACCTCTTGGCCAGGTCTGGACCATTCTGCATTGTAGGAATTTGGTAGGTCTGAGGGAGGGGAGAGAGAATATAATCTGGAGCATTTTGTTTGAGGGCAAAACAAAAGGGTTTCAGAAAAATGTAAATACACCAAGACTTGTGGTTACCTTCCCTTTGTAGAGCAGGCTGCCGACGGGACAGACGACACAGGCCGTCCCAGCACCAAACACCTCCGTAATCTTGCCTGAGTCCAGAGCACCGAGCAGCTCCTTCATGCCCATTGTGCGCTCTGTCACTTTGAACTCTCCCTGAAGGAAACAAAACAAGTCCGTATGACTGTGCATCACTGTAATTCCAATAAAATAATTCTGCTAACCATCTCCTGTCTTCTATGTCAATGGATTACACTGGTCTTAAATTCTCTCTATCCGTTCTCAAATAACTGATCTTTTCCCATTATAGCCTCCCTCTTCCTCCCCTACTTACCCATTCTCTGGCCAGGTCCAGCAGAGACTGTCTGGTGACTCCTGGGAGAATGATGCCATCTAGAGGAGGAGTCAGCAACTCTCTCTCTGCATACAAACAGGTACTCTTACTCACATACATCATCTACAGTGGGGGGAAAAAGTATTTGATCCCCTGCTGATTTTGTACGTTTGCCCACTTACAAAGAAATGATCAGTCTATAATTTTAATGGTAGGTTTATTTGATCAGTGAGAGACAGAATAACAACCAAAAAATCCAGAAAAACGCATGTCAAAAATGTTATAAAATGATTTGCATTTTGATGAGGGAAATAAGTATTTGACCCCTCTGCAAACATGACTTTGTGATTGCCACCAAGTACTGAGGTCAGACGTTTCTTGTAGTTGGCCACCAGGTTTGCACACATCTCAGGAGGGATTTTGTCCCACTCCTCTTTACAGATCTTCTCCAAGTCATTAAGGTTTCGAGGCTGACGTTTGGCAACTCGAACCTTGAGCTCCCTCAACAGATTTTCTATGGGATTAAGGTCTGGAGACTGGCTAGGCCACTCCAGGACCTTAATGTGCTTCTTCTTGAGCCACTCCTTTGTTGCCTTGGCCGTGTGTTTTGGGTCATTGTCATGCTGGAATACCCATCCACGAGCCATTTTCAATGCCCTGGCTGAGGGAAGGAGGTTCTCACCCAAGATTTGACAGTACATGGCCCCGTCAAATGATGTGGTGAAGTTGTCCTGTCCCCTTAGCAGAAAAACACCCCCAAAGCATAATGTTTCCTCCTCCATGTTTGACGGTGGAGATGGTGTTCTTGGGGTCATAGGCAGCATTCCTCCTCCTCCAAACACGGCGAGTTGAGTTGATGCCAAAGAGCTCCATTTTGGTCTCATCTGACCACAACACTTTCTCCCAGTTGTCCTCTGAATCATTCAGATGTTCATTGGCAAACTTCAGACGGGCATGTATATGTATTCTTGAGCAGGGGGACCTTGCGGGCGCAGCAGGACTACAGTCCTTCACGGCGTAGTGTGTTACCAATTGTTTTCTTGGTGACTATGGTCCCAGCTGCCTTGAGATCATTGACAAGATCCTCCTGTGTAGTTCTGGGCTGATTCCTCACCGTTCTCATGATCATTGCAACCCCACGAGGTGAGATCTTGCATGGAGCCCCAGGCCGAGGGATATTGACAGTTCTTTTGTGTTTCTTCCATTTGCGAATAATCGCACCAACTGTTGTCACCTTCTCACCAAGCTGCTTGGCGATGGTCTTGTAGCCCATTCCAGCCTTGTGTAGGTCTACAGTCTTGTCCCTGACATCCTTGGAGAGCTCTTTGGTCTTGGCCATGGTGGAGAGTTTGGAATCTGATTGATTGATTGCTTCTGTGGACAGGTGTCTTTTTTATAGGTAACAAACTGAGATTAGGAGGACTCCCTTTAAGAGTGTGCTCCTAATCTCAGCTCGTTACCTGTATAAAAGACACCCGAGAGCCAGAAATCTTTCTGATTGAGAGGGGGTCAAATACTTATTTCCCTCATTAAAATGCAAATCAATTTATTACATTTTTGACATGCGTTTTTCTCTATTTTTGTTGTTATTCTGTCGCTCACTATTCAAATAAACCTACCATTAAAATTATAGACTGATCCATTCTTTATCAGTGGGCAAACGTACAAAATCAGCAGGGGATCAAATACTTTCCCCCCCCCCCACTGTATACACCGTTTGGGAGTTGAACAGAAACATTAACAACCAACAGGGGAAGCACTGACAGCCTATTTTGACAGTCCAGTCAGACACTAAGCAAACAAGCACAGACACACAGACTAGAGACAGTCAAACAGACATACGGTACCTTCAGAAAGTATTCCTACCCCTTGACCTAGTCTGCATTTTTTTGTGTTACAGCTTGAATTCAAAATTGATTAAATATTTTTGAAAAATCTCTCAATCTACACAATACCCCACAATGACAAAGTGAAAACCACATTTTTGCAAATTTATTGAAAATGAAATACAGAAATCTAATTTATGTGTACATACCCGAGTCATTACTTTGTCGAAGCACCTTTGGTAGTTATTACAGCTGTAAATGAGTCTTTCTGGGTCAGTCTCTATGAGCTTTCCCCACCTGGATTGTGCAACATTTGCCCATTATTCTTTTCAAAATTCTTCAAGCTCTGTCAAATTGGTTATTGATCATTGCTAGACAACCACTTTCAGGTCTTGCCATAGATTTTCAAGTAGATTTAAGTCAAAACTGTAACTCGGCTACTCAGAAACATTCACAGTCTTATTTTTAGGTAGAGTTGGCCTTGTGTTGTAGGTTATTGTCCTGCTAAAAGGTGAATTCATCTCCCAGTGTCTGGTGGAAAGCAGACAACCAGGTTTTCCTCTAGGATTTTGCCTGTGCTTAGCTCCATGTCTTTTTTATCCTGAAAACATCCCCAGTCCTTAACAATTACAAGCATACCCATAACATGATGCAGCCATCACTAAGCTTGAAAATATGGAGTGGTACTCAGTAATGTGTTGTATTTGCCCTAAACATAACTTTGTATTCACTTTTTAATTGCTTTGCCACATATTTTGCTGTATTACTTAAGTGCCTTGTTGCAAACAGGAATGTTTTAGAATATTTGTATTCGTACAGGCTTCCTTCTTTCCACTCTGTCATTTAGGTTAGTATTGTGGAGTAACTACATAGTTGTCGATTCATCCTCAGTTGTCTCCTAATTACAGACATTAAACTCTAACTGTTTTAAAGTCACCATTGGCCTCGTGTTGAAATCCCGGAGCGGTTTCCTTCCTCTCCGGCAACTGAGTTAGGAGGGGCGCCTGCATCTTTGTTTGACTGAGTGTATTGATACACCATCCAAAGTGTAATTACTAACTTCACCATGCGCAAAGGGATATTCAATGTCTGCTTTTTAAATTTTTACACATCTACCAATAGGTGCCCTTCTTTGCGAGGCATTGGAAAACCTCCCTTGTCTTTGTGGTTGAATCTGTGTTTGAAATTCACTGCTCAACTGAAGGACCTTACAGATAATTGTATGTGTGGGGTACAGAGATGAGGTAGTCATTAATAAATCATGTTGATTACTATTATTGCACACAGAGTGAGTCCATGCAACTTATGTGACTTGAACTTATGTAGGCTTGCCAGGGATTGAATACTTATTGACTCAAGACATTTCAGATTTTAATTTGTAATTCATTTTACTTTGACATTATCACTGGCCTATTGTGTGTAGGCCAGTGATAAAATCTCAATGTAATCCATTTTAAATTCAGGCTGTAACACAACAAAATATGGAAAAAGTGAAGGGCTGTGAATACTTTCTGAAGGCACTGTACAGACTATAGACAGTGAAACAGACCTCCTCCCTCATTCGTCCAGTAGATGAAGAGGTTCATAGTGCCGACCTCTGTGATCTCCTCCTGCTCTCCATACAGCCACAGGACCTGCTGACAGCCCTGCTTTATAGCCTCATTCTGCACTGATATAGTCGGCCCATAGTTACTGACAGACAGAGGGAGAGAGACAAAGTATAAGAGTGAAAGGGAGGAATAGACATGGGAGAGAGGAGGGATGGTGGAATATTTAATTTCAGCAGGCAGCTCCCTTGGAAACACACAACCCTCATAAACAGCTCCTCCTGCTGGGGGGGGGCTGACCTTGTGAGAGAGGTCAAAGCAACATGGCTACCAGAGGACATACAGGACATTAAGTTCATGTTCAGCTAACATGCAGCCAACATTTTGTAATCTAGAGGAATGTGCATGGTTAAAATAGCTAAACAATTACATTATAAGCCTCAAGCTGTCTCCATTCAGAAGTAAACTTGGGGCCCCAGAGTCAGACCATATCTTGATAATTCCATGACGTTAAACAAGAGTTGTTATATAGCTAATAAGCTATTAAGAAACCACCATCTCGTTTTTTTGAAATTCCAACGCAACAAAGCAACCCATTGTTGCTTTCGCAAATTGAGTCACTTCTACTTGGAAGTGTGTGTGTTAAAGTGTGATACTCACCCCCCCATCTTGTAGGCTCCGACCCCCCCTCTACAGGCCCTGACATAGCTTGGGTCTGCCAGCAGAGAGACTGGGCTGAAGGCCCCTGTGGTAAAGTAGGGCCCTACAGGACCCACGATGCAAAATAGTAGGGCTTGGCTGGCCCTCGACACACCCAGGGAAGGCTAAGGCCAGGAGGGGGAGAGGGGAGGAAGGAGAGGGGTGTTACTGGAGGAAACAGTGACAGCGCTATGTCACTACCTAGGGCTAAGTGTAGATGGTTAAAAAATAGATATGATCATTTTTTTATTTAACTAGGCAAGTCAGTTAAGAACCAGTTGTTATTTACAATGACTGCCGAGGAACAGTGGGTTAACTGCCTTGTTCAGGGGCAGAACAACAGATTTTTACCTTGTCAGCTCAGGGATTTGATCTAGCAACGTTTTGGTTACTGGCCCAAAGCTCTAACCACTAGGCTACCTGCCCCCCTCACCAAATGTGAAATCATGGAGACTGTCTCCTGTGTCTGTGAGAGGGGGAGCAGTGCTCACCTCAATCCCAATGTAGGTGGGTCTGATGTAGAGGCTGGCATCTAGGGAGTAGGGGACCCACTCCTGGTCCACCTCCACCAGCTTCCTGATGCACTCCAACAGCTCCACCTTATCAAACAACTACACAGAGACGGGAGGGACAGAGGACCTGTAACTACTTGGTTCAGTTGAGTGGGTTCTTCAGGACCAGGTCTGAGAGACTCACAGGGAGACAGCTGCGGTCAGCTGTGCGGTGCATCCTCTCCATGTTCAGGTTGGGTCTGAACAGACGGATGTGGTTGTCCACCCCTCTGAACGCCTTCATGCCCTCAAACAGCTGAGAGAGACAGACATACTGTTCATACATCTGGCAGAATGAACCATCTCTGAAAGAATAAGCTAGGTGACTTGTATCAAGGACAGACGTCTCAGTAAGACAGTGTTAGCCTCGTCAGACAAATTGACCGCTGCGCTCACATTTTGTTTTTGAAACAGAATGTGAACTATTGCGACGTCTGTCTGGTTTTACGAGGCTAACATAGCCAAATGTCTCCTATGTCTGCACTATGGCTCCTTCTCTCACCTCTATGGAGTAGTGCAGGGCAGAGGTGGCAGGGTGCAGCGACAGGTTCTGAAAGGGCTTGATCTGGGGAACCTTCCAGCCCTCTTTCTCTGACCAATAGATGGTCAGCATGTGGTCTGAAAACTGCTTGCCAAACACCAGGGAGGCGGGGTCTGGCTTGGGCTTCCCCGCAGTGTTGCGCTCGATAGTGAGGTCTGCGGCCTGAGAGAGGAAGACGGGCGGAGCAGAAGAGACAGACGGACAGACAGACAGACGAGGAGGGGAAAGGAACAGAGCGAGGGCCGAACACAATGATTTTCTTTATTGTAATGAAAGGGCATGCTTGGAGTGGAAATTAATGGTGGTCTTGGGAGCCAATTAAGCACTTCAATTAAACTGAATTAAATAATCAAAGCACAAGGAAGTGAGAGAAGGGAAGAAAGGGTACAGAGTCACGTGGTGGACTAAGAAAAAGTTAGATCAAAAGACCCCTGGGCTGACAGGTAGGCTACTGGACTGGTGCCAAATGACACTTCTGCCTGTAAACAAGCTTCAGCAGGCCTCTGTTAAACAGCCATGCCTTAGAGTCATGCCAAGCTCCTAAAAACCTCCTGTGTTGGGGGGTTGTGATGACTCAGACAAGAGAGAGTAATACAATGACTCAGGAAACTGGCTCAGGTGTCTGGTCATTACTTCTCCTTTTTATATTACCTTGAATGAGCTGGCAAACCGCAACGACCCCACAGAGTAGGGGATGGCTTGAATGAACCGTCCATGAAGTGCCTAATAAACAAGAGAAAATATTACATTTAATAATCCCGGTAAAGTTAAAAGAATATAGGCTACCAGAATTCACATTATGACAAATAACCTACTAAGAGCCTTGTAATACAATCTACTCCCACATTGGAAACTTGCCTTCTCAACCAAGGTGACAATGTTGTCCCTCTTCTAGATAGATGTAAAGCACCACACGTGTCTGGCGTGACGAGATATATATATAAGTGTATGCAGGTACTGAACAGTGTGTGTGTGTGTGTGTGTGTGTGTGTGTGTGTGTGTGTGTGTGTGTGTGTGTGTATATAAAATACACAAAAAAAGTATGTGGACATCCCTTCAAAACTAGTGGATTTGGCTATTTCAGCCACACCCGTTGCTGACAGGTGTATAAAATCGAGCACACAGCCATGCAACCTCCATACACAAACATTGGTAGTAGAATGGCCTTACAGAAGGGCTCAGTGACTTTCAACGTGGCTCCGTCATAGGACGCCACCTTTCCAACAAGTCAGTTCATCAAATTCCTGCCCTGCTAGAGCTTCCCCGGTCAACTGTAAGTGCTCTTATTGTAAAGTAGAAACATCTAGGAGCAACAACGGCTCAGCCGCGAAGTGGGAGACCTCACAAGCTCACAGAACGGGACCGCCGAGTGCTGAAGCGTGTAAAAATCGTCTGTCCTCGGTTGGAAAACTCACTACCGAGGTCCAACCTGCCACTGGAAGTAACGACAGCACAAGAACTGTTCGTCAGGAGCTTCATGAAATGGGTTTCCATGGCTGTGCAGCCACACACAAGCCTAAGATTACCATGCGCAATGCCAAGCGTCGGCTGGAGTGGTGTAAAGCTTGCCGCCATTGGACTCTGGATCAGTGGAAACGCGTTCTCTGGTGTGATGAATCACACTTCACCAGCAGTCCGACGGACAAATCTGTGTTTGGCCAATTCCAGGAGAACACTACCTGCCCCAATGCATAATGCCAACTTTAAAGTACAGCGGAGGAGGAATAATGGTCTGGGGCTGTTTTTCATGGTTCGGGCTAGGCCTCTTAGTTCCAGGGAAGGGAAATCTTAATGCTACAGCATACAATGACATTGTAGACGATTATGTGCTTCCAACTTTGTGGCAACAGTTTGGGGAAGGCCCTTTCCTGTTTCAGCATGACAAAGTGTGGTCCATACAGAACTGGTTTGTTGAGATCGGTGTGGAAGAACTTGACTGGCCTGCACAGAGCCCTGACCTCAACCCCATCGAACAACTTTGGGATGAATTGGAAGCCCTTACACAAGCTGGAGGTTTGTTTTGGGTTATTTCCTGTTGAAAAACAAATGATAGTGGGACTAAGCCCAAACCAGATGGGATGGCGTATCGCTGCAGAATGCTGTGGTAGCCATGCTGGTTAAGTGCGCCTTGAATTCTAAATAAATCACTGACAGTGTCACCAGCAAAGCACCCCCACACCATCACATCTCCTACATGCTTCACGGTGGGAACCACACATGCGGCAATCATCTGTTCACCTACTCTGCGTCTCACAAAGACACGGCGGTCGTAACCAAAAATCTCAAATTTGGTCTCATCAAGTCTCTTCTTATTATTGATGTCCTTTAGTAGTTGGTTCATTGCAGCAATTCCACCACGAAGGCCTGATTCATGCAGTCTCTGAACAGTTGATGTTGAGATGTGTCTGTTTCTTGAACTGTGAAGCATTTATTTGGGCTGCAATCGGAGGTGCAGTTAACTCTAATGAACTTATCCTCTGCAGCAGAGGTAACACTGGGTCTTCCTTTCCTGTGGCGGTCCTCATGAGTACCAGTTTCATAATAGCACTTGATGGTTTTTGCGACTGCACTTGAAGAAACTTTCAAAGTTCTTGAAATTTTCCAGATTGACTGACCTTCATGTCCTAAAGTAATGATGGACTGTTGTTTCTCTTTGCTTATTTGAGCTGTTCTTGCCATAATATGGATTTGGTCTTTTACCAAATATGGCTATCTTCTGTTTACCACCCCTACCTTATCACAACACAACTGATTGGCTTAAACGCCTTAAGAAGGAAAGAAATTACACAAATTCACTTTTAACAAGGCACACCTGTTAATTGAAATGTATTCCAGGTGACTACCTCATGAAACTGGTTGAGAGAATGCCAAGAATGTGCAAAGCTGTCATTATGGCAAAGAGAGGCTACTTTGAAGAATCTCAAATATATTTATCTGTTTAACACTTTTTAGGTTACTACATGATTCCATAATGTGTGTTATTTCATAGTTGATGTCTTCACTATTAATCTATAATGTAGAAAATCTACAATAGTAAAAATAAATGTAAACCTTTGAATGAGTAGGTGTCCAAACTTTTGACTGGTACTGTATGTTTTGGCCTGTCTGGTTATCGTAAAAAACACCCTTCACATTTTAAAGCTTACATCTGTAGTTTCTGACTGGCTAAAGATTCGGAATAATGTAATCCACCCTAAATATTCATTGCTGCATTGTTATTTTGCATAACAATGAAAATCTGTGAAAGATCGTATTTTTACGCCACACATTTATTTATCACCCCCGCTCCGAATACTGGCGCAAAGACACCCCTGAGCCTATTAATCTGTGACTGCAGGCTTTATGTCGACACTGCCAACATGAATAACGTCACCAAAAGCAGTAACTGCTAGCTAACATTACATTACTTGGCTAGCTGCGCCTGTGCAGCTGATAGACTTAAGGTAAAGCAGCGCGGGGCTAGTAGCACATCAGTTAAACAAGTAAATAGTGGAGGTCCATTAACTCGTACTTGTTCAACACATTAGCCCCGCATTGTTAACTATTTACAGAGACGATCGAGATAAACAGACAATAGCGATATAAGAGAGTGATCTTTGGACTCACCGTCCTCAGAGCTGCCATCGCCGCTACGTAGCTAATGAATGGTAAATGTGTCCGTGTGGGAGCAAATTCTATACGCAGTGGTCATTTGCGTTCCGTATTGGACCTTGGCATAATGACAACAATGTTCTTGAGATTAAAATAATAAAACACCAACCATGTCCAAATTCGTATCTGATATATATTTCTTATATATTTTATTTGTAAATTGTGCAAGAAGAGGTTTGCAAATTCCATTTAATTTCAAGTAGGCTATTTTACCTTTACACGAAATAATAAAGACGTCATCTGAAGACATGCTGGTATGAATACTGAATTCATTGTTAATAAAATATACAGCAAATTATAATGGAAGATGATAATAGTCGGCACAGCAGTGTGTTGTTGAAGATGACATAGGCGTGACGAATCTCTGCCATCTGGTTGGACAAAACAGACAGGGTTAGATGAGTTCGAATAAACAGGTTAATCAAGTTCAAACGACCAAGAGTGGAGATGGCCACGATTGGTCTAAGAACGGGGAGTTGTAGCAATCTTGTTATTTGATTGGACGTCGTGCTTTCGGTGGGATGGGCATTTAAATACTACAACGTAACCATCGTTTGGAAGTGTATTTGTTATATAATGCATCATTTCTCCTGTAATATTGTTTAAATCTTTGTAATAATAATATGTTGAACCCTATCGTTTTCTTTACATGCCAATGTTGTCCATCAGCATTCAGCACACTTGCATTGTCCAATACCGTGTCCACAAAGATTGTCTATTATATTGACAAGATAGTCAAGTGGCAGCTCTAAGAATAGAAATGCATGTTCTCAAAGATGGAAGATAGGCGGGAGGAGGCGAGATCAGGTGGGACCATTTTAGCCAATGAGGAAAAGGAGGGCCGAACAGGCCCCCACTAACATCGACAGGACTGAAGTGGAGCGGGTCAAGAGTTTCAAGTTCCTTGGTGTCCACAGCACTAGCAAACTATCATAGTTCAAACACACCAAAACAATTGTGATGAGGGCACGACAACACCTTTTCCCCCTCAGAAGAATGAAAAGATTTGTCATGGGTCCCCAGATCCTCAAAAAGTTCTACAGCTGCACCATTGAGAGCATCCTGACCGGTTGCATCCCCTCCTGGTATGGCAACTGCTCGACATCTGACCGTAAAGCGCTACAGAGGGTAATGCGTACGGCCCAGTACATCACTGGAGCCAAGCTTCCTTCCATCCAGGAACTATATACTCAGGGCTCCTGAGTGCCGCGAGGTCTAAAACACTGCATCCCTGTGCAAGAGGCATCACTGCAGTACCTGGTTCAAATCCAGGCTGCGTCACATCTGGCTGTGATTGGGAGTCTGATAGGGTGGTGCAAAATTGGCCCGGGGTAGGCCATCATTGTAAATAAGAATTTGTTCTAGTTAAATAAAAATACTAACTAGGTGTTGTCAGAGGAAGGCCCACCCCCCACTGCTGTTTATTATCTATGCATAGTCACATTACAAATTATTCCGACTAACCTGTATCCCCGCACATTGACTTGGTACGTACCCCCTGTTTATAGCCTCATTATTGTTATGTATATTTCTTGTGTACCTTTTAATAGATTTAATATTATTAGTATTTTTTTACTTTAGTTTATTTAGTCAATCTTTTATTAACTCTATTTCTTGAACTGCATTGTTAATTAAGGGCTTGTAAGTAAGCATGTGATAAATACAATTTTATTTCATTTGATTTAAAAGGGCAGATATGCATGTGAAAAACAGGCAATAGAGATAGATAGAGGACTCATCTTTGTATCTGTGCCATTATTGCGTCTGTGACAGCATGGGCAGCACAATTGAGGCTATCTCCATTTCAAAGTAGTCAATTTTGGCTGATTGCTCCCAACTCAAAGGAATCCCCACTCCTCAATGGCAATGCCCATGCCAAAACGAGTTAGATCCCTAATGAGTCCTCTATCCATCTCTATGACAACAGGCATACCTCAGATATTGAGGCAATTTTTTTCAAAGTTGCCGAAATGCCACCTGCGTCCAATTATATCAGTGCATTCATAACAACCTAACCATTACGAAACTTCTATTCCATAAAAAAAAGCCTCTTGTAGCAAATTAGCAATTACCTTTTTTATTGACCAAATTCTACACTCTCTCATTGACCTCCATACAAAAACTCCTCACTTCGTGGGTTTATTTTTGTTGACAGATTTTGGGTACTTCACATCTTGCTTCACATGTTCCTCTCTGGTGTGCATATAGAAAGCTGATGCAACTCTCGGGAAGCATTTCCCAGTTGCACACTTTTTATGATCTTTGGGATTCACAACTTCCTCTAGTGCAGCACTGAGATATACAGTATATTAAATACTAGGCACTCTGGCTATCACACTCACATAACTTATGTAGCCAAGAATACTGACTGAAAATAATGAATTTACCTTACATGCAAGTGGATGCTATCCTATTGGAGGGTTGCAAAATATTTTGTCTGATATATGTATAATTGTTACTAATCAAATGTATTTTACTGTATTCAAAATGTGTGTATTGTAAATAAAAAATATTGGCATAAGTGAGGTAGTGCAATCTATTCCAAGTAACCTTAGTTTAATCAATGTGGGCGTCTGTGTTTTGTGGAGCCTGAATCACCTGTCGGTCTAGTTTCATTTAATGTTGAATTAGGCCTACTCTGGGGATTTCTCCTGGGGATTTCTTCTACCCTGTAGCAAAACAAATGACAAATCCATGTCACTGAGATTTGTGCTCTGGAGTTTGGAGCATTGTGAAAAACATTGAAATCATTCAAAATACTTCACCAGAAAGCATGACTTAGCCACAGAGGATCATTAGCTTATTTAAAAAAATAGTGGTGGATTGTTTCAAATCACAAGCATGTAGGCCTATATGCCTAGTTGGGAAGCATCTCAATTTGGGCAGCGCATGTAGCAATAGGCCTAGCTAATTATTGAGATGCAGCTGTCAGTGAAAAGCAATGCATCTAAAATATGTGTGAAGATAATGTGTCTTGACTATCATTTGACAAGAAGAAGGGGAGGGGTATTTGGCGATATTGGTGCATCTCTCTCCAGAATGAGCTCAGCTCTCCAGAATGTGATGAGCTGTCTCCCGCCAATTCTTGCGCATTCCTTGTTTGTATTAATTGTTTGACTGTTGAGTGTTCTTTTCTATAAATTCACCATTACATATGTCACCAGTAGTACATTTACCATTAATCTGCATCATTTGGTTACATTCAATTCGGTTAATGCATGGATAAAAGGACAATTCCACCCAAAAACGATCTTTTGGTATTTGTTTAATTAGTCCATTGATTACATAATCCCAAAATGTTTTGCTTGTCAGCACTCAAGTTTTCAAGATATGTAATTTTCAAAATACAGAGATCATCCCCATATGAGGCATTTTATAGCAAAATGCATCGTGTGGGGATGATTTCTGTATTGTGAAAGTAACATATCTTCAAAACCTGAGTGCTGACAAGCAAAACATTTTTTTTTAATTTCACCTTTATTTAACCAGGTAGGCCAGTTGAGAACAAGTTCTCATTTACAACTGCGACCTGGCCAAGATAAAGCAAATCAGTGCGACACAAACAACACAGAGTTACACATGGGATAAACAAACGTACAGTCAATAACACTTCCAGAAACAGGAAAAAGAAACAGGAAAAAGCCACCAGTTTGAATGACGGACGGACTCATAAAGGGGCACTTATTTTGTGAAGAAAGACTGTATTGAATGAAAGCCCTATACTCAGCCGTTTTCTTACAGTATCTTTCATTCAGATCAAACTGCCTGCCCTATCTTCAGAAGTGTATGAATGCGTTTTCACTTGGTCTCAAACTATTAGTCGTGATGGATTGGCGGGGCTCCGTGTTGACAATAAAGGGTCCAGGCCAATTGGCAAAGAAGGTATTGTAGCCCTAGAATTAGCTGGTATATGGGCCTAGCTCGAGGCTAGCTCAAGGCTAGCTGGTGCTTTCTTCGGGACAGAGGTGTTAGCTAACAGTAGCCACTCGTTTGCAGCTAGCTAGCTGCGATGGTCGGTGTAATGATCCAGAGCGGCGGGAATCCGGTGATGTGGTAGAGAGAAGCAGTCCGATATGCTCTACGTTGATATCGTGCTGTGCAGACTGGCAGGTATTGTCCGAGCTAAGGCTGGCTGGTGGCCGAGAAAAAGGTGAAGACCGCTAGCCGTGGCTAACAAAGACTAGTAGCTAGTTAGCTGCCTAGTAGCTAGTTCCAGTTATCAGGAATAAAAATAGAAGATCCGTACCACAATGGGTGAGGCGGGTTGCAGGAAAGTATATTTAGTTTGTAGATAGAAAGTGAGATTAAGATATATACGAAAAAGACCGGCTATTTACACGGGATAAGACAAAGACAAACACACACGTCTTACTGCTACACCATCTTGGGTCAGACACTTTGGGACTATGTCATCAATGGACTAATGTGTCTGGTTGCCTATTTTGGGATGTCTGGTTTTTCTGATTGTCTTAACTCACCACATTTAATAAACTGAGTTTCTCAGCAATTTTTTCTTCAGCAAGTCAATTAATTATATATATATTTGTTTTACATCCATTGTGAATGATAATAGTTCCTCACAGTATTTGAAAAATCTTTCCAACACTCTCCCCCTAGATAATCACCAGGCCTTGGTGTGAACGAGCAAAATGTCATGCTCTGAGCATCCCATATACCCAGTGGAAACACCATAAAATACCTGAAGACCTTTCCCTTTGCCAAAAACAACTGTGTCTGTCCCGAGCTCACTGGAGCTGAAACTGTGAAGGCCCAGAAAAGGCTAGTTGATTCAATGTAGCCAGTGACAGCTTTGGGCCAGACCTTCATTGGGACAGACCCAGTTTATTGATTTGATGCAATATTGGCTTCGCTAGTGATAGCTCAAATCAAGACAGATAGAAAGGGAGGCAGACAGGCGGTGGGAAGATAGATGGAATTGAAAGAACCTGCATTTTCATCAGGACATTTTCAGTTTTTATTTGTCAGCTTTATGTATTTTTCTTAGTTGACAGTGTAAAATATAGTCCTACTGCTACATTGGCCTATAGGCTATCTCATAGTTCCATGTGCTCATTTATTTAGCCGCCAATGGCTCATGGTGAATCAGTGTGTTGTTCATATGGCAGAGGCTGGTGCTCTCCCATTAGTGGGATTTTAACTTTTGGGTTTTTTATAATTTTAATCCCGATTTGTATTATCAGCCACGTGACAATGATGTTGAGAAACAAAAACGTTATTGAAATTAAACTGTTCCACGAAAATGTGCATATGATAATCATAACTGGTATGAAGATCGGTAGAAATGGTAGGATAAATTGTAAGCTTCTCCAAACTTGAATTTCACAAACTTGAAACTCACGCGCCGCCTAAGAATAGACGGTTGTGAACAGCGCGCACATTGTTTGTAGCCTACTGCATAATTACGAGGGGTGTGTGTGTGTATGTGTGTGTTAAACCCTCCTGTTGTGTTCGTTTAGTGTTAATTAATTCTGTGTTCCCGGTACAAAATTACCACCCCATTATAGCTGATCATAAATCCATAATAATCCATATATTATCACCTAATGTTGTGTTAGATCTTTTTATCAACTGAAGTTATTGTGAACATTACACGTTTTGAACTTCTATTTGCTATTTATGGCCTGTAGGCCTCATTTACCTGAGCTCATACAACTCGTTTTTGAGAAGAAAAAAAAAAGCATAATGTATGGATTATTTTGACTATAACAAATACTCAGATGAAACATATTGTGCTATTTATCACAGACTATTTTGTGTCAAAGTTTAACAAGGACTCTCTCCTCACTAGTGTCATGATCAAATATATGATCAAGAGCCTCACATACAGTATATCGTTTGGTCATTGTGCTGCCACAGAATGAATTGTGAGCAAGGCCTCAAAAAAGCTTTATATACCAGAGCTGCGAGAAAAGTTATATATATTATTGAAACAATGTTGCGATTTTTTGTGAGACTGCCAACAGGTGTGGTTCCAGTGGAGGAAAGATTCTATTGGGGAAAGGTTCCCGTGGAAGCCAAGAAGGGGAGTGAGGTGTGTGTGTGTGTGTGTGTGTGTATGTGTGTTCATACACACATGCATGTGCAAGTTTAGAATTGTATACACTAATTGTAGTCTGACCCATTCATTTCTAATGACCGGTCATTTTTTACCGGAAACACTACAGGTGTACAACGGTTAAATAAAACACCCAAAATGTAAATAAAATCATCAAAATGTATTTTGTGTGTTCAGGTGCCCTGTGTGGACAAAGTCATGGAACCTTATGACAATCAGATTAAATGAACTACATTTTTCTGAAAAAACTTGTAAATCGGTCCAATTCGACCGGAATACAGGAGGGTTAAGAGAAATAGAACTAGAGGGCCGTTGTAACTAAGATTGTGCCAATTAAAACTGAGCACAAAAGGACAGCTATGCGATCCATCGCGGAGAAAATTGCTCACCACGATCCAGCACCAGCGGGTGGAAAGCGTCACTTCACTGTGTTGCTTGCTAGACTAGTTGACTAGTACGGCTACGTATTTGACATGGGCAGCAGCAGACCTGCGAGCCAAGTGCGAGAGAACGCAATTTGATTTTGTTCCCATTCCCTTTACGCCAAGTTTAGAATTGTAAACTAATAGAAAATGTATGTGGAAAACTATTGCGAAAACGTCTCCAGATCACTTGATATCCACCACAAGGGGAAAATAATAGAATATGGAGAGTGGATAGGGTCAGACCCGAATGAACTTAAACGGTCTATCGTACAGCAGAGCGTGTCCAACTCCAAACCAACCACACTGAATAGATAGGAGCATTTCATGAGCGCACAGCTTACAAAACAGAGCTGAGAGCTCTCCATGCAAAATAGGGCCCATATATACATATCCCATGTTTTCTCTCTCCCCTACCCCAATCCCATTATCATTTATATCAACAATGCGACGGAAAAAACTGTTTAATCGTTTTTATTGCAACACAAATTATTGCAGCTTTACCATCTCACCACCAGGGGGTGCTGTACCATCTCCAGCACCTCTACATCCCGTGCCTATGGGTAAGACAGGGTGTTTGGTTCAATAATCTCAAGCAGTATGGCAATAGAACATAACAGGTCCTGTTATTGATCAGGTAGGCACAAGGCCCGGCGTGACAGGCCTGCTCATGGGACCTGGCTCTTGTAGCCATAGTTGAGTTCTGCCCCTCCACTAAGCAGCAGGTCTATCCCAGTGCAGAACGTCGCATCAGCAGCCAGGTACAGAGCAGCCAACCCACTCTCAGCTTCTGTCCCCATTCGACCAAGCAGCTGTTGGAGATTAGGAAGAATGTTAAAGATAAGGTATCAGGTTTATCAAGATGAGAGATGCAGGTGAAATTAGGAAGTCTCTACCAACCCTCCCTTCTCAATTCATTCTGAAATATGTCATTGTAACAGATCTTATATTTCATTGTTTATCTTGTATTGGCTCCTGTCCAGTGAGCACTTGCCTGAGCGTTCTCTCCCTCTTTAATGGTAGCTAAGGTATCTGCAGTCTGTCCAGCCAGCTCCTCCCACAGAGGTGTCATCACATTACCAGGGGAGATGCTACAAGATAATGCACATTTAGACTGCAGCAAACAGAGCTAGAGATAAGAGAAAGTGGGAAAATACAAAAGTATTTTAAAAACAGGACAGACGGAGGGGCAAGAGAAAAAAAGAAGTAGAAAATCCTAAAAGTTTGTAAATGGAGACAGATGCCAGTTCTACTCACCAGTTGACTCTCACTTGGTACCGACTCTCATCCACAGCCATGGCTTTTGTCATGGCAATGATCGCCCCCTTGTGGAGGAAAAGAGACGCATCACCCCTGTTAGGCCTACTTCTCCAAGCCTCAAACACTGGGATAAAGTACTGATGCATACTGTTATCTAGACTTTTAGTTCACCTTAGTGGCTACATATGGTGCTGCATTTTTCTGACCAATGGAGCCCACCAGACTGGACAAGTTAATGATGTTCCCCTGGCGCTGTCGCAGGTGGGGCAGGGCATACTGAGGAGGGGAGAGAGGTGGGGAGATCCGTGATGAAGTAAAACATATTATAAGCTATATAATAACCCATTATTAAGGCTCATACATGCTTATAACAAGTAATAAAGCATTGTACCTGAAGGGTTTCAGTAAAGTAAATATAATGAGTGAATTATTTACTTTAGAGGCCAGGAAGTAACTGATGAGGTTAAGATTCAAAAGATCTCTGAACTCATCTGCAGTAGTGTCATCTGTGGGTTTATGAGGTGGGTCTGAAAGGGGATGAAAGTGAGGGAACTCAATGAATACAGCATAAACACAAACCAAATGGCTACGGAGTATGTGAATTGTAGAAGAGGGGAAAAAAACATGCATTTCATATCCACAAAAATAAGTGTTAAGTGGTACAAAAACGTATGCAGATCTTAAAAACCCCCAATGAAAACCAGTATAGCATTAAAAATACATCTGCGTTGCGACTTGCACCTTTGTCAGGGTGTGACGATCAGGAGGTGATCGGTTTGATGGTGTAAGCTGCAAAGCGTATACACTAAGTACAAAACATTAGGAACACCTGCTCTTTCCACATCAGACAGACTGGGTGAATACAGGTGAAAGCTATGATCCCTTATTGATGTCACTTGTTAAATCCACTTCAATCAGTGTAGATGAAGGGGAGGAGACAGGTTAAATAAGCATTTTTAAGCCTTGAGACAATTGAGACATGGATTGTGTATGTGGGCCGTTCAGAGGGTGAATGGGAAGACAAAATATTTAACTGCCTTTTAACAGGGTATGGTAGTAGGTGCCAGGCACACCGGTTTGTGTCAAGAACTTCAACACTGCTGGGTTTTTCACCATAAATAGTTTCCTGTGTGTATCAAGAATGGTCCACCACCCAAATGACATCCAGCCAACTTTGGGAAGCATTAGAGTCAACATGGGCCAGCATCCCTGTGGAACACTTTCGACACCTTGTAGAGTCCAGGCTGTTCTGGGGGCAAAAGGGGGGTTGCAACTCAATATTAGGAAGGTGTTCTTAATGTTTTGTACACTCAGTGTATGTGTTTTTAATGCTTGAATATGCCTGTTGAAATAATGGCTTGCCAGGGCCTCCCAAGTAGCGCAGCGGTCTAAGGCACTGCCTCACAGTGTTAGCTGTGTTACTACAGATCCTGGATATATACAAAGCTGTGTCGCAGCCGGTCGCGCCTGGGAGACCCATGAGGCGACGCACAATCGGCCCAGCATCGTCCGGGTTACGGGAGAGTTTGGCCGGCCGGGATGTCCTTGTCACATCTCGCTCTAGCGACTCCTGTGGCGGGCCGGGTGCATGCACACAGACAGTTCAGTGTTTCCTCCGACACATTGGTGCGGCTGGCTTCCGGGTTAAGCGTGCATTTTGTCAAGACGCAGAACGGCTTGGCGGGGTTGTGTTTCGGGACAAGACTGTAACCACCAAATTGGATATGACGAAATTGGGGAGAAAAAGGTGGTAAAAAAAGTATATATATAATAATAAAAATAAGTGCCTGGATGTGGATTGGTATACCAACTATCAGCTGATTTGTGGATATATCATGTCCTTTCTTTCTTTCCTTAACAACATCAATTCTCATAGAAAATGATAACAGATACTCACGCCACCCAGCATTGTTGACCAGACAGTCTATTTGACCATAATGCTCCACTGTCACTGAAATCAACCTCTGCAGAGAGAATATCACACGTTGAGTTGACTGCTCTCTGTCATTGACCACCACACTGTGTAAGACGTTTATAACTGCCATCTCCAGGTATGTGGCCCTATGATCCCATTACCTATGTACCTATCTAACTTGCTACATAGAGCCTAAGCTGAAAAAACAGCTAGACACACCACTAAAATAACATAGAAACATACACACATCCCTCAGTCAAACACACAAAACAGGTTATAGCAATGTCACTATTGTTCACAAGCACCAGGGTCTGGACACTGATTGATGATTGGATGTGTAGAAAAAAAGGAAGTCGCTCTGGATAAGAACATCTGCTAAATGACCTAAATGTAAATGTAAAACATGATGGAAAGCTTCCGTCTTGCAGTGTTAGTTTGATCACTAATACATTTTAATTGTCTGATGAGGCTTCATCTATCTGTCCACTCCAATATATACATACACTTAGGTTGGAGTCATTAAAACTCATTTTTCAAATGTCTTGTTCACAAACTATAGTTTGGGCAAGTCGGTTAGGACAACTACTTTGTGCATGACACAAGTAATTTTAACAACAATTGTTTACAGACAGATTATTTCACTTATAATTCACTGTATCACAATTCCAGTGTGTCAGAAGTTTACATACACCAAGTTGACTGTGTCTTTAAACAGCTTGGAAAATTTCAGAAAATGTCATGGCTTTAGAAGCTTCTGATAGGTCAATTGACATCATTTGAGTCAATTGGAGGTGTACCTGTGGATGTATTTCAAGGCCTACCTTCAAATTCAGTGCCTCTTTGCTTGACATCATGGGAAAATCAAAATAAATCAGCCAAGACCTCAGAAAAAAATTGTAGACCTCCACAATTCTTGTTCATGCTTGGGAGCAATTTCCAAACGCCTGAAGGTACCACGTTCATCTGTACAAACAATAGTACGCAAGTATAAACACCATGGGACCACGCAGCCGTCATACCACTTAGGAAGGAGACGCGTTCTGTCTCCTAGAGATGAACGTACTTTGGTGTGAAACGTGCAAATCAATCCCAGAACAGCAAAGGCACTTGTGAAGATGCTGGAGGAAACAGGTACAAAAGTATTTATATCCACAGTAAAACGAGTCCTATATCGACATAACCTAAAAGGCCGCTCAGCAAGGAAGATGCCACTACTCCAAAACCGCCATAAAAAAGCCAAAATACGGTTTGCAACTGCACATGGGGACAAAGATCGTACTTTTTGGAGAAATGTCCTCTGGTCTGATGAAACAGAAATAGAACTCTTTGGCCATAATGACCATCATTATGTTTGGAAGAAAAAGGAGGATGCTCGCAAGCCAAAGAACACCATCCCAACCGTGAAGCACGGGGGTTGGAGCATCATGTTGTGGGGGTGCTTTGCTGCAGGAGGGACTGGTGCACTTCACAAAATAGATGGAACCATGAGGGAGGAAAATTATCTGGATATATTGAAGCAACATCTCAAAACATCAGTCAGGAAGTTAAAGCTTGGTCGCAAATGGGTCTTCCAAATGGACAATGACCCCATGCAAACTTCCAAAGTTGTGGCAAAATGGCTTAAGGACAACAAAGTCAAGGTATTAGAATGGCCATCACAAAGCCCTGACCTCAATCCTATAGAACATTTGTGGGCAGAACTTAAAAAGCGTGTTTGAGTAAGGAGGCCTACAAACCTGACTCAGTTACACCAGCTCTGTCAGTTGGAATGGGCCAAAATTCACCCAACTTATTGTGGGAAGCTTGTGGAAGGCTACCCGACACATCTGACCCAAGTTAAACAATTTAAAGGCAATGCTACCAAACACTCATTTAGTATATGTAAACGTCTGACCCACTGGGAATGTGATGAAAGAAATAAAAGCTGAAATAAATAGTTCTCTCTACTATTATTCTGACATTTCACATTCTTAAAATAAAGTGGTGATCCTAAACTGACCTAAGACAGGGGATTTTTACTAGGATTAAATGTCAGGAATTGTGAAAAACGGAGTTTAAATGTATTTGGCTAAGGTGTATGTAAACTTCCGACTTCAACTGTGTGTGTGTGTATGTATGTATGTATGTATGTATGTATGTGTATATATATATACATATACACACAGTTGAAGTCGGAAGTTTACACACACACACCACACACACACACACACACACACACACACACACACACATATATATATAATTTTTTAAACGAATTAATAAATGTATGTCAGCACAGACCTCAATGCCTGAGTGAACTCTCAGTCTGGGAGGCAAGCACAAAAAACAGGGGAAGAAAACAGGAAACCAGGGCACAGGAAACACAGAGAGCTTCAAATAATGACCGACTACGCCTTTAATAGTGATTTCTAAGCAGTTTATAAGCAGACATTCAAATGAGGAGCAAGGGGCTTGCTAGACCTATGAGTAAACTCAGTGGAGAAGAGTCCTTTCACAGGCAGGGAAAATCCAACAAAGACTAAAGATAGGTGGAGTGTAGATTACAATACAAAACGTAATAGTAAGCATTCTGATAAACCACAGGTCATGTGATCCACTAAGGAATGAGGATATAAACTCTGTTGAAATGTTGTGCATATGAGTGATCATTTGACTGACCTATAAGATAAGTCATTGCCCAGAAGCCCTACCTTGATGTCCTCCTCTTTGGAGATGTCACAAGGTACAAATTTGCATGACCCTGGCCCTGCTCTGTTCAGCTCGGCCTCTAGAGCCTGTCCTGCTGCCACTGTAAAAAAACAACAATATTATAGGCAATTAGCAAGACACTCCCAATAAAGGAGTGGTTCTGCAGATGGGGACCACAGACCACTTCTCAGTTCCTATGCTTCCTGGCTGATGTTTTGGTCACTTTTGAATGCTGGCGGTGCTTTCACTCTAGTGGTAGCATGAGACGGAGTCTACAACCCACACAAGTGGCTCAGGTAGTGCAGCTCATCCAGGATGGCACATCAATGCGAGCTGTGGCAAGAAGGTTTGCTGTGTCTGTCAGTGTAGTGTCCAGAGCATGGAGGCGCTACCAGGAGACAGGCCAGTACATCAGGAGACGTGGAGGAGGCCGTAGGAGGGCAACAACCCAGCAGCAGGACCGCTACCTCCGCCTTTGTGCAAGGAGGAGCAGGAGAAGTACTGCCAGAGCCCTGCAAAATGACCTCCAGCAGGCCACAAATGTGCATGTGTCTGCTCAAACGGTCAGAACCAGACTCCATGAGGGTGGTATGATGGCCCGACGTCCACAGGTGGGGGTTGTGCTTACAGCCCAACACCGTGCAGGACGTTTGGCATTTGCCAGAGAACACCAAGATTGGCAAATTCGCCACTGGCGCCCTGTGCTCTTCACAGATGAAAGCAGGTTCACACTGAGCACGTGACAGACGTGACAGAGTCTGGAGACGCCGTGGAGAACGTTCTGCTGCCTGCAACATCCTCCAGCATGACCAGTTTGGCGGTGGGTCAGTCATGATGTGGGGTGGCATTTCTTTGGGAGGCCGCACAGCCCTCCATGTGCTCGCCAGAGGTAGCCTGATTGCCATTAGGTACCGAGATGAGATCCTCAGACCCCTTGTGAGACCATATGCTGGTGCGGTTGGCCCTGGGTTCCAAGACAATACTAGACCTCATGTGGCTGGAGTGTCAGCAGTTCCTGCAAGAGGAAGGCATTGATGCTATGGACTGGCCCACCCGTTCCCCAGACCTGAATCCAATTGAGCACATCTGGGACATCATGTCTCGCTCCATCCACCAACGCCACGTTGCACCACAGACTGTCCAGGAGTTGGCGGATGCTTTAGTCCAGGTCTCGGAGGAGATCCCTCAGGAGACCATCCACCACCTCATCAGGAGCATGCCCAGGCATTGTAGGGAGGTCATACAGGCACGTGGAGGCCACACACACTACTGAGCCTCATTTTGACTTGTTTTAAGGACATTACATCAAAGTTGGATCAGCCTGTAGTGTGGTTTTCCACTTTAATTTTGAGTGTGACTCCAAATCCAGACCTCCATGGGTTGATAAATTGGATTTCCATTGATTATTTTTGTGTGATTTTGTTGTCAGCACATTCAACTATGTAAAGAAAAAAGTATTTAATAAGATTATTTATTTCATTCAGATCTAGGATGTGTTGTTTAAGTGTTCCCTTTATTTTTTTGAGCAGTATATATATATATATATATATATATATATATATATATATATATATATATATATATATATATATATATATATAATAAGAATACAGTAAGCTTATGAATATGCAATGTAAAGATGATGTAGAGAGGGATTTTTTTAACAATTCATAAAGTCTTCAACAATGGATTACTGATGAATGAAGATTCTGAGACACATTATTGATACCTGTGTGGTGATTCTGTTGGTTTCTTGTAACTGATGGCTTCTACGGTTGTGGCTAGATGGATAGGATAACTAATGCAGCAGGTTGGGAGAATTAATGCAGCAGGTTAGGAGAATTAAAGTGGCAGGTTTGGATAATTAACGTAGCAGGTTAAGAGAATTAAAGTAGCAGGTTAGGAGAATTAAAGTAGCAGGTTAGGAGAATTAAAGTAGGAGGTTAGGAGAATTAAAGTGGCAGGTTTGGATAATTAACGTAGCAGGTTAGGAAAATTAAAGTGGCATGTTAGGAGAATTAATGTAGCAGGTTAGGAGAATTAAAGTAGCAGGTTAGGAGAATTAAAGTAGCAGGTTAGGAGAATTAAAGTAGCAGGTTAGGAGAATTAAAGTAGTAGGTTAGGAGAAAAATGTTAAGGTTAGGCTTAGCTACAATCCTACGGTTGTCACCGACGCAACTCGAACATGCAACTTTTGATACGTAGCTGTACTCCATCTAGCTACAACCGTAGAAGCCACCAGTTCCACCACACCTGCAATGGTATACTTTAATCTGAGCAAAAAATCTAATAAACGTGCAGACACTCACCCCCCCTTGCACAGAAGACAACTTTGGCTCCATTCTCCACTGGAAAAAAAACAACAGAATAGCACATTATTGTTTCCCCAGTACCTCACTCTGCTCAAATCTCAACAAACTAACTTCAAATCAGCAACTTTGATTCTTACCGAATACTTTGACAATCCCTCTACCAATCCCTTTGGACCCGCCGGTCACAATGACAACTTTGTCTCCGTAACGCAATGTACTGCCTGACATGTTCACTAGAGCCAACCCGTCACGGGTGATGATTTCACTGATGATACGTTCACAAAGAATCGTCACTACCTGGTTGACTGTGTTGGTCGAATGCCGCAAACAAAGTTACTTGCCCTCTTTCCAAGCTACACTTTTTATTCTATTTCTTTACATGAAGCAAAATATATAATTGCATTCCTCCCGTTGTCTTTTACATTTCTACGTAAAATTTCTCTTCCCTTCTCCAAGTTCCTCAAAAATCATGGGGTTTGTTGTCGTCTGTGAAGACAGGTGAGCGGCTTTGTGGGACTTGTAGTTTAAGCTCCATGCAAGTTCTAACGCACATCCTGGTGCTACAACCTGCTGTGTCAACATGCATACCGGTATCTCAATCTATGCATGAGGCATATTCTGAAATGGAAAAAATAAGCCATTACATTCATCAATTAACCAAGAAGCCAATGGGATGGTTTTTACAATTGTTTAATGCATAATAAAAAAAATACCTTAATAAATGCTTTAATTCTCACTTTCCTGTAAAATCCACCTCATATCAGTGTTATATCTGTTATACATTTTACATGTTTTTTACCCCTTCCAACTGGTACACGTCTCTAAATAGTTAACTCAACCATCAATTCTTATTTTACATTTACATTTGAGTCATTTAGCTTACAATCTTATCCATAGCGATTTACCGGAGCAATTAGGGTTAAGTGCCTTGCTCAAGGGGACATCAACAGATTTTTTTACGTACTCGGCTCGGGATTCAAACCAGCAAACTTTCGGTTACTGGCCCAACGTTCTTAACTGCTAGGCTACGTGCCACCCCATGTACTCTTTTTCTAGCCCAGAAATAATGCTGTTGACATCTTACAGTGGTCACTATATGTCACTTACATTTTCGTTGACACAACACCTGTGAGTCATTACCTGTCTGACACGTGTGCACCATAACCTATACTATACCATACACTATACTATACCATACCCTATACTATACCATACACTATACTATACCATACCCTATACTATACCATACCATACACTATACTATACCATACCCTATACTATACCATACACTATACTATACCATACACTATACTATACCATAACCTATACTATACAATAACCTATACTATACCATACACTATACTATACCATAACCTATACTATACCATACACTATACTATACCATTCCTTAACCTATACTATACCATACACTATACTATACCATAACCTATACTATACCATACACTATACTATACCATACCCTATACTATACCATACCCTATACTATACCCTATACTATACCATACCCTATACTATACCATACCCTATACTATACCATAACCTATACTATACCATACCCTATACTATAGCATACACTATACTATACCATACCCTATACCATACACTATACTATACCATAACCTATACTATACCATACACTATACTATACCATACCATAACCTATACTATACCATACCCTATACTATACCATACACTATACTATACCATACCCTATACTATACCATACACTATACTATACCATACCCTATACTATACCATACACTATACTATACCATACACTATACTATACCATAACCTATACTATACCATACACTATACCATACCATAACCTATACTATACCATACCCTATACTATACCATACACTATACTATACCATACCCTATACTATACCATACCCTATACTATACCATACACTATACTATACCATACACTATACTATACCATACCCTATACTATACCATACCCTATACTATACCATACCCTATACTATACCATACCCTATACTATACCATACACTATACTATACCATACCCTATACTATACTATACCATACCCTATACTATACCATACCCTATACTATACCATACACTATACTATACCATACCCTATACTATACTATACCATACCCTATACTATACCATACACTATACTATACCATACACTAAGCCAACTGAATAAAGGCTTACGAAAGGATAATCAGAAAAGGAGTGTCATGGCTTTTTGTTGTAGGCTTTCAGTTTTACTGTTTGGTCTCATAACATGTATTAACATGTTTGTAAATGTGACTAGGGCCCTACATTTTTCCTGACCACACCTCACCAGGAAATGCATTGGCTCTGCTACATAACTCGTTTAGGGTCCTGAGTGTTTCCTGGTAAGGTGACATGGTCAGAAAAACACAGGGCCCTAGTCAGGAGCAATATAAATACTGAAGCCAGAATGGAACTCCAAAATATATTTTCACTGGGATTTTATGGGTGTTCATTTGGGTCTCGTGAGGACATCAGTACATGTGTTGAGGATGGTGTGTGTCTGTTTTTGTGTGTTTGTTTATGACAGGGAGAGAGGGAAAATTGAAGACTTTAAGAGGGGGCAGAGGGCTGTCATTAGGGGGTGGGGGTCTGAAGAGGACACCGTGCTGAGGCTGTAGAGAGAAGGCAGTGGATTGAATTTCGACCTGACAGCATTCTCCAGAGAAATAGTAGGCATGAGAGAGAGCAAAGGGGAGAGACTGAAGGCTGTGACCTACAAACAAGCTTAACTATCTTCACTTCACCCAGGGTGGGGTATCAGGAGACAGATTAACACTACCCCTGAAGGAGCCATGGTGCCCCCACATCCCCCCCCCCCCCCCCCCCGACCTGACACAGCTAGGGAGGTGGGAGATAGAGACTTACGGAGCAATCAAACAGAGGATAGACAGACAGAGAGACGGCCAGAGGGAGGGCCGGACAGACAGACAGACAGACAGACAGACAGACAGACAGACAGACAGACAGACAGACAGACAGACAGACAGACAGACAGACAGACAGACAGACAGACAGACAGACAGACAGACAGATGGCCAGAGGGTGGGCCAGCCAGACAGACAGACAGACAGACAGACAGACAGACAGACAGACAGACAGACAGACAGACAGACAGACAGACAGACAGACAGACAGACAGACAGACAGACAGACAGACAGACAGCCAGACAGATACCCTGTGGTGGAGATACAGTAGTGGAGGCACCGTGATTCTCTTGAGTAATTAGTCTCTATCAACAGTAGCTGACTGACAGAGGGGTGAGTGGAACAGTGCAGGCTGCTTCTTGTAAATAACACCAATAATATGGTTCTTACTTCACAGCAGCATGCTTGGGCATGGCTTGTAACTAGGATGTTTATGAGTAGGACTCTGTGTTATTGTAATAATGGCTGTGTTTACTGTAAAGACTAACTTTCTGATTAAATAAATAGTAATTCTGACCGAACATAAAGGTTAAAGCTTATGATTGAAATAACACCTGTCTAGTTCATGCTTTTATTTGTTATTCTGTACTGTAGTTGTAAAATGCGTCTTACATACTACCGGTCAAGAATTTTAGAACATCTACTCATTCAAGGGTTTTTCTTTATTTTAACTATTTTCTACATTGTAGAATAATAGTGAAGACATCACAATGATGAAATAACACATATGGAATCATGTATTAACCAAAAGTGCTAAACAAATCAAAATATATTTTGTATTTGAGATTCTTCAAATAGCCACCCTTTGCCTTGATGACAGCTTTGCAAACTATTGGCATTCTCTCACCAGCTTCACAAGGTAGTCACCTGGAATGCATTTCACTTAACAGGTGTGCCTTCTTAAAAGTTCATTTGTGGAATTTCTTTCTTTCTTAATGTGTGTGAGCCAATCAGTTGTGTTGTGACAAGGTAGGCGGGGTATACAGAAGATAGCCCTGTTTGGTAAAAGACCAAGTCCAAATTATGGCAAGATCAGCTCAAATAAGCAATGGGAAATGACAGTCCATCATTACTATAAGACATGAAGGCCACTCAATACGTAACATTTCAAGAACTTTGAAAGTTTCTTTAAGTGCAGTCGCAAAAACCATCAAGCGCTATGATGAAACTGGCTCTCATGAGGACCACCACAGGAATGGATGACCCAGAGTTACCTCTGCTGCAGAGGATAAGTTCATTAGAGTTACCAGCCTCAGAAATTGCAGCCCAAATAAATGCTTCACAGAGTTCAAGTAACAGACACATCTCAACATCAACTGTTCAGAGGAGACTGCGTGAATCAGGCCTTCATGGTCGAATTACTGCAAAGAAACCACTACTAAAGGACACCAATAAGAATAAGAGGATTGCTTGGGCCAAGAAACATGAGCAATGGACATTAGACCGGTGGAAATTTGTCCTTTGGTCTTGAGTCCAAATTGGCGATTTTTGGTTCCAACCGCCGTGTCTTTGTGAGACGCTGTGTGGGTGAACGGATGATCTCCGCATGTGTATTTCCCACCATAAAGCATGGAGGAGGAGATGTTATGGTGTGGGGGTGCTTTACTGGTGACACTGTCTGTGATTTATTTAGAATTCAAGGCACACTTAACCAGCATGGCTACCACAGCATTCTGTAGTGATACACCATCCCATCTGGTTTGGGCTTAGTGGGACTATCATTTGGTTTTTCAACAGGACATTTTTATTTTATTTTGTAAATGTAACCTTCATTTAACCAGGCAAGTCAGTTACAATGACCCAACACATCTCCAGGCTGTGTAAGGGCTATTTGACCAAGAAGGAGAGTGATGGAGTGCTGCATCAGATGACCTGGCCTCCACAATCCCCCGACCTCAACCAAATTGAGATGGTTTGGGATGAGTCAGACCGCAGAGTGAAGGAAAAGCAGCCAACAAGTGCTCAGCATATGTGGGAACTCCTTCAAGACTGTTAGAAAAGTATTCCATGTGAAGCTGGTTGAGAGAATGCCAAGAGTGTGCAAAGCTGTTATTCTACAATATAGAAAATAATAAAAATAAAGAAAAACCCCTGAATGAGTAGGTGTTCTAAAATTCTTGATCGGTAGTGTATTTGCAGGTGAATTGGCGTAAATGACTTAAAGCTTACATTTCTGTTAAATAATTATGAGTATTAAAATTGCCAATAATGTAAGTTGTTTCTCCTCCCACTACTTTATCTGCCTTTACCTGATATGTCTCTTCTTCTGCAGTACCTAATATGTCTCTTCTTCTGCAGTACCTGATATGTCTCTTCTTCTGCAGTACCTGATATGTTTCTTGATAACTTCAGCAGCGTTGTGCATTTCTCTCTAGAGTGAGGGGACAAACTGTCCTCACAAAGAACTAAATAGAAGTTGAATGACAGACCAAGGAATGGAGAACCATGACAAGGGTGGAGGTGAAGGAGGAGGAGAAGGAGACAAGAAACATCTCCCAGAGGAGGTGAGCGAGAGCGACAAGGAGACCAAGGACCAGCGCAACAAGGCGGAGAAGGGAGAGAAGGAGACAGAGAACAACGGCAGTGAAAAGGAGAGGGTTGAGGGGAAAAGGGAAAGCTGTCGTCGCTCAGGCTCCCTGTGGAGGGGGGGCTGGGCCCTGACGGAGCGGCTAGCCATCAACGTGTCGGGGATGCGCTACGAGACACAGCTCCGCACTCTGGCCCAGTTCCCTGACTCCCTCCTGGGGGACCCTAACCGCAGAATTCGCTACTTTGACCCTCTGCGCAATGAGCTGTTCCTGGACCGGAACCGGAACTGCTTCGACGCCATCCTCTACTTCTACCAGTCTGGCGGGCGGCTGCGGCGGCCTGCCAACGTGCCCCTGGATGTGTTCTTGGATGAGCTGCGCTTCTATGAGCTTGGTGAGGAGATCATGGAACGCTTCAAGGAGGATGAGGGCTTCCCCAAGGAGGAGGTGCCTGCCCTGCCTGAGAACGAGATGCAGAGGAAGGTTTGGATGCTTTTTGAGCACCCAGAATCCTCATCGGGCGCACGCATCATCGCCATCATAAGCGTCATGGTCATTGTGGTGTCCATCGCCATCTTCTGCCTGGAGACGCTGCCTGACTTCAGGAACGAGAAGGAGCTCCGAGAGGTGAGAGGGGGCCGTTGTGGGGCCAGGGGCCTGAGGGCCAAACAGAAATGACACACAGCAGAGAGAGAATGAGAGAGAAACAGAGAATGGTAGAAAAGGAAACAAACAAAGGGACCAGGAGAAAAGGGAGGCTGAGGGAGATGTGCATAAAGCACAGATAGAGGAATGAAGAGAGGATGAAAGAGTAAGGAATGCATCTCGACAGGGTGCTAAGAGAACAGAGGTTAGCACATTGGGAGACTGATGAGGAGGTGATCGTCAACAGTCACTGAAGGATGACAATTAATGAAGGATGACAGTTAAGGATGACAGTTAGTGGATGACAGTTGGTGAAAGTCAATGACAGATGTCACCCTGTGGAACATAAATACTACATGTGTGACCACACAGGCCCCTTACAGTGTTAAACACAACATGCGACACACACACACACACAGGACAGAGACATTTCTGAGATTATTTTAGTCATGTCGTTAAAATTGAGGGAAAGGAATGGGAGGAGTGGGGGGTGAGGAGAGGGGGAACGAAAGTGTGGTGGGACAACAAGAGAAATAGGTTGGAGGAGAGAGAGAATCACAGTTAGGGAACTGGAGAAAGAGGGAGGTTCAGGGAAGAGCGGGAGAGAAAAAGGGGTGGGACAGAGAGAGATGAGGGGCAGGAAGGGAGGGGTAAATATGGACTGCACAAAGAACATTATGCTTTATCGATGGTATCTCCAGATCACTGTCCATCTGTGTCTCACATTGACTGGTGCTCTAGGATCACTACCAAGACGACTCCGTACGGGAATAGATGGAGTTGATAGGAACATATAAACTGAGAGAGAGAGAGAGAGAGAGAGAGAGAGAGAGAGAGAGAGAGAGAGAGAGAGAGGGTAAGTGAAAGTGGAGTGCAAAAGAGGAGAGTGGAGAGGAGGGTGTCTCACGTTACTCCTTAGAGATCTAAAGGAGCTATATATAGCGTAAGGACAACCCTAAGAGCACATCAACACGTAAACGTTGGTTCCCATTAATAAACACACTGACTCATACCCACTGAAAGAGGCATGGAAAGAGTAGTACAGAACACCTATTTGATGACTCGCACAAAATGAAATGAACCCCACACGCCAAGTGGCTTACCGACAAGGTTGGCTTAGCTGCCTTTGGATTTTGAGGGATCATGCAAAAGCACAGAACACAAGGTATACGGTGGGTCTTACCGAAGCGCATATGCACACACCCGACCTCTCACACTCACTCAGTCACTCACACACACTCACTCACATGATCAGAACATCTGACATAAGACACACAGTGCTCTTTACAGACTCAAAATGGCAGCATAGGTGGCAGCAACTGAAAATAAATCCTTGTCTTTTACAAGACGATCACCTCCCATTGCAAAGGTACCTCTAGACACTGCATACAGTATTGAAAGACATGCTGTATGGTTCTGTGACCATTTGGATGAGAGGCTAGTTGTTATACCTTTCTTATTGGGTGACAAAGAGTGAGAATGTCTGTCGGGGCAGTGTGATCATGGCTTTTGAACCTCATAAAGGTGAGGAGAAACGGAACTAAAGTGGGTGACAAATGTGAGGGCAAATGTCACTGTCATTTCAGTTGGTAAAAGCATTCCAGGCCTCTACATAAAGACTAACATATGCAGTATATGCACAAACAAACAACTGCTGTATATGTACCTCACACAGGCACACTCATACAGGCACACGGACACGCACTAACACACAGAGTATCATAGACTTTTGCTTCACTATAATTTTATCATAGGCAATAAAAATTCTGAGCCATTTGATTCCAATCCGTCTTATGGCTGGACCATAAAACCTAAATTTGACTGCCTCACTTTGAACCCCAAGTCTGCTTCTTAGAAAACATTGTCAGGATGAAATGAAGTGTCAGATTCCTCAGTCAGTCCTGACGCTGTGCTGTAACATTAGCCTTTGTCACATGCAGTCATGCACTATAATGTTTTTCTTCTGTTTAAATATAGAGACGAAACACATTCGTATCAAAGTCTGCAGAAAGAAAGAGAGTGTGATTGCACAAGTGAAGTTATGTTAACACAGTTTTACAGTTATCACAGTCTTAATCAGACCGTGATGACAGATACATTTTCCACATGTGCTGAGGAAAGACTTTGCCACCTTTAAAATAATCACTTCTCCTCCCTATCTCCTCCTTCTCATGTTTACTGTAGTCATCATGGTTCTCCCCGACCTCTGTTTAACCTTCCCTCCTTACTATTTCTTATTCATTTATGTCCTTCATTTCCCTTGTAATGAACACGAGGGGAGACAGAGAGCTGGATTCAAGCGCAGTGCGCAGCAGGTGTTTATTGCAAAGGACCACAGGAGGAGGCAGGTAGCTGGGTCCAGGGGCAGGCAGAAGGTCATACACAGGAGGAGGCAGGTAGCTGGGTCCAGGGGCAGGCAGAAGGTCATACACAGGGGGTCCAAAGGCAACAGTACAGGCAGGGAAAAGGCTAGTAATGTAGTCCGGGAGATCAGGCAATAGGTAGATAACAGGAAATCCGATAGGCTAAAGTACAGGCAGGGAATAGGCAAAAGGCGTTGATTGGGAGAAAAAAAAATCTATCATACACGGGAGGAGTAAATCACGGGAAACCCAGCGCTCTGAAAGACGTGTCACAAAACAAACAATACCTCACAGTGATGGGATGCAAAGAACTGAACTAAATAGTGTGTGATAATGACATACAGGTGTGCGAACAGGTGATTAGAATTCAGGTGATTGGGATCTGGAGAGTGAGCTGCGTTCAGGGGATCAAGGTGTTTGAGGGTGTGAGTTGGAAGCAGACGTTACAACCCTGTTTGTTATCTCTTGTCTAAACCACGGTCATCCCCCCTTCACTGTTCTACCTCCCCTCAATCTCTCCTGCTTAATTTCTACCACTCACTTTTCCTCTCTCCTTCTCTCCCTCTAGAAATTCACCTACCAGCCCCATCCTACCCTCCCCAACATCACCATCCTGGTCCCTCCAACTGGCAGTGCTTTCCATGACCCCTTCTTCCAGGTGGAGACCATATGTATCTTCTGGTTCTCCTTTGAGCTCATTATGCGCTTAGCCAGCTCCCCCAGTAAGCTCCACTTCTTCAAAGACGTGATGAACACTATCGACTTCCTCGCCATCATTCCCTTCTTCGTCACTCTGGGCACAGAGCTGGCCAGGGACAAAACCTCCAACAAGGACCCGGGCATGTCTTTGGCCATCATCAGGGTCATTAGGTTGGTAAGGGTGTTCAGGATCTTCAAGCTGTCGCGTCACTCCAAGGGCCTGCAGATCCTGGGCCAGACTCTGAAGGCCAGCCTGAGAGAGCTGGCCCTGCTCATCTTCTTCCTCTTCATCGGAGTCATCCTCTTCTCCAGCGCTGTCTACTTCGCCGAGGCGGACAGCCCCGACACGGTGTTCACCAGCATCCCCGAGGCCTTCTGGTGGGCCGTGGTCTCCATGACGACAGTGGGCTACGGGGACATGTACCCTACGACTCTGGGGGGCAAGCTGGTGGGCTCCATGTGTGCCATCGCTGGCGTGCTCACCATCTCCCTGCCAGTCCCCGTCATTGTGTCCAACTTCAGCTACTTCTATCACCGAGAGACGGAGTGTCTCGAGAAAATCAGTGAGTACACCCACATCAGCACCTCTCTCTGGGAGGGTGAGGATGAGGAGGGAGACGAGGGGGAGGGAGATTACACTCCCCTGTATGTGGGCGACTGCAAGGGAATCTGTAACCCCCTCAATGGGACACTGCTGTCAGGACTGTGTGCGGGGCAGGACGGGTGGGAGAACAAAGGCAATGTGTACCTCAGGGAACCCCTGGTCACTCAGGTATGAGACAGGATGGATGGATAGACAGAGGATCTGCTGAATACAACCCTGGTACTCTGTCTCTAAGTTAAATAGATAAATAGAGAGAAAGATAAAGGAGGATGGCAAAGTAAAGGTGAAGAGATACAAAAAAATACTATTTTACTCAAGGACTTACTTGCACGCTTGCACCGTCAGTGGCTTACACCATTTACTACAGACAGAACTGATGAGACCATGGCAGAGATATTGTGACAGCTTGCTTTTTGCTAATGTCACTGAGAATCGAGTATGATGCCATCATATTGACAATAAAAACAGCTGAAACAGAATGTATATTTATTTATTATATATTTACCAGATTGTAATAACAATCTATATAGTACATACAACTCTAGCAATTGTAAATGTTGGTGTTTTTAAGACATGAGTGAATTGCAGTGCCATTTTATTTGTTATTGTGCTAGCTAGCTAAATGCACAGGGCCGTTTTGAATGTGTGTAGAGGGTTGACTAAGGGCGATTTTAAAATTTTTGTGAACCCAGGGCAGTTTGCACATTTTTTTGTGCGGCGTGAACACTCCCAAAGGAAGTCAGACCCCCTCAGAAGAGCCCCCTAAGCGAACCCAACTGAGATCATCTCGAGAGCTGGTCTGAGTTCGGTTCTCTTGAATTCTGAGGTTCGATTCCTTTTTTAGGGTAATGTGAACACAAAGCTCCCCAGGTTCACTTGTCATTATTTCCGCGCGACACACTAGACTACTGCAGCATTGTTTTCCTGCCGTAACCACTCACATTGGTGCCACAAAAGAGAGAAGTGGATGTGCAGGTTCATGGAAAAAAACATGATGTTTTTTTTATATTGATTAGCGATTGTCAAGAATCCACCGAAATGTTTCGTTTTTAGTTCAGATTATTTGTTTGCCATATGTGATCTATAGGCTAAGAGAGGTTCATAAACTGTTTATTTGATTGTGGGGTTTGAATAGTGTGAGAAGACAACAACATATTTGGTGAGAATCACAACGTAGGGTCCAAAATCAATTCTAGTTCTTAAAAGGGCGGTAGCCTACATTTGGTGTGCAATATTCAATTACAGTATTATTTAATCTGCAGTTATTCTTCTGCTATTTATTCTGTTACCAATAATATTTATATGTTAATAGTGTCTTCTGATTAAAATGATTATTTCTCCCCTTTCTTCACTAAATGCAATCTATTAGCTTTCTAAATGTAAGCAGGTGTATATAGCTGTCCGATAACACGTTTTGATGGAATGGCTTGTCCTGCACTGCACTTTGTAAAAACCTGGAGTGCATTGAGTGAATTTTGGAAAAAGATCTTGGTTCCTTTCTAAACATGGCAATGCCAATACAAGGAGGACTTGGACCACAAAATAGGTGAAGTGAACTGACAAAAGAGTTGAGTCCTCATTCAAAGATCAGTTCTTTTAAAAAGGACTATGTGTAAAAACACTCTGAATGTCCTGATGGGACTGGGCACCCGTCTCTGAAAGCTATGGCAGAAATGTTCTGCAGTGATATTGTGTTGACGTGGAACACAAAGAGATCAGCCTGGGGGCTGTAGTGCAAACAAAGAGCAGCCCTAAGTGTTGGTCCTGGGCCAGTGGAGAGTTTTCAGTGTGTAAGGGAGACAGCTAGGATGGGCGGCAGGGAAATCTGATCCTGGACCTGATGAATCATGCTGCTGTCAGGCTTCCAGCTGACCCTTCCTCCCAATGGCTGTGCAGGGCTAACACTAGTAGATACCACTGGCCTAAATCCATACTCACCACACCGGGTAGAAGTACTTTACTGGTCATCCAAAGACACATCCCTGCCCCTGTCCATGTTACCATGGTGCCTCAATTACCTTGCCTACTTAGAATGTGTCTTAACAAAATGCTTTGCACAGTGTTCAGTGTTTATACTGTGCTTTATAAATATGTTCTTATGATCAGAGATTGTGAGCTGCACAGATTGTTTAAGAGAGTGGGTTGTGTGTGTGTGTGTGTGTGTGTGTGTGTGTGTGTGTGTGTGTGTGTGTGTGTGTGTGTGTGTGTGTGTGTGTGTGTGTGTGTGTGTGTGTGTGTGTGTGTGTGTGTGTGTGTGTGTGTGTATGTGTGTATGTGTATATGTGTGTGTGTGGTTACCAGTATGTGTTCTATGACTGTGTTTGTGTGTGAATGTGTATATGTGTGTGTGTGTGTGTGTGTGTGTGTGTGTGGTTACCAGTATGTGTTCTATGACTGTGTGTGTGTGTGTGTGTGTGTGTGTGTGTGTGTGTGTGTGTGTGTGTGTGTGTGTGTGTGTGTGTGTGCGCGCGCGCGCGCGTGTGTGTGTGTGTGGTGTGTGTGTGTGTGTGTGTGTGTGTGTGTGTGTGTGTGTGTGTGTGTGTGTGTGTGTGTGTGTGTGTGTGTGTGTGTGTGTGTGGTTACCAGTATGTGTTCTATGACTGTGTGTTTGTGTGTGTGTGTGTGTGTGTGTGTGTGAGTGTTTGTGTGTGTCTGCGTGTGGTTACCAGTTTGTGTTCTATGACTGTGTGTGTGTGTGTGTGCGTGTGGTTACCAGTTTGTGTTCTATGACTGTGTGTGTGTGTGTGTGTGTGTGTGTGTGTGTGTGTGTGTGTGTGTGTGGTTACCAGTATGTGTTCTATGACTGTGTGTGTGTGTGTGTGTGTGTGTGTGTGTGTGTGTGTGTGTGTGTGTGTGTGTGTGTGTGTGTGTGTGTTGTGTGTGTGAGTGTTTGTGTGTGTCTGCGTGTGGTTACCAGTTTGTGTTCTATGACTGTGTGTGTGTGTGTGTGTGTGGTGTGTGTGTGTGTGTGTGTGTGTGTGTGTGTGTGTGTGTGTGTGTGTGTGTGTGTGTGTGTGTGTGTGTGTGTGTATGTGTGTGTGTGTGTGAGTGAGTGGTTGTGTGTGTCAGCGTGTGGTTACCAGTTTGTGTTCTATGACTGTGTGTGTGTGTGTGTGTGTGTGTGTGTGTGTGTGTGTGTGTGTGTGCGTGCGTGCGTGCGTGCATGCGTGCGTGCGTGAGTGTGTGTGTGCGTGTGTGTGTGTGTGTGTGTGTGTGTATGCACGTGTGTGTGGTTACCAGTACGTGTTCAATGACTGTGAGCCCTGTTTATATGTGTGTGTGCGTGTGTGTGTGTGTGTGTGCGTGCGTGTGTGCGTGCATGCATGCGTGCGTGAGTGCGTGTGTGTGGTTACCAGTATGTGTTCTATGACTGTGAACCCTGTTTATATATGTTGTATTTAATAAAGATGGTATTTTATCAGTTATCTAAATGAGTCCCTGTTTTGTTAACGGAGGGGAGATGAGTCAGCAGATGCCCACTTCACCACAAAACAATTATCTAAAAAACAACAACAAGTCTTTCAAAATGTTGACATAATATGTTAAATATGTTATTTTTGGTAGATTTAGATACCATCTGTTTAATTTGGTAAGAGAGCAGATTGGATCATTTGAGTTCCCACTTCACACGCGCCCAAAGGATTGAGTTGATTTCCCTCCTTGTAACTATCTCTTTAGTCTCTAGAGGTCAAAGCACTCAGTGCAAATCCTCCCAGTCATCCCAGCTCCGGGACATCATACTGAGGACTCTGTGGTTGCTTCTCCTGATCCATGAAGCCAGAAGATGCACGTACTGTGTATTTTGCAGATTGAAATAATTATGTAAACAATAACGAATTATACAAACAACATACATTTTATGGGACAAACATACAAAGAATTCCCATAATTCATGTCTGTAATGCATTTCTTTCTGGAACATTCTTCACCCTCCGCCCTACTGAAAAAGCCTAGTCGGCAGAAATGGTGAATTGTACAGGTGGGATTAAATAAACAAGCGATAAGTGTGACACTAATGTAATGATATCAGTAACCATCCTCTACATAGAAATAACATCAACCAGTTCCATGGCCTCTACTCTGCCAGGGACGACTGAGGAAACTCAGTGACTGTTGCTAAAAGAGAGAAGTAAACGCTTCTAAATAAAACTGGAGAAAAGCCAGACTGAAGTGAAGTTGAAATGAGTTGATGGGTTTTCAGCAACACTGACGGTTTGAGCAGATGAGTCTCTTCATACCCTCACTGCTTGATGACTGTCCCAGTGATTACATCCCCTGACCCCCCGTCTCCCCCCGGGCTGGCTGACATTCCGATGTCGTGTTGTGGGTTAGAGGTTTCTAGTGTAATATATGGACAACTCATTTTGTGGTTTTGAGTGATTTATGCTTGTTTTGGTTGCTATTCATTGAATTGACAAAAAATACAAGTGGCAATCTTGTTGTGTAAGGAATTGCTGTATGTGAGCCGAAAAGACTCAGTTCACTACATAGAAATAGAGAAATTAATCACAGTCTGTCTGTTTTGTTGAATACCTTCACCCAGAGAGTCGAGGCATGTCTGTCCCTGTTCACTGGGTTCACTAGGTGGTGGTGGCCTGTTGTGGCCTGAAGCTTTCCCTTATTATCTACCTGTTTCTCTCATCCTCTCCTCCTCTCTCCGTGACATGCAGGGTCCCAACACTAACGTCAGTTCTGTTTGCAATTACCCACAGTGCCCTATGCTGTCTGGAAGAATGAGTTGGATTGACGTCTTTCTGGCCATCTGCCGTTCTTCTATTCCTGTCCTCTCCCATCCCTCGCTCTCTCCTTCCTTCCCTCCCTCCCTCCCCTCTCCCCAACTCTTCTTTGAGAGGATTAAGTGTGTTGATATCTCTGTGTGTCTTTGTCTCATCAATGTGTAAATGTGATGCTGTGTGTGTGTGTGTGTGTGTGTGTGTGTGTGTGTGTGTGTGTGTGTGGTGTGTGTGTGTGTGTGTGTGTGTGTGTGTGTGCGTGTGTGCGCGCGCGCGGCGCGTGCGTGCGTGCGTGCGTGTGTGTGTGTGAGAGAGTGTTCGAGGTTTGGTGTGTCAGTTGCAACTTGAAAGTCCAGTAATATCCTTGTCCACTGGATTTCATCACTGCCTTTAGTCACAAAATGTTGACGTGTGTCCCCTTTTTGTAGTACTAATCTGTACACAGTTTTTACACAAGGTACAGAAATAACCAAATCTTTGTCATTGTAATTTAAATAAATCTCTAAGATTTTATTACATACAATATACACACAACCTGGATCTGCAAACCTGCCTTAAGACTGAAGGATTTGGGTAGGCAGTAATGACCTTCAACAAAAGGCATTTCAGAGGGACAGAGGAAAACAAATCAACATGACAGAACCAATGAGAATATCTCTTAATTAACCAATAAATAATTAAAGTACAAGAGTAATGGAACAACAAGTAAATTAATACATTAACCAAAATGAAAACAGACTGCTGTGCAACACAGACTGAAGACTGTTGTGCTGGAAATGTTTTATAAAAATACTAACAACCATCATTTCAGACACCAGACAATGACAAAAAATGACTAACAGTACATTAATACTGAGAAATAACAATATTAACAACAATAACCGTATTATGATTGTCATTTCAGGACAAGTTGAGGTACAAGTTGAGGTAAAGTCAAGTGAAGTGTTGAGTTTGTAGAGGACAAGGAGAGGAAGAGAAGAGGGAGAGAGGAGGTAGAATAGTATAAAAATAGTTTGACTACAGTGTGTTTGTTACCTTTAATTACATATAGTTGCTACACGCAAGTTTATCTCACATTTTAACTTACACATAAGTAGAATTAGTATTTATTTGTTGAATCGTTCTATACAGTACAGCTGGAGATGGATGACGTTCTACACATGACCTTTTGGAAGTTGAGAAGAGAACATTTCTGATTGTGCGTTAACTGACACTGAACACCAAGATCTCAGTACAGCATCTCTCTCAGCCACGCTAGAGGGTAGAGGATAAGGTTGAGGAACTGGCTAGCTGAAATGATTAGAACAAGACAGTGATTATCAGAGAATAGAGCTGGGTTGACAGAGGACACAACACTAAGTTAAAGCTCCATTCTGCAGCACACTGGAGCGCAAAAGTTAGGGCATACTTTAAAAGATTATTAAAGGGTGTTGCCATAGCAACATACATATCGTCATCGCTCAAAGCAAGCTTATTGATCCCTGATCATGTCAAACAGGACTCAAATCACACAAGAACACTCAAATCAGACAACTGCTAAATAGTAACCATTTGTAGAGCACTGCATCCACCAACCCAGACCTCTATCTAAAACACCACAGTGGTACTAGGTGGTAGCGTGCAGTAAATTGGGGGAAGTGTAGTAAAACTGTGGTAAAACAGAAGTGTTTTCATAGAGGCGTCCCAATCAGGGCAGGTCGCAGGGCAGGATGGTGTTCCTGCGGTCGTAAGCAGTGTCGTCACTCTCTTCTCCTTCACTCCCCTCATCCAGCACCCTATCCCTCTCCTCCTCTTCCTCTGTCTCGCTCTGATATCGGTCGCTGTCTCGCCCCCGCAGTCTCTCCCTCTCTCTTCCTTTATCTCTCTCTCTGTCTCTTTCCCTGTCTCTTTCCCTGTCTCTTTCCCTGTCTCTTTCCCTTCTGTCTCTATCCCCTCTGTCTCTCTCTCTGTGGGAGCGAGGGAGTGTGGGGATCTGGGAAGACAAAGAGAAATAGAGTCAGAGACAGGCCATCAAAGGATCATCCAACTCAAACGTTCACACAAATATTCCATTGATATCAATACATGATTAACAAGAAGTTAGGATTGAGCCCTAGGACTAGTGGTATCTGTAACCCTGCAGTAAGTCAATGGGAAGCCAGCCTACCTGGTTGTCGTGGCTTGGCAGGGCGCAGTAGCCAGGCTCTGTTCTGCGGAGGATGCGTGGGGAGTGGGTACGGAAGGCAGAGGGCCGTGGGGAGTGGGAGTGGGAACAGTTGGAGTGCGGGGAGGGAGAGCGGACAGAACGGGGGGACGGAGAGCGGACGGAGCGGGGAGAGTTGGTGATGGAGTAGATCTGTGACAGGTTGGAGTGGCCATGGTGGTTGAGTTTGGGCGGGCGGGGGGAGCGTGGGGGTAACTCGGGGGGTCTCTTGGGGTCCACCAGGTCTATCTCGGTGAGGACAGGGGGCGGGGGGATGAACTCCTCATCCTCAGGGGAGAGGAGCTCCGCGTCAATCTCAGCTAGCTCTGCCCTGGACAGGTGGTCCACAATCCCAGCACCAAACGAGTCGCCCACCACGTTGATTGAGGTACGCATTCTGTCACTGACCCAACAGACAGACAATGCTGGAGTCAGCCATGACTGATCACTGTGTTACAGGTACACTACAAGCTCTCATGGATGAGCTCTCATGAACGAGTAGATGCCAACAATAGCAATGCCATCTACAGCTAAGTACCACTCTACCCTTTACAGTTGACAATATGCGTTGCATTTTGACAGAGCTTGACGTACCCTACTTTTCATTCAGAGAGATAATCAGCAACATTGAATCATTGTAGTCTAACGTCATCATGTTGTTGAAAACAAAGACCAGAGTATCTGAAGTGTAACATCACAGTGATTGTGTGTATGTGACTCACAGCAGCCAGTCGACAGCGATGAGCAGGCTGATGTCCTGGGTGGGCAGGCCCACAGCTGTAAGGATCAACAGCATGGTCACCAGGCCTGCGCTGGGAATACTGGCCGCTCCCACGCTGGCCAGGGTGGCTGTCATACTGAGAGGAGAGGAGGGGAAGGAGTGAGGGAGAGGAAGGAGAAGAGGGAATTGACGTTACACACACGTTTCTCATTCCAAGACATTGTCACCACAGAATGCATTAGCATGTGTCATCAGCAACCATAACTGGTACATACAGTAAACCTACAGGTAGATGACTATTACAAGGTACAAAAACCCATGGAGGAAGTGACACAGCTTTCTCTTACATACATACAGAGCATGACAACCTTAAAACCATCACTAGACTTTAGTACTATACCTAAAAGCATAATATATTACACCCAGGTAACACACCTCAACACAAAAGTATCCTGAGAAACCCCCTGAGCCAGGGTTGTTAGTGGTGAAGAAGAGGCCTACCTGACGGTAACGATCTGTCCTGCATCCAGGTTGATGTCATTCATCTGAGCGATGAAGATGGCTGCCACCGCCTCGTACAGGGCTGTCCCGTCCATGTTGATGGTGGCTCCGATGGGCAGCACGAAACGCGTCACGCGCTTATCGATCTTCAGATTCTCCTCCAGACAGCGAAATGTGACTGGTAACGTTCCCGCACTGAGAGAAGGAGAGAGTGGGTAAGAAAGGGATATAGACCGGTAGAGAGAGATAAAGGGAAGAAAATAAAAATGGGGAGAGAGGGTATAAAGATGTTATAGAGAGAGAGAAGTATTGAGAAAGAAAATAATGACAGAAATTGTGAGGGAGCGTGAGGGAGGGTGAGAGTACAAAGTGAGAGTTAAAAAAGAGGGGAGGGGGACAGAGAGGGGGAGAGAAGGGGTGAAATCTAACAGCATTATCATAACAGCAAGTGTATTTTACAATCCAACATGTGAATTGCAGGAATTGAGCCTAAGCTAAGCCCAGGTCATAATATAATTAGATAAAGTTGATAGGATTACTCTTATTCTGTAAAGCCTCCCTAATGCGTCAAAATGACAGTTGGTTTGAGCAGCACGACAGATTCAGAAGCAGCAGAAACATGGCCAGTTTGGCCCATACAACCTTATCCAGAGCCCCAGACATTTACAACCCAGGGTCTGTCTGTCTGTCTGTCTGTCTGTCTGTCTGTCTGTCTGTCTGTCTGTCTGTCTGTCTGTCTGTCTGTCTGTCTGTCTGTCTGTCTGTCTGTCTGTCTGTCTGTCTGTGGGATCACCCAGATTCATGCACAGTTGGCTCTGCAGCTCTGGTTTGTCAGCCCTCTTATTCTGGGTTAACCTAAATAGCCCAGCAACCAATACACAGTGACATAACACCCCTCCATCACATTTACTACAGTACCTGATGCTATACAGTACCATGCAGTGCTATTAAGGAAAATACACGCCAGCGCAAATGATCTAAACATAGTATATACACACCCCCCTCCACACACACCCAATCCCCCCTAGAGTGTTCCTCCCCTACCTGCTGGCGGTGCCCAGGGCAGTGATCCAGGCCTGGAAGATCCCGGAGTAGAAGGTGAAGGGGCTCTTCCTTGTGATGGAGAAGAAGATGAGTGGCAGGATAATGCCCCCGTGGATCATTAGGCCCACTATGACTGTCACCATGTACATGCCCAGCTGTCTAGCCACCACCTCCAGGTCCCCGATGGCTGCTATCTTCCCTGAGATCAGAGAGGCGATACCAACTGGAGAGTACCTGGAGACACAACATTGCTAATGAGGAGGCTTCTTCCAGAATTTTCCAGGTGCAGGAAAATATATGGGGAGAGGAAGCCACTTTAGACTATTGAGAGGCAGTGGGACTAGGTGATAAGGAACCACCGCTGGGCAGGTCATAGGTCATAGGTCATAGGTCATAGCAACACAAGCTTAGCATCTGAGGTGTAAGGGATGTACTGTGTGTTGATCTGTGAGGAAGATGTCATTTAGCCAGAATTGTTTGGTAGAGTAGTTAGTATACTGTGTATTACCAGTGTGTTTAGTGTACGGTGTATGACATGTTATTTGTATATACATGCCGGTTTGTTTGGCCAGCTCTGTAGGCCTAGTAGTGAGTCATGTGTTTAGTGTGTAAAATGGGTGATTTACGTTGGGTTTGTGGTATGGAGAACACAGTTCCCTTGGAAAATGTGCTGCACATCAAGATGTCCCCTGAGTATGTGCTTCTTTTTGGTGGAGAGGGAGAGAGAGAGAGAAAGAGAAAGAAAGAGAGGGGAGAAAGAGAGAGAGGAGAGGAGAGAGAGAGAGAGAGAGAGAGAGGATGTGTGTTTTTCTCTCTCTCAGTGGTATTGGCCAGTGTCGTGTGAAGTCTCTCTGTCTCTCCCCCTTTCTCTCTCTTTTCCCTCACTCTTTCAGTGCTACTGGACTGTCTGCTACTGTCCTGCAAAGCATCAAGGCTTTCATCGCTCTCCAAGGACATGGATCTCACCACGTCCCTCTGTCCCGCCCTGCATCAGTCTGTCTGCGCTCTGATTTGTGCTGGCCTGCTGAGCAGCTAGTGGCTCCTTTCCTGTCTGTGGATTCATTACGTTCTGGACCTGTTTCACCCTCTCCCCCCTGGGAACCAGAAAGGCTTCTGCTCTGCTCCCACTCCTGCTAGTCCTCAGCATTCCACACACTGTCATGTCTTAGGGAATTCTTCTCCCTATATTTCTCCCCTTTCCAATCCTCTCTCTGCCCCTGGTCCCAGTTCCCACCATTTTTGTCATGTACAAAGTCCTCCCCTTATTCATCACTGTCAGTGAATTCATCACTGTCTTTAGAATGTTTTTCAGCACTGCAGCCATTGTTCCACTGGAGGAAAACAGACCCATACAGAGAAACAGACAGGGACACAGACAGGGACACAGACAAGAGGACATAGCCTGGGACACAGACAGGAAGACACAGACAGGGACACAGACAGGGCGACACAGATATTAAGACACAGACAGGAAGACACAGACAGGAAGACACAGACAGGGACACAGACAGGGACACAGAGAGGGACACAGACAGGGACACAGACAGGAAGACACAGACAGGGACAAAGACAGGGACACAGACAGGTAGACACAGACAGGGACACAGACAGGAAGAAACAGACAGGGAGACAGACAGGGACACAGACAGAAAGACACAGACAGTGACACAGACAGGAAAACACAGACAGGAGGACACAGACAGGAGGACACAGACAGGAACACAGATAGGGACACAGACAGGGACACAGACAGGAAGACACATACAGTGACACAGGGAGGAAGACACAGACAGGGACACAGAGAGAAACACAGACAAGGACACAGACAGGGACACAGACAGGAAGACACAGACAGGGACACAGACATGGGACACAGACAGGAAGACACAGACAGGAAAACACAGACAGGGACACAAACAGGGACACAGACAGGAAGAAACAGACAGGGAGACACAGACAGGAACACAGATAGGGACACAGACAGGGACACAGACAGGAAGACACAGACAGGAAGACACAGACAGGAAGACACAGAGAGACACGTACCACATGATCATGCCCACCATCTTCATGATGATCTCGTTGAGGATGTTGAAGAACTCTGACATAAGCTTCCCCTTCTCTCCCATCTTCCCCATGCACATTCCAAATGTGATGAAGAACCCAATTAAACCTTCAGAAAACATCATTACAACATTAAATCATCTGTTCATAAAGAACCAATGTGCTCTCTCAACATGAATGATGAATATATGATGAATATAACTAAACCAATGAAACAAAAGGAAATAGACATAATAGTATTCCGTCCAATCAACAGAAAGAGAGTTGAACCGAACAGGATATTGTTGCCCGCTCAGTGAATAGAGAGGAAAGAACCATAGCATTCTCTCACCCAGAACATTCATGCCCCATTTGAACTCCAGTTTCTTCTTGCTGACTATGACAGGTTCTGTCTGGTTCGGGGGCATCACTGACACTTTCTTTGCTACTGTTTGAACCTGAAGAGAGAGAGAGTGAGAGGTGGGGTGGAGAGGGGGGTGGAGAATAGAGAGAGAGTGAGAGAGAGAGGTGGGGTGGAGAGGGGGGTGGAGAATAGCGAGAGAGAGAGAGAGAGAGGTGGGGTGGAGAGGGGGGTGGAGAATAGCGAGAGAGTGAGAGGTGGGGTGGAGAGGGGGGTGGAGAATAGCGAGAGAGTGAGAGGTGGGGTGGAGAGGGGGGTGGAGAATAGAGAGAGAGACAGAGAGGTGAGGTGGAGAGGGGGGTGGAGAATAGAGAGAGAGAGAGAGAGAGAGGTGGGGTGGAGAGGGGGGTGGAGAATAGCGAGAGAGTGAGAGGTGGGGTGGAGAGGGGGGTGGAGAATAGAGAGAGAGACAGAGAGGTGAGGTGGAGAGGGGGGTGGAGAATAGAGAGAGAGAGAGAGAGAGAGGTGGGGTGGAGAGGGGGGTGGAGAATAGCGAGAGAGTGAGAGGTGGGGTGGAGAGGGGGGTGGAGAATAGAGAGAGAGACAGAGAGGTGGGGTGGAGAGGGGGTGGAGAATAGAGAGAGAGAGAGAGAGGGTGGGGTGGGGAGGGGGTGGAGAATAGAGAGAAAGAGAGAGAGGTGGGGTGGAGAGGGGGGTGGAGAATAGAGAGAGAGCGAGAGAGAGAGAGAGAGAGTGAGAGAGAGAGAGAGAGAGAGAGAGGTGGGGTGGAGAGGGGGGTGGAGAATAGAGAGAGAGAGAGAGAGAGAGAGAGAGAGTGAGAGAGAGAGAGAGAGAGAGAGAGAGAGAGAGAGAGAGAGAGAGAGAGAGGGAGGTGGGGTGGAGAGGGGGTGGAGAATAGAGAGAGAGAGAGAGAGAGAGGTGGGATGGAGAGGGGGGTGGAGAATAGAGAGAGAGAGAGGTGCGGTGGAGAGGGGGGGTGGGGAATAGAGAGAGAGAGAGAGAGCAACCACCAGAAAGATGAGAGAGATGTTTATGCAGACAGAGAAAAAGAGAGGGGGAGGGAGAGAGAGAGAGAGAGAGAGAGGGAGAGAGAAGAGGAAATATGGAAAAGGGGGCTGGGGATTGCAATTTCTTGGCTGATCTGCAAAAGCAATTACAATATCAATTAATCTTTGACGAAGCAAACGCAGTGACAGCACACAACGAGAGAAAGGATCCTTATAAGCCCAGGGCTGAACAGCACACAAGCACACAAGCACACACACATCCACATACGCATACCACACACACACACACACACACACACACACACACACACACACACACACACACACACACATACACACACACACACACACACACACACACACACACACACACACACACCAGTCACACTAGGCAGATGCCTTACTGTAGTAAATGAAGACAACCCAACGGAGCTGTAAAGAGATTAGCACCAACAGAAGGTCTGACCCTCACCCAGTCTAACACAGAGTATTTCTAATCATTCAGACACACGCGCATGAAAGAGAGAGAGAACGAGAGCGATAAGGAGAGAGAGAGAAAAAACACAGGATTTGGACAAAAGAAGGCGACTGCTGCGACATGATTGAGGTCTGGATTATCGCTTAAAAATGATCCGACTGCTTGGATTAACAGCAATCATATCTGCCAGGCAGTGTTGCTTTATAAATCACAGTCTTGTCCTGCCTTGTCCTGTCCTGTAGTCTCCTGTCCTCTCCTGTTCTCTCCTGTCCTCTCCTGTTCTGTCCTGTGGTCAGCCACCTAGGTACAGGATCATGTCCCCTTGATGCTAGGACAGCAGAGTCCCTGCTCATCTTCCAAAAACGTCTGAAACCCTACCTCTTCAAAGAGTATCTTAAATAAGACATCTCCGTCGCATTCCCTCACCTCCTCGCCCCTAAAAATAAAAAATTCAAACCTGCTCTTGTCTTTTCCTACTAGCACTGACTTTGCTGATAACTTCTCCAGAGGACAACTGTTCTCACTACGACTACGATGTGTGGTTGTCTCACCTAGCTATCTTAAGATAAATACATTAACTGTAAGTCGCGCTGGATAACAGCCTCTGATAAATTCCTAAAATGTCATGTGAAAATGTTAACACGAGAACAGCTATTGGTCAATACAATGGGAAACTATGTTCAGAGGGAGACATCAAATGTCCAATGCAACAACAAAAGCTTGGAATAAAGAGAGGGGATTAGGATCTGCACAGCTAACACCACACACGTGTTGGTCTGCAAAGTCATCCTTTTCTGGGAAATGGAAGGATCATAATATGGAGCGCCTGGGACTTTAAGGTTCTAGCTGCATTTCTGTTCAATGTTCTCTACCTATATAGTACTGTAAATACCCCAATTCATGTCGTTCTGTTCAATGTTCTCTACCTATATAGTACTGTAAATACCCCAATTCATGTCGTTCTGTTCAATGTTCTCTACCTATATAGTACTGTAAATACCCCAATTCATGTCGTTCTGTTCAATGTTCTCTACCTATATAGTACTGTAAATACCCCAATTCATGTCGTTCTGTTCAATGTTCTCTACCTATATAGTACTGTAAATACCCCAATTCATGTCGTTCTGTTCAATGTTCTCTACCTATATAGTACTGTAAATACCCCAATTCATGTCGTTCTGTTCAATGTTCTCTACCTATATAGTACTGTAAATACCCCAATTCATGTCGTTCTGTTCAATGTTCTCTACCTATATAGTACTGTAAATACCCCAATTCATGTCGTTCTGTTCAATGTTCTCTACCTATATAGTACTGTAAATACCCCAATTCATTTCGTTCTGTTCAATGTTCTCTACCTATATAGTACTGTAAATACCCCAATTCATGTCGTTCTGTTCAATGTTCTCTACCTATATAGTACTGTAAATACCCCAATTCATGTCGTTCTGTTCAATGTTCTCTACCTATATAGTACTGTAAATACCCCAATTCATGTCGTTCTGTTCAATGTTCTCTACCTATATAGTACTGTAAATACCCCAATTCATGTCGTTCTGTTCAATGTTCTCTACCTATATAGTACTGTAAATACCCCAATTCATGTTGTTCTGTTCAATGTTCTCTACCTATATAGTACTGTAAATACCCCAATTCATGTCGTTCTGTTCAATGTTCTCTACCTATATAGTACTGTAAATACCCCAATTCATGTCGTTCTGTTCAATGTTCTCTACCTATATAGTACTGTAAATACCCCAATTCATGTCGTTCTGTTCAATGTTCTCTACCTATATAGTACTAATGTCTTCTCTACTCTAAAGCAAAACTCTACTTCCATAATAACGTAAGCCATTCCTTTTGATGAACTAGTTTGTGCATATACAGTCCCTTCAAAGTATTTGCTCCCCTTAACTTCTTCCACATTTTGTTGTGTTACAGCCTGAACTTAAAATTTATTAAATAGAGATTTTTGGTCACTGGCCTACAAACAATACCCCATAATGTCAAAGTGGAATTATGTTTTAGGAATTTTTACATATTATTACAAATGAAAAGCTGAAATGTTTTGAGTCAATAAGTATTCAACCCCTTCGTTATGGCAAGCCTAAATAAATTAAAAAGTCAAAGTTTGCTTAATAAGTCAACCACAAAGATCAGGTTTTCCAATGCCTCGCAAAGAGGGGCACCTATTTAAAACAGTTACAGAGTTTATGAGCTGTGATAGGAGAAAACTGAGGATGGATCAACAACATTGTAGTTACACCACAATACTAACCTAATCAACAGAGTGAAAAGAAGAAAGCTTGACAGAATACAAATATTCCAAAATATGCATCATGTTTGCAGTAAGGCACTAAAGTAAAACTACCAAAAAAATGTGGCAAAGAAATTACCTTTATGTCCTGAATACAAAGTTTTATGTTTGGGGCAAATCCAGCAGAACACGTCACTGAGTATCACTCTTCATATTTTCAAGCATGGCGGTGGCTGCATCATGTTATGGGCATGCTTGTGATCGGCAATGACTAAGGGAGTTTTTTTTAGGATAAAAAGAAACGGAATAGAGCTAAGCACAGGCAAAATTCTAGAGGAAAACCTGGTTCCGTCTGCCTTCCAACAGACACTGGGAGATTAATTCACATTTCAGCAGGACAATAACCTAAAACACAAGGCCAAATAAACACTGGAGTTGCTTACCAAGATGACGTTGAATGTTCCTGAGTGGCCTAGTTACAGTTTTGACAGAGCTTGAAGAATTTTTAAAAGAATAATGTGCAAATATTGTACAATCCAAAGCTCTTACAGACTTACCCAGAAAGACTCAGACCTGTAATCGCTGCCAAAGGTGACTAACATGTAATCGGGTTGAGTACTTTTCTAATGAAGATATATTACTGTTTTGTTTTTCACAAATATTTTACAAATGTTATAATTTTTCTTCCAATTTGACATTACTGTCACGTCCTGACCAGTAGAGGGTGTAGTTGGGTCAGGACGTGGCAGAAGGGAGTGAGTGTTTTATTGTTTCATTTAATTTGGCCATGTGACTTCCAATCAAGCACAGCTGTAGAGGGTTGTGGTTGATTGGGAGTCACACATAAGTTGCCTACGTTTCCGTTGTGTGGTGTGGGTAATTGTGCTTGTCACTGTTGTTGCACCTGACAGGACTGTGTTGGCTGTCAGTTTTGTTGTTTTGTTAATTGCATAGTGTTCGTAACATTAAAAATGACGAACCCTAACTCCGCCGCATTTTGGTCCACTTCTTCCGTAGACAGCCGTTACAGAATTACCCACCAAACCAGGACCAAGCGGCGGAAGAGGAAGGAGCAGCAGGACTACTGCGTTATGGACAAATGGACGTGGGAACAGATCCTGGACGGAGAGGGACCATGGACTCAGGCTGGGGATTATCGCCTCCCGCAGTGGGAGATTGAAGCGGCGAGAGCGGAGAGGCGATACTACGAGGAGAGAGAGCGCAACGAGCGCGAGAGGCAGCCCCAAGATTTTTTTTGGGGGGGGCACACGGGACAGTCGGTGGAGCTGAGGTCGGAACCAGAGCCAGTCGGGATGACATTGGAGGTGAGCGAGGGTTATGAGACAGAGACTGTGACGGGGTTAATGGGAAAATTAGGAGAGAGAGAGATGAGAGAGCTGCTAGTGTGGTGCATAAAGTACGGCATTCGCCCTAATGAGCGTGTCGTGGGTATGATGTCACCTGAGGCAGCTCTCCATACTCGTCCTGAGGTGCGTGCTGGTTGTCTGGTAAAGACTGTGCCTGCGCCCAGAAACAGGCCTCCTGCATGTCTTCCCAGCCCTGCACATCCTGTACCTACGCCCAGAACCAAGCCTCCTGCATGTCTTCCCATCCTGGTCAAGCCCGTGCCTCCTCCACGGACCAGTCCTCCAGTGGGTCTCCCTATCCTGGTCAAGCCCGTGTCTCCTCCACGGACCAGTCCTCCAGTGGGTCTCCCTATCCTGGTCAAGCCCGTGTCTCCTCCACGGACCGGTCCTCCAGTGGGTCTTTCCACCCTGGTCTCTCCTGTGCCACCTCCTCAAACCAGGCCTCCAGCGGGCCTTCCCAGACTGGTGAGTCCAGGGCCTGCGCCCAGAGCCAGGCCTCCGTTATGTCTCCCCAGCCTGGTGAATCCTGAGTCGGAGCTACCCGCCAGTCAACAGTGGCCGGACTGCCCTGAACTGCCAGAGTGGCCGGACTGCCCTGAACTGCCAGAGTGGCCGGACTGCCCTGAACTGCCAGAGTGGCCGGACTGCCCTGAACTGCCAGAGTGGCCGGACTGCCCTGAACTGCCAGAGTGGCCGGACTGCCCTGAACTGCCAGAGTGGCCGGACTGCCCCGTTCTGCCAGAGTGGCCGGACTGCCCCGTTCTGCCAGAGTGGCCGGACTGCCCCGTTCTGCCAGAGTGGCCGGACTGCCCCGTTCTGCCAGAGTGGCCGGACTGCCCCGTTCTGCCAGAGTGGCCGGACTGCCCCGTTCTGCCAGAGTGGCCGGACTGCCCCGTTCTGCCAGAGTGGCCGGACTGCCCCGTTCTGCCAGAGTGGCCGGACTGCCCCGTTCTGCCAGAGTGGCCGGACTGCCCCGTTCTGCCAGAGTGGCCGGACTGCCCCGTTCTGCCAGAGTGGCCGGACTGCCCCGTTCTGCCAGAGTGGCCGGACTGCCCCGTTCTGCCAGAGTGGCCGGACTGCCCCGTTCTGCCAGAGTGGCCGGACTGCCCCGTTCTGCCAGAGTGGCCGGACTGCCCCGTTCTGCCAGAGTGGCCGGACTGCCCCGTTCTGCCAGAGTGGCCGGACTGCCCCGTTCTGCCAGAGTGGCCGGACTGCCCCGTTCTGCCAGAGGTGCCCGGCCTGTCAGGATCAGCCCGAGTGGTCCTCCTGCCCTCCGGTCCAGCCCGAGTGGTCCTCCTGCCCTCCGGTCCAGCCCGAGTGGCCCGCGTGCCATCCGGCCCAGCCCGAGTGGCCCGCGTGCCATCCGGCCCAGCCCGAGTGGCCCGCGTGCCATCCGGCCCAGCCCGAGTGGCCCGCGTGCCTTCCGGCCCAGCCCGAGTGGCCCGCGTGTCTTCCGGCCCAGCCCGAGTGGCCCGCGTGTCTTCCGGCCCAGCCCGAGTGGCCCGCGTGTCTTCCGGCCCAGCCCGAGTGGCCCGCGTGTCTTCCGGCCCAGCCCGAGTGGCCCGCGTGTCTTCCGGCCCAGCCCGAGTGGCCCGCGTGTCTTCCGACCCAGCCCGAGTGGCCCGCGTGTCTTCCGACCCAGCCCGAGTGGCCCGCGTGTCTTCCGACCCAGCCCGAGTGGCCCGCGTGTCTTCCGACCCAGCCAGAGTGGCCCGCGTGTCTTCCGACCCAGCCAGAGTGGCCCGCGTGTCTTCCGACCCAGCCAGAGTGGTCCGTCTGCCAGGGTCAGCCCGAGTGGCCCGTCTGCCCGGCGCAGCGATCGGCGCCAACAGAGTGGGCGACGACGAAGGTGGAGCGAGGTCCACGTCCTGCACCTGAGCCACCTCCAGGATAGGTGGGTTGGGGAGGGAGGGTGTAGCACAGTGCCGTCGGTGACAGCAGCCACCCTCCCTTCCCTCCCTTATTGTTTAGGTGTTCCTTTTTGTTGGGGATTTTTTTTGTGTTTTCCTTTTTTTAGGTGCATCCCGGGGTCTGCACCTTGAGGGGGGGGTACTGTCACGTCCTGACCAGTAGAGGGTGTAGTTGGGTCAGGACGTGGCAGAAGGGAGTGAGTGTTTTATTGTTTCATTTAATTTGGCCGTGTGACTTCCAATCAAGCACAGCTGTAGAGGGTTGTGGTTGATTGGGAGTCACACATAAGTTGCCTACGTTTCCGTTGTGTGGTGTGGGTAATTGTGCTTGTCACTGTTGTTGCACCTGACAGGACTGTGTTGGCTGTCAGTTTTGTTGTTTTGTTAATTGCATAGTGTTCGTAACATTAAAAATGACGAACCCTAACTCCGCCGCATTTTGGTCCACTTCTTCCGTAGACAGCCGTTACAATTACAGAGTATTTAGTGTAGATCGTTGACAAAAAAAGACAATTAAATTAATTTTAATCCCACTTTTTAACACAACAAAATGTGGGAAAAAAAAGGGGTGTAATACTTTCTGAAGGTACTGTAACAATCAATTGCGAATTGGACACAATTGCCCCATAAGCCACGCATTCCCAATGCTGGTCATTAAAGTCCAAATCTCACAATAACAACTGAACATCCATTGTTTGATGGGGTCAGGGTTTAGTTCTGCGTCTGGGTCCAGTTCTAGTTCTGGGTCTGGGTCCTACCTGTTGGAAGCAGGCCTGCACCAGGTTTTCAGGGAACAGGTTCCTGATGAGGTCCAGGAAGGCGTCCAGACTGCTGACCTCCTGGTTCTTGGGGGCCGTGTCCTGCTCCTGACTGCTCCTGAGTTTGGGGTTTCCCGGGTGGATCCCCAGGACCAGGATGACCCCCAGGACGGCAGCTATGACCGTAGTGGACATGTAGTAGACCATGGCCCTGGACCCCATCCTCCCACTGGAACGAGCATCCAAACCAGCCAGACCTGGGAGGGAGAGAGACAGGCTGATGAGCAGGGCACATTCCACCAGCATGTGTGTGTGTGTGCGTGTGTGTGCGTGTGTGTGCGTGTGTGTGTGTGTGTGTGTGTGTGGACATGTTTAACTATTCTTGTGGGAACCAGAAGTCCCAACAGGAATAGTAAACAAACACAAAGTTGACCACCTGGGGACATTCTGTTAGTCCGCACGAGGTCAAATGCTATTTCTAGGGGGTTTAGGGTTAAGGTTAGAATTAGTGCTACGATTAGAATTACTTTAAGGGTTTGCGGCTAGGGTTAGTTTTAGAGTTAGAATTAGGAGTTAGGGTAAGGTTAAGGTTTTTGGGTTAGGGTTAAGGTTAGGGTTATGGTTAAGGTTAGGGTTATGGTTAGGGTAAGGGTAAGAGTATGGGTTAGGGTTAGGGTTATGGAAAATAGGATTTTCAATGGGATGGAATTGTGTGTCCCCACAAGGTTAGCTGTATAAGTGTGTGTGTGTGTGTGTGTGTGTGTTACAGCTGTGTACCTGTGATGAGGCTGGAGATGATGAGGGGCAAGATGAGCATCTTCAGCATCCTCATGAGGATGTCTCCAGGAAAGGACACCAGCATCAGGGTGTTGGGGTCTGTAATAGAAAAATACCGCAGCAGCATCCCAAACAGCGACCCCGCTATTACACCTGTTACAGTTCACAGAGGAGAGGAGTAAGCACAACAGCCACACAATGGTTGCCTCTGTCACCCTTACAGCTTCCGTGAGAGCACAGAGAGAAGAGATTCCAGTGAAACGCTTCAGAAGAGCACTTCGAGAGGGTTTATAATCACAGCGTCTGACTCATTGGATTTCATTTCCATTCCAGGGGGATTTACAGTAAGTGCACTAGCGCCAACAAGAAGTGATGTGTACAGTGCATTCGGAAAGTATTCAGACCCCTTTACCTTTTCCACACTTTCTTGTGTTACAGCCTTTTTCTAAAATGGATTAGAAATAAAAATCCTCATTAATCTACACACAATACCCCATAATGACAAAGTGAAAATGTAACTACAAGTATTCAGACCCTTTGCTATGAAACTCGAAATTGGGCTCAGGTCCATCCTGTTTCCATTGATCATCCTTGAGATGTTTCTACAACTAGATTGGAGTTCAGCTGTGGTAAATTCAATTGATTGGACATGATTTGGAAAGGCACACACCTGTCTATATAAGGTCCCACAGTTGACAGTGCATGTCAGAGCAAAAACCAAGCCATGAGGTTGAAGGAATTTTCCGTAGAGCTCCGAGACAGGATTGTGTCGAGGCACAATCCTCCAAAAAATGTTTTGCAGCATTGAATGTCCCCAGGACCACAGTGGCTTCCATCATTCTTAAATAGAAGAAGTTTGGAACCACTAAGACTCTTCCTAGAGCTGTCCGTCTGGCCAAACTGAGCAATCAGGGAAGAAGGGCCTTGGTCAGGGAGGTGACCAAGAACCCGATGGTCACTCTGACAGAGCTCCAGAGTTCCTCAGTGGAGATGGGAGAACCTTCCAGAAGGACAACCATCTCTGCAGCACTCCATCAATCAGGCCTTTATGGTAGAGTGGCCAGACGGAAGCCACTCCTCAGTAAAAGGCACATGACAGACTGCTTGGAGTTTGCCAAAAGGCACCTAAAGGACTCTCAGACCATAAGAAACAAGATTCTCTGGTCTGATTAAACCAAGATTGAACCCTTTGGCCTGAATGCCGCGTCTGGAGGAAACCAGGCACCATCCCTACAGTGAAGCAAGGTGGTGGCAGCATAATGCTGTGGGGATGTTTTTCAGCAGCAGGGACTGGGAGACTAGTCAGGAATGAGGGAAAGATGAACGGAGCAAAGTACAGAAAGATCCTTCATGAAAACCTGTTCCAGAGTGCTCAGGACCTCAGACTGGGGCGAAGGTTCACCTTCCAACAGGACAACAACCCTAAGCACACAGCCAAGACAACACACTAGAGGTTTTGGGACACGTTTCTGAATGTCCATGAGTGGCCCAGCCAGAGCCCGGACTCGAACCCGACTGAACATCTCTGGGGAGACCTGAAAATAGCTGTGCAGCGACGCTACCATCCAACCTGACAGGACTTGAGAGGATCTGCAGAAAAGAATGGGAGAAACTCCCCAAATACAGGTGTGCAAAGCTTAGCGTCATACCCAAGAAGACTCAAGGCTGTAATCGCTGCCAAAGGTGCTTCAACAAAGTACCGAGTAAAGTATCTGAATACTTATGTAAATGTGATATTTCTATTTTTTTTGTTTTTATACATTTGCAAAAATGTCTAAAAACGTGTTTTTGCTTTGTCATTATGGGGTTTTATGTGTAGATTGATGAGAAAAAAATGTAATACATTTTAGAATAAGGCTCTAACTTAACAAAATGTGGAAAAATGTAAGGGGTCTTAATACTTTCCGAATGCACTTGTAGTAGAGTTAAAATGGTTATTCCAGCAAATTTCAAATTATTAGAATAGTACACAACGCAGAACAGAACAATCAGGTTGAGGGTCAGTGGCCAAAGCCCGCGAACAGGAATATTCCAAGTTCAGACAGAAGGGGGGAGTCAGATCGCTATGATCGCCAGGAACTTTACTTTTGGTTTCTAATTTTAATTGTTGCGCTACTGTTGATGCCTGTTGATGTTAGGTAGGCAGCTACAGTAGCTGAATGATGTTAACATCTTCAGGTTTTGTTTCATTAAATTTATTTTATTTTATCTGGGTGCTTACGTCACCTACTAACACCCTGGTACTACCCATAGCTCCCGCTCTCCTCAGTCTGAGAAAACACTGAGAGAGAAAGGTAAGGGTTGCAGATTACTCCTTTGTAGAAGTCCGTAACGTGAAATAAATAAAACGTCCCAAGGTTACTGCTGTAGATATTGTTATAAGGGGATGTGAGACTATCGAAACACGTAACTTTCAGAGTTTTATTGTTTTTATTAATATAGTTACAGAGTGCTAAAAGTGTTGCTAGCTAGCATGCCTTTCTGTGATGCAGACGGCTAGCTGAGCTGCCAACTAGTGCTGGTGTTGCATTATGGGGGATGTAGTTTTTGCCCTCTAAGACGATTTTACGTTGTAACTTGTTTGTGTTGCAGTGGTTTTGTACATGAGTTGTTATATTTTGCTACTATCAACACTGAAAGCAGCTAGCAATGTATTGGGGATGTGAGACAGGATATGTGTTTTACCTTTCTTCATGCTCCTGTGTAGAACAACTTGTCAGGTGGTGCATTGGAGACTGATGTGTTCCTGTCCTGTCTTTTCACAATACTATTGCAGGTATGGTTCTATTGTCTAAGAATTAAGATTATACATTCTTTGTATTAAGGACTGGTTATTATTTTATACTATACATTATGGCTTTATGTATGTGTGATTGTGAGAGTCTGAGAAAACACTGAGAGAGAAAGAACAACTTGTCAGGTGGTGCATTGGAGACTGATGTGTCCCTGTCCTGTCTTTTCATAATACTATTGCAGATCAACATAAAAGCCTAAAAGACAGCCGTGGTGTCGCTCTTCATTTCTTGGTTCTCCTGTGGTGCATAAGGAACCCCGCTACACACTGTATGTACTAACTATATTCTTGATATGTAACTACGGTGAAGAAAACTTAGAGAGAAGTGCCATGTGTGTAAAATGTAATAAAATGTTTATTTATAAAAAATAGTGCACTAGCGCAGGGAATACAGAGAGCTGAAATGCAGCGTAACACTTTATAACCACTGAAGGCAATTAAATTATTGATTTCCTGACAGTTGACCACCATGAAGCGAGGTAGGCACCTACCCAGTATAGTGAGGACAAGCAGTGAGTTTCGGATGAGGAAGCCACAGTAGGTTCCCAAGAAACTATTGGGAAGTTTGGGTTCCAACAAGTCCAACACTCCAGTGCCAACAATGGGTGGCAGTGCCTCATCATAATGGGCCTTGTTAGACTGGTGGACTGGCTGCTGATTCGTCATCCTGTCTGTGGTAGAGAGGGAGACAGTGAGAGAGAGAGGTGTACTGTGAGAGCACACATCTGCCTGGTCAGAAAACAGCCCCATGCCTCTCCCTCTGGTGTAAGCATTACAGTGCCTCCCCTTAGCCTTTCTATTGGCTTGGGGAAACGTACACCATATTGTTGTTTTACACCTGGTTCCTTGAGATCTGCAAAGACAGTGGGGGAAGAGGCGAGGAGTTGTTTTCAGACCAGTTTAACACCATCACCATACCAAGGAAAGACCGAAACCGTTGGGTGCTGTTGACTAAGATGAGTAACGTAGATCTGACAGATCAGTCAGGTTAAGGTCTGATAAATGTCATTACATTGAGAAGGAATGTACCCACAACCTGAATAATACAGGATATGGTGGTGGAGAAAGATGGATGGAAAACAATTGGGAGAGAGACGGAGAGAGGCGGAGTAACAAAGCACTCTGACAATCATCTGAGAGTCATGTCATGGGAATGATCAACAATAATCTGACAATGTGAGTGATGGAGCACAATTCTATTCAAGTCAACCAGAGAATCACTGTAGTCACCCCCACATCACAACCTAAACCAAACCCCCCACTTCTGCCAGAGAAGGAACATCCAGCCTAACATCAGATATCAGACTAGACAGGTTCAAACATAGTCAAAACAATAGGTGGACGTGCAATCCAAACAAGACCTTTACATAAAAACACCAATATTATGTAAGCAATGTAAATCTGATCAGGTTTGATACATTATAATAATATTCAACTAATAACTACTCAGTCTGCCTAGTCTGTCTGTTCCAGTATTCCAATGCAGTGACCAGCAGCACCAGCTCCAACAGAGTGTAGAGAGGGATGATGAATCCCCCTCCCACCAGAGATAAACACATCTGGAGAGCAACATGGCGGTGTGTGAAGTCAGCGTCAGGAACCTGAGTGGCACATTTACAAACAGACCGCCGCCGCTGGACAATCGCACATGATTATAATTCATCAGCCATGCAGATGACATTTCTACATAAGGAAGAATAGAGAAAACACTCACCAAAATGCACGTAGACCAGTCTAGTCTAACCTCCTTCTATTCCCTCTCTCCTTCCTTTACCTCCTCCACTCTCTATGGACCTCACCCTTTGACCTCGCTTCTCTCCATCGTGCTCTCTTTCCCTGCTCTGTTCATCAGCTTGTCTTCATCTGTCGTTTAAAGTCCAACAACAGTTGCTGTCCGTGCATAAAGAGGGATTGCCAGCAAATGCAACAACAAAAAATTGGGGGGAGGGGAATCTCTTGCCAAGTTTCGATAGCAGACCGATATAATCCCTTTTGAACTGTGCGGTGGGGGGAAGGGGAGGGGCGAAGGGGGCTCCCTGTTTCTGTACCAATCCTCTTTGCAAAATTAATTTCATTCTTAACATTAAGAACAATGTTTACAAACATCCAGGAGACAATGTACTGTACTCCAATTACCCAGCAGTCCTATTGTTGGAGTGTGAGTCAGAAACCCCACCATGATCTGATGAACTGTAGAATCACTGTACTATCAGAAAACACAGAGTAGACCAATGAACACACAGAGTGTTTATGGGCATCCCAAATAGCAATCTTTTCTCTATATTGTGTACAATTGACCCACGCCCATAGGGCTCTGGCTAAAAGTAGTGCACTATAAAGGGAAAGGGTGCTATTTGGGACACAGATCTCATTGCCAATAATTTGTTCAGTAGGATGGCAGTGCCAAAGACAGCCCAGGTCTACAGCTCTTAGGATGGGTATTAAGACCTTGGAGGAGGTCAGACAGAGGACCCGACCTCATAGAATGACATATACAGTAGGATTTTAATAAGATCTCTATGCCCGACCCACTGTCCTACCAAACGTCAGGATGCATCCTGCATCATGTAATGAGGATATATCCTGAAGATTGAACAGTACATAAATTGCAGTGACATGCTCAACGAACTGTAGCCTGCTGTAGCCGTGTTGCAAATCCATTTTCTTCCCTAGACTAAGGGATTATTTTCCGTCTCTAGGAAATGTAGGAATGGCCTAACAGTGGGATTGGGAGCTAGCCTCCAAGGCTCCAACAGACCAACACAGAAGATAGTCCACATGTAACTCTGGTTCCAATAGAACAACAGGGAAGACAGTCCACATGTAGCCCTGGACCAGAGCTAGTCTCCAACATACCGACACGGAAGATAGTCCACATGTAACCCTGGACCAGAGCTAGCCTCCAATAGACCGACAGAGAAGATAGTCCACATGTAGCCCTGGACCAGAGCTAGTCTCCAACAGACTGACAGAGAAGATAGTCCACATGTAGCCCTGGACCAGAGCTAGCCATAGGGACTTGTCATATTCGTTTTTGTTACATCATATCACATCATATCACAGATGAGTAATGTGCTTAATAATGTAATGTTCATCATAATCTCAGCACCCAGAACAGTATATTGAATGCAGGCTTGCTAGCTATATGATTGTCAGTCTTTTACAAGATACTATAAAGCAGACAGTCAATGGGTTTACACTGTTAAGTCAGAGCCCTTACGGTAAATCCAGGATTTGGTCAAACATGACAGAAATATTACAACCTTGGCAGGTAGGTTCAAAGGCCATGATCTCTCTGAGAAGAAAGCTACAGTATTCCTCAGGAAAAGGCTTTAGGGAAGCACTCAGAACAGAAACATGTGTTAGAAATGAGCATAAAGCACCAGGGATGAAGGAGGATACTTCAAAGACAGCAAGTCTCAACGGGAGGAGAAAGCTGTAATCCTTACTGGCAGGGCTGTTACTGGCAGTGGTGTTTTTCTTTACGTGTCGTGCCATGTTGAGCTCTCCTGGATCAGCAAGAAGACCAGAGTGAAACTAGTTCCATGCATCTAGATTCCAGAGATACTCACATCCCCTGAATGGCCATGCCAGTCAAATCAGGAGGGCTAATCTCTCTCTCTTTGATTAAGAGGAGGGACTTACATCACCATAGTATGTAATCCAATATTGCTGAGCTATCAATGCACATATTAACATTGGATCTGAAAACGAACTACCTATGTTATGATCTCTCTCAGAATCACTATCAGTATCACTATCAGCATCACTATCAATATGACTATCACGGTCACTATGACGATCAGTATCTATCACTGTCACTATGACGATCAGTATCTATCACTGTCACTATGACGATCAGTATCTACAGTGTCTTCAGAAATCTACACACAATACCCCATAGTGACAAAGTGAAACAATGTTCGGAAATTTTAGCAAAAATATTGAAAATTAAATACAGAAATATCGAATTTACATAAGTATTCACACACCTGGGTCAGTACTTTCTAGATGCAACCTTGGCAGCAATTAAAGCTGTGAGTCTTTTTGGGTAAGTCTCTAGATTGTGCCACATTTGCCCATTATTATTTCAAAATTCTTTAAGCTCTGTCAAATTGGTTATTGATCATTGCTAGACAACCATTTTCAGGTCTTGCCATAGATTTTCAAGTAGATTTAAGTCAAAACTGTAACTCGGCCACTCAGAAACATTCACTGTCTTCTTGGTAAGCAACTCCAGTGTAGATATGTCCTTGTGTTTTAGATCATTGTCCTGCTGAAAGGTGAATTCATCTCCCAGTGTCTGAAGGAAAGCAGACTGAACCAGGTTTTCCTGTAGGATTTTGCCTTATCATACAAAACTCCCTAGTCCTTGTCGATCACAAGTATACCCATAACATGATGCAGTTTCCAAATATCTGTAATTGTTTTAAAGTCATTATTGGCCTCAAAGTGAAATCCCTGAGCGGTTTCCTTCCTCTCTAGCAGCTGAGTTAGGAAGGACACCTGTATCTTTGTAGTGACTGTGTGTATTGATACTAATTAATGACTTCACCATGCTCAAAGGGATATTCAATGTCTGTTTTTTATTTTTACCCATCTACCAATAGGTGCCCTTCTTTGCGAGGCATTGGAAAACCCTGGTCTTTGTGGTTGAATCTGAGTTTGAAGTTCACTGCTTGACTGAGGGACTGTACAGATAATTGTATGTATGGGGTACAGAGATGAGGTAGTCATTCAAAATCATGTTAAACACTATCATTGCACACAGAGTGAATCCATGCAAATTATTATGTTACTGGTTAAGCTAATTTGTACTGCTGAATTTATTTAGGCTTGCCATAACAAAGGGGTGGAATACTTATTGACTCAAGACATTTCAGCTTTTCATTTTTAATAAAAATAATAATTAAAACATAATTCTACTTTGACATTGTGTGTAGGCCAGGGACACAAAATCTCAGTTTAATCAATTTTAAATTAAGTCTGTAACACAACAAAACGTGGACAAAGTCAAGGGGTGTGAATACTTTCCAAAGGCACTGTGTCAGTGGTGAATGATGGTCTTTAATGACAGTTTTTTCAAAAACTTTATTTAACTTGGCAAGTCAGTTAAGAAGAAATTCTTATTTACAATGACAGCCTACCGGGGACAGTGGGTTAACTGCCTTGTTCAGGGGCAGAATGACAGATTTTTACCTTGTTAGCTCAGGGATTCAATCCAGCAACCTTTCGGTTACTGGCCCAACGCTCAAACCACTAGGCCACCTGCCGCCCCAAAAGTATTAACCAATGACTGGGGTATTAATTGAACTCCACCATGGAGAGACCCATGCATGCTCTCATCCAATCAGTGACCCTCCCTGCCCCTGACCAATCAGTGATGTGGGTTTAAGAGACTAAACAGCTGTGCGATGGCTAGCCCACTGCTATAGCCCCACCCCGTGTCTACAGCCCTATTAACTAACAGGACATGGGAGTTTATATGCATTTACATTGAGCTCTGTGTATGAGATTGTGTATCCATTTGTCTTTATCACGTGAGCATGTTGTGTGTGTGTGGTGTGTGTGTGTGGGGGGGATTATTTCCATTTGTTGACTGTTTGGTGTGATCTTTGCAGGGAAAGAGATATAATCCCATATCCCCGTCCCTTCTTCCAGAGAGAACAAGGGAGGGGGTCATGAAACTTTCGACTGGACACTACTACAACACTGCACTGACATGTATAGGTTAACAAGTACATATAGAAACATAAAACCAAAGTTTATTGGTCGCGTACACAGATTTGCAGATGTTATCGCAAGGATCAATACAGGATTAAGATTGAATCCTACTACACTGGCTCTGATGCTGGTCGGATGTGGCAGGGCTTGAAAACTATTACGAACTAGAAAGGGAAACCCAGACGTGTGTCACGGCTGTTTGAAGGATCGGACCAAAAAGCAGCGTGTTCGTAGTTCCATATACTTTCTTTATTGTGAAACTAAATGCAATACACGAAAAATACTTGAATACACAAAAAAACAAACCGTGACGCAGAGAGGAAAACACACTACTCAAAAGATAATAACCCACAAAACCAGAAGAGAAAAACCCCTACTGTCACGTCCTGACCAGTAAAGGGCCTATTTGTTATTGTAGTTTGGTCAGGACGTGGCAGAGGGTATTTGTTGTAGGTTATGTGTTTATATAGAGGGTTATTTTGTGTAGAATGTTTCTGGGTTTAGTGGTGTATCTATGTAGAAAGGGTATTTGATTTAAGTGGTTCGGGGTTTATTAGATATGTATTTATGTAAGATGGGGTGTTTGATTTAGGTGTTCCGGGTTGTTGGGTATGTTCTTGTATTGTATTTCTAGGGGGCTGGTCTAGTGTTGTATTTCTGTGTTGGCCTGGTGTGGCTCTCAATCAGGAACAGCTGTACATCGTTGTTGCTGATTGAGAGTCATACTTAGGTCGCCTGTTTTCACCTGTTAGTTTGTGGGAGATTGTGCTTGTTTAGCTGTGTGCCTGACAAGACTGTCCAGTTCGTTTGTGTTTTGTATACGTTTATTGTGTTTCCCTTCTTCACCAAATAAAAAGAACATGAGTATATATTTTCCCGCTGCGTCGTGGTCTTTACCCTACGACAACCGTGACACCTACTTAAATATGATCTCTAATCAGAGGCAACGAGGATCAGCTGCCTCCAATTAGAGATCAACCCAAACAATACCAACATAGAAACATTATCTGGCAACCCCCTAAGGAGAATGAAAAGATTTAGCATGGGTCCCCAAATCCTCAGAAAGTTCTACAGCTGCACCATCGAGAGCATCCTGACTGGTTGCATCACCGCCTGGTATGGCAACTGCTCGGCATCTGATTGTAAGGCGCTACAGAGGGTAGTGCGTACGGCTCAGTACATCGCTGGGACCAAGCTTCCTGCAATCTAGGACCTATATAATTGCCGGAGTCACCGGAAAGACCATAAAATTGTCAGAGACTCCAGTCACCCTAGTCATAGACTGTTTTCTCTACTCCCTCACGGCAAGCGGTACTGGAGCTCCAAGTCTAGAACCAAAAGGCTCCTTAACAGCTTCTACCCCCCTTCTAACCCTACCTACATGTACAAATTACCTCGACTAACCTGTACCCCCGCAAACTGACTCGGTACCAGTACCCCCTGTATATAGCCTCGTTATTGTTATGTTATTGTGTTACTTTTTATTATTTTTAACTTTAGTTTATTTGGGAAATATTTTCTTAACTCCTCTTGAACTGCACTGTTGGTTAAGGGCTTGTAAGTAAGCATTTCACAGTAAGGTCTACACTTGTTGTATTCGGCGCATGTGACAAATAAAGTTTGCTTGTGTTTCTAGCTCTACAGTGCAGTAATACCAAGCAATAAAAAATACACACATACACTGAATAGTGTGTGCAGCACACCAACATGCGCACACAGGCATGCAGGCAGGCATCACACATAATCTCACCTCAGAAATGTTAATTCTAGGTTCAAGGAGTTTACTCATACAGCATATGCACTTACACCCACACACACGTGCTAAGGGCATATTCAGACCATATAGAGAAAATGGATGTAGTGGGTTTGTATGTAGTGTATTAACCCTCTGTCTCAGGCTCAACGTTAGTCAGATTTGGTTGTCGATCAGTAGAAAAACTCCACTTTAACCTCAGTGACAAACTCTGGAATCAATAGACCATGACAGAGAGAAACAATAGGGAGCTTGTGTATTTTTCATTGACTGTTCATCAGTGTGTGTGCATCTGTGTGTGTGTCTGTGTGTGCGCGCATCTCTCTCTGTGTGTGTGTGTGTGTGTGCGTGCGTGCGTGCGTGCGTGCGTGTGTGTGTGTGTGGCAGCCCCTCCATTCCTCTCTCTCGGACTGTAATCTGAGTGTATTAATCTGTTGTTTGAACTCCTTAAGCACAGACTGTCTATCACATCTGCTCTCTTCACCCTTCTAAAGCTCTGCTATTTATAAATCCTCCCTCATACTCTCTCTTTCCTCTTTCCTTTCGATCTGTCATTGGAATGCAATTCCTCCAGCAGAAGCTAGTTTTATTCTTCCCAATCCTCCAGGACAGTATATCCATCCTCTCCTTTTGACAAAAATATCCTTTGAATATTCTATTTTTTTTCTTCTCCAAACGCAAACTCTGTCTTGGTTCTCTCTTCTTCTCACTCTGACTCTAAACACAACTACTTGAAACGCAACAGCTGGGAAAGCACTTCATTGGAATGTAAATAGTCATATAGTCAGCTAATTCTGAGGTTCCATAGCACTGTTAATATCCATTACCACTGACTACACTCCAGTGAAAGAAAAATGATGATACAGAACATTCCATAAAATCGAATGAAGATGAACGATGTACACACACACACCTACACCTATATACACACACCTACACCTATACACACACACCTACACCTATATACGCACACCTACACCTATATACACACATCACCACAGACAATCTGGTAGCAGTACCAGGATATAAAGACAGTCAATGTGCAGCACATTCTGACTGAGAGAAACAGAGCGAAAGTGACATGAGCACATGGACTCCAAATTCATAGCAATTCAGTGAATGAAAAATAGCACTGACAATGGTAGTACAACTACATTTCTGGTAAATCCTATGCACATGGGTGGGGGAGGATTTGAGACGAACATGAAAGAAATGTCCAGACATCACTCAGAAGATGAGAAAGATCAGAGGGAGGATAGGTGAAGGGATAGAAGGAACGAAGAGAAGGGAGGTAAAGTCAGTCCTACCTGCTGTGTGTCGTCTCCCATCCAACCAGAGCAAGGCATCGGGAGAGACACAATGAAGGGAGGAAAGGATGGAGCGATAGAGAGAGAAAGAATAGGCAAAATCCCAGTCCTTGCGTCATCTGAGAAAATTGGCAGATTAATAAAACAGCTTGGATCTCTGAGTCCCCTCGCTTGCTCCTTACTCTCTCTCCCTCACTCTCTCTATTTCTAGTTCTCTTTATGTTTCTTTTCTACTCCCTCTGAATTCCTAAGTTGAGTTGTACCTCAAGGTCAGTGTCTAGTGATAGACTACTAGCTCCTGATCAGCTGTATTGCAGCCACTAGCTTTCCCTTGTTTTGGTTCTTTTAAGTGCTCATTTGGAAAGAACTTTGGGCTGATAATACACAAATATATGTTTATTGTCACTATAATCATTACCATAGAGAGTGAGAGCAGGCTGTGGAGGGAGAGAGGGAGACAAAGTGAGAGAGAGATTTAGAGAGAGAAATTAGTTAGCTGTAAGAGACAGTTGAAAGAGAGTGGGAGTGAGGTTTCGTCCCAATATTCTCTCCTTCCACCTGAAGTGTGCACTTGATCACTACTCCCAACAAATTTAAAAGCAATGTATTGGAGTAGGCATGCTAGAGTGAGTTTCCATATACCAGTAATTTCCTTATAAATCCATGAAGGGACGTGAACAAGTGCACACTTCTGGAGGAAGGAGAGACTATTAAGATGCAGAGTTACCTCATACTCATTAGTCATGTCAATCAATGGCTAACGCTTGACTTCTGATGCATCCAGGTGTACCTCCACCCTTCCACTTGGGGGCAATAAAGGGCAGGGAAACATTGATTTTACCTTCGCTAGTAGGTACGTAGAAGATAGAAGTTGCCCTTAACCACAGATCAGGATCAGTTACCCCATACTCCAATCATGAATAAAAGTGAGGTTTGCATTTGAGCATCAAATGTACAATAATATCTATAATAACGCTGAAATGAATTATACAGCAACAGTTATGGAATTGCATACAAGTGTTTTATTACACAAATGGAATAAGGAACAGTCCCTATTGTGTTATTTAAAAAAACACTCAAAGTCATTACTATGCAATTAAAGTGAAATAGCCATGATGTCAGTAGTGTTACTGAACAGACCAAGCACTATGTCAACCAAGCACTATGTCAACCAAGCACTATGTCAACCAAGCACTATGTCATCCAAGCACTATGTCAACCAAGCACTATGTCAACCAAGCACTATGTCAACCAAGCACTATGTCAACCAAGCACTATGTCATCCAAACACTATGTCAACCAAGCACTATGTCAACCAAGCACTATGTCATCCAAACACTATGTCAACCAAGCACTATGTAAACCAAGCACTATGTCATCCAAGCACTATGTCATCCAAGCACTATGTCAACCAAGCACTATGTCATCCAAGCACTATGTCAACCAAGCACTATGTCAAACAAGCACTATGTCAACCAAGCACTATGTCAACCAAGCACTATGTCATCCAAACACTATGTCAACCAAGCACTAAGTCATCCAAGCACTATGTCAACCAAGCACTATGTCAACCAAGCACTATGTCATCCAAGCACTATGTCAACCAAGCACTATGTCAACCAAGCACTATGTCAACCAAGCACTATGTCATCCAAACACTATGTCAACCAAGCACTATGTCAACCAAGCACTATGTCAACCAAGCACTATGTCAACCAAGCACTATGTCATCCAAACACTATGTCAACCAAGCACTATGTCAACCAAGCACTATGTCAGCGTTATTAAAGCAGTGTGTGCTACATTTTGTCTTGTGTGACGTAATAACAAGTCCGTGACAATGACAGTGTAACAAGGTACAAGGGATAAGGATAATGACAGGGTGATGTAAGTAAGCGCATCACAGAAACCCCTGCCCTCTGCTCTGTATGCATACACACGTACATGCAATGTCACATGGCTGACACACCTTCTGACACAGAGACACACAAATCCTCTGCCACATGCAAAGATACACACACAAACCTCCTACAACACACACAAACACACGCACACATGAACCGTCTACACAGACACACACGCACACACACACACACACACATTCATACATACATACACACATACACACACACACACACACACCCTGCCCTGTGGGACTGACAGATGGAAAGGGGCAGAGGAACAGAACAGGGACAGAGGCTTGTGGAATTGGGCCTGTCCTTCCTTTGTGCAGTCGGTACGCTGTAAGTCTATCCTCTACTAATTGGCAGAGCGGTTCACATACAAAGTCTGCCTGTGAAACCCTATACTGCCGGGTGTCGTTCAGTGAGTAAAGTTTACAATGTGTAACAATGTTCCTCTGGCAGAAAGAGAGAGGGAGAAAAGACCGATGGATAAGGGGATGGAGAGAAAAGGCCGGAGATGTACACATAACGGAGAAGTGGAGATGCATAAGGGAGAGATAGAATCGAGGTACAAACATGAAGAGACATCATATTTTGCATTGATACCGTTATGAGGGAGAATCAACTGTCAACTACAGTATATACAGATCTAGGATCTTAATTTGATCACCTTGTTGCAGGAGAACTTGTAGTGTATTTGAGGTTTAAAAAGGCTTCTGAAGTTCGTAATTTCCACTTAGAAATGTCATACTTGATATTGACTTACGAAAAATATATTAACCCCTACAAAATGTACATTAACAATAATCCACATAATATTTCCCATTTCCTGTTGCTGCAGGATTATTTTCCTGCTGTCACAAACTGTCTCAAATTAAGATCCTACATCTGTAGCGTGAGTTGCCAGATAATGTAATGCAGAGCCCGCTCTCTCCTCAGCTCTAGTTTCTCTCCCATTCAAACCTGTTTCTCATTAAGGATTAAACTGAAGTTAGTCCTCTGTTCCCATAATTAAGACATTCCTTACGTCCAACTCCTCAGATTTTTTTTAATTCCCCTAGCTCTCTCGCTCTCCCACACTTTCTCCCAAAGGTGAATATTACATACAGGATATAGACTTGAGGCTTTCTGTGTGTTCGTGTAGCTGTGTTAAATGTTTTTATGAGTGAGTATGTGTATAAATGTATTTATGAGTTTGTGTGTGTGTGTGTGTGTGTGTGTGTGTGTGTGTGTGTGTGTGTGTGTGTGCGTGCGTGCGTGCGTGCGTGCGTGTGTTTCAGTGGCGGCTCCTCGGAGGAGAAAGAGGAGGACTCTGTGAATTTCATAAAAATGAAAATAGTGAAACATTAAGAAAGTTATTTTTAGATAAAACTATACTAAATATATTCACATGTTACCAAATAACTGATTAAAACACACTGTTTTGCATTGAAGGTCTGCGGTAGCCTTCTCACCTCGTTCCATAGACCTACACAGTAATTAAGACTACTTCCGGAGGATGTCATCCAACCTATCAGAGCTCTTGCAGCATGAACTGACATGTTGTCCATCCAAACAAAGGATCAGAGAAAGATCGCATAAGATACAGTTAGCTATAGCACTGCAGTGCATAAAATGTGATGAGTAGTTGATGCAAAGAGAGAAAAAGACAATAGTTGAACAGTTTTGAACAAATTAATTTATTCAAAAATGAAGGAGAAAGAGCAGAGAGAAAGAGAGGGAGAGAGATTTTGTTGTATTTCGTTCTATACATAGAGGAATTATATTAATGTAGCTAGCTGGCTAAGGCTATCCAACACTTCCAATTCAAGGTAAGCCACCGGTGTAACTGCTAAACTGATTGCTGTACACTACTGCATGATTGTACACATGGGTTGGATTGATAGTAGCTATGTTGACTATGACATTAGCTAATATGGTGACAACTTTGTATGCTGTGTGTAGTGGTTATGGTATGAAGGTTTGACTTGGAGAGGTTTGTCCACAAGTGAAGGGAAAATGTGTGTCACAATTGTCTTCGTCTTCAGAAGAAATAGAGAAGTCCTCATCTGACAAAGTAGACCAATACGCAGCGGAGGTCGCGTTCATCTTTGAATTTAATTAATCAATAACGTGAACACTATACAAAACAAGAAACAACGACAGTGCAACAGTTTTGCAGGCTATACAAACGCAGTGCAAAAACAATTACCCACAAACACACAGAAAAACACACCCTACTAATATAGGACTCCCAATCAAAGGCAACTCAACACACCTGCCTTCAATTGGGAGTCCAATCCCAATTCACTCTACATAGAAAACAAACCTAGAACCTATACCCACAACTAACTAACTAAACCTAGAAATACATAAACACAGAGCAGTGCCCAAAACCCCCGGAATACATAAATAAAACAACCTACTACCTACACCACCACCCCGAACCATATAAAACAAATACCCTCTGCCACATCCTGACCAAACTACAACAACACATAACCCTTAACTGGTCAGGACGTGACAATGTGAGATGAGGAGAGCACATAAATGTGATGATGCTGTTTGTATGACTGCTATGAAAGTGTGTGATCAGGGGTGTATTAATTCCGCCAATTCTGTTGCAAAACGTTTCTTAAACGGAAGCAAATGCAACAAAACGGGGATGGACCTACCTGAATTTGTCCAATAGAAACTCTCGTTTTAGTTGCAAAACGTAACGTTTTGAAAACCGTTTGGACTAATGACTACACCCTAGATCAGCTAAAGTGTGCACATTTTAAAGGGAGAGCGGGGGGAGCATCTCATACATGTACACACATACATGTACACGAGATGAATGAAAGACCAATGGATCACGAGAGTCATTTATTTATTTATTTATTTGACATTGAATGTGTCACTGTCTGTCACCTTGATTACTCCAATTTGTCTCTTGACCTGTGCACCTATGTTATAAACATTCATTTGTAGGCTAGGTTGTAGCAACCTCATGATGGGTATAGGGCAAATTTCAGTATCATGCAGTAGCCTAAACCTATCACTGTTACACGGAACTGGGTGAATGGAATATGAATGACAGACAGTCATTCAATATTCTGTAATAGAAATAAGGCCATGCTCATAAAAAAAAAAGAAATCGTCCTCCCTAATGTTAAACGGCACTGACCACCACTGGTGTGTTAGTGTGTAGGCTATGTCTGGTCTGCTTTGGAACCCCATCACATAGCCTCTCTGACCCTCCCTTTCCCGTGAAATTCAATTTCAGGCTTGAGTGATTATTCCTCAGATATGTCTGCATTATGGTCGGACGTCTGTGAAGCAGAGCTCACTTACTGCTGGGGGGCGAGGTGAGATGCTCCCCCCTCTCTCCCTCCCTCCCTCCTCCCTACCTCCACCCAGACAGAGCAAGTCACACATTCACCATGAGATAGTATCCCGCCATCCCCTCAGTGACCCGACCCTTTACCTCCGTGCCACCGAGGCAGGGTAGTAGCGTGGCCGGTGAGGGTGACTGGGGCGTTTCCAGGAGTCGCAGGCTAATTGGGTCAGATTGCGGTGAGTGGAGCATTACGCCTGAAATTGGAAACACATGTGGCCGCTCTTTGTACCCAAGTCTGAAAAAGAGGAGGAACGGGGGATGGTGAGGTTCATGAGGAGAGAGTTTAGATGTAGTAAGAGAGTGAGGGTTGAGGAGAGAATGTGAATGAAGGAGAAAGGGGGAATAGTGAGATGTGAGGAGATAAAGTGGACAAAGTGAGAGGGGAGAGAGACATGATATGAAGGGAGAGAGACATGGAAAGAGAGAGGCAGAGAGACATGAACATATAGTGGGAGGGTTAGAGAGAGTAGGGGGAGAAGGAATGAGAGTTAATGAAAGATTGGCACAGCCTGGGGGAAAGGGTGAGTTCAATAATTGAAGTTAAGTCTGACGCGTCTGCCTTCATGCCCCTGGTCTCTGGTGGGGACAATCAGACTGTATAACCTCCACCCTGACAGCTCGGCTATTTGCAGTAATTGCCACAATTACACTGATATTTGGCTGAGGTACAATTGACGGGATATTCATTGCTATAGTAATAAATCCATGTTTGATGACATTTTGTGTGAGGAAGAGAAAGGTAGACTGATTGGTTGAATGTGAAACGTTAGGGTTTATTTGGAATTAGATAGACACAGCCTAGGGGTGTGTGAAAGTGTATCACATGATGTTGGTGCATTTCCAGTTTAAAATGTTTCTGTGTTTTTTGAGGTTATTGGATTGGTGCAAATTGCAATAACATGATTGTATTGTTATGTTTGTTTGTTAGTTATTGATGCCAATTAGCTACATGTACACGAGATGAATGAAAGACCAATGGATCGCGAGAGTCATTTATTTATTTATTTATGACATTTCATGTGTCTCTGTGTGTGCATTTTAAAATGTGGCATGCATTGAAGCAGCACGGTCTCTAAATCTATTAGCAGAGAATGTTTGGATAATGTGATATGTGTTTCATGTGACAGAAAAATGCTCCAGGTGAAAGGGTGTAAAACAAAAAGAAGATATATCTGTACTTACTGATGTGGTTCTGGGAGAGAGAGAGAGAGAGAGAGAGAGAGAGAGAGAGAGAGAGGGAGAGAGAGAGAGGGAGAGGGAGAGAGAGAGGGGGAGAGGGAGAGAGAGAGGGAGAGAGGGAGAGAGAGAGAGAGTGAAATAACTTTTGTCCCTACATTTGTGTGTGTTGACCTTACTCTCACCGTCTTTGTTTGACTGTCATATCTGTCAATACCTTGCTAACTCTCTCTCGCTCTCCCTTTCTCACTGATGTAACCTCGGGCAGAAATATCTAAGTGTGCACAGAACAAGTTCAGACAAAAAAACAGAGAGAGAATGGTGGGAGGGTTCCAAGGATTGCCAATGACTGACACTAAATGCTGAGAGGGAGGAATGCCATGAGGGAGACACCGGGGAAGAACAGCAAAGAGGGTGAGGATATGAAGAGGTAATAACATCCAAATCTTATTTTAGGGCTGCTCCTGTATGTGTGAGAGAGATTGAGTGTATTTCATGGAGTGTGTGCGGCTGTGCGTGTGTGTGTGTTGGGGGAAAACAGTAGCAGTCAGTCACAGAGTGATATCTATCAACATCCCTTTAGGTCTGACTGTAATGACAGTGGTAAGTACCCCCATCTTTGAGTGAGTTCTGCATTTTAGCTAGTTCCACTATACACAACTGACCCGTTTAGCAGTTGGAGTTTGAAAAGTTCTTTTCATTCTCCCCCTCTTTCTCTGTCTCCTTTTCTGTCCCCATCTCTCCCATCCCAAAAGTCTTTCATGAGCAGTCTCACAGGGTTGTAACACAAGCCTCCTCTCTTTTGTCTCCATTCTTTTCCTTATCCTTTCATCTTTTTAAACATTCATGGAATAAAGGTTTTAGTGCGATGGAAACCACTAGTTGGTAAAGAAAGAGTGTGTCTGAGAGACGCAGACACAGGGAAAAGGTAAAGCCTTCCTCTGCTCATCTACCAATTTATGGTTTCCTTTTCAACAAGAAACTTCAAGGTGGACTGACTCAGTGGATGCGCTGTTCTCCAAGGTCAAAAGAAGTGCACATCAGCTACATACTCAGCTGGTGCGAAGAGCCATCTAGATGAACTGTCTTTCATAACTCCATTGTCTTCACAGTAGCCTAGGTCTCAGCTCTCAGCCCTGGTGTCATCTTCACCAGTTTGTTGTCGAGTCGGTCAAACCTCAAACGTTGGCCGAAAGAACTACACAGTAGCCTAGTATACTAGACATGTGGTCTGGTATATGTCAGCTATCTTCAAACAATCAGAAGATAGCTGTCCAAAGTCATCCAAATACCTCAAATTCTGATTAGGTACAGTATTTATGGGTATGTTATGATGTGTTATAGACAGTAGGCCTAGCTGACTGACGAGTCATGAACCTTAACCCAGTTTAGCCTCATGATTTCCCAGGGAAAGGAACGGTGAGGTAAAGGTAAATCATAGCTTAAATGATTATATTAGATCTATAATAATGTTTTTCTTCATCCATAATAAACAACAGTTAGGCTGTTTGGGGCTATACATTTTGTATTGAGAAAACTTGACATTCGATATTCCTCTCACAGATGTTCCTCGTCCTGTTGTTTCTTCTGTGCTTTCTTTCCCCCTCTGTCCTTTACCCCTTTCAAAAAACTCGCTCGCCCCGTCTTGTCCTCCCTCTCTTCCGCTCTAAAAGCAACCAGAAGCTATTCGCGTTCAGGCTACAGGCGGAGTTTTTGAGAACTGGGAAGAATTTGACAAACTTTGTTGATCCCAACGTAGCCTAAACGGACCGCAGCGCTTCGCTGCCAGTCGTTATAGAGACGTCGATTAGTTTACTGTGTATGTCGACTTCAATATAAATAAATTACAGTTCCTCTTTCATGGAATATGAAGAACAACGTCAGGAGGATGAGATCTTGACCGAATCATGCATATATCTTTATTTTTTCTTTTAGCAAACTTCGCGTTATCTGTCTTGTTTAAGCGCTGTTAGGACGGAGCTGTTTTTGAATATTTATTTTTTCTTCCCATCGTTTTTTAAAATTATTGTTGTTTAATTCAAACGGACATGGCTAACTGATAGAATAAACTTTTTTTTTGTGACGTGGGAAGTTAATTTGAATTGAATATGAAAACGTTACTTTTTCATTTAAACCAATATTGAGAGTTTTACCACTTCGCCAACTCTCTCGGACCATTAGTCTATAACCAATGTGGTGTCAACTGGAAGGACGCGTGGTCCGGATCTCACCTAAACGGTACACATTTACTTGTCATGTCCTTTTTACAAACTGCAGTTCATGTATATGTTAATTTATTTGCATATGTATTAACACGAGCTATGGACACTTTCGGTTGCCACAGCGCATTGTTGGATAGCCTAATTGAATTTTCCATCACTGTTTTTTTTTCTTTCACAAGTATTCAGATAAAATAATAGGCTACGGATATAACCTATTCCTAATCTGCAGGTGTATGCTAGAGATCACAGAAATTGACAGGTTATCACGCCAATTGATCCATAATCTACTGAAATCTTGCCTATAGTCTACTTTGTGGGAGTTTTGGAGATTTAGGCTGTTGCTTACCTCTTGTGTTAAAAGTAATTAATGGCATTAAGTGCATAATATCCCTGAAATATTAGACTACTATGATTATGTTCCTTTACCAGTAGCGGAGTGCATTAAAGCCACAATCCTGAGTATGTGTTTCAACCCAACAGCAGACCCTCACTTGGTTTGGTAGGAAGCTGAGCGATGGGGTTTAGGAAATGTAACCACTCTCGAATTCATAGTGGGGCTTTGAATGCAAGTACTGACAATCTATTGCATGCATGATAGTTTAAAGCATTTTGCAGCAATACATTGTTTGTTTACTGAAATAAATAAGGCCTACAACCTTATATGTTGTGTTGTAATGGAGTAAGAAGACAGTTATATTAAACTCATGAGGAATAATGCATTATATACTTGAAGAATCAATGGTTATATCAGTCATTGAAATAAAAATAACCAAAGAACAGCAGGAAATCTTCCAGATTATGCTTAATTTGCCGTGCAAACGTGGCCCTTTGCATGTAAATAATGACATGTGCACCACCTTCAGTTGGTTAAATGCTTAAGGAAAACGTTCTGGGTTTTTCAACGACGATTAGGTAACAACATGGTACCATATGGAATGTTTCCTTCATGGAGGCTTCCTTCTGGTAGACAGCTTCATTCACACTGCACTGCTGCTCTCCTTTCTTCCTATGATCAGATTGACTGTCATTTATCCTTTGGGTTAGTGCCTGATTAGATTTGACAGGTTCTTGTATGTTCATGTTTATGCTGTGTGTGTGTGTGTGTGTATGCTTTTTTGTGTGTGGGGTGTGTGTGTGTGTCCTAACGAAAAATGTATCAACCCCTACCAAAAAAATTCCATTATTTATAATCCACCTAATAATTCACATTTTGTGTTTCTACAGGATTATTTTCCTGCTATAGTAAACTGGCTCAAATTAAGATGCTGTGTGTGTGTGTGTGTGTGTGTGTGTGTGTGTGTGTGTGTGTGTGTGTGTGTGTGTGTGTGTGCGTGCGTGCGTGCGTGCGTGCGTGCGTGCGTGCGTGCGTGCGTGCGTGCGTGCGTGCGTGTGTGTGTGTGGGGAAATGTGAACTGAAAGAGCTGTACACCGAGCCAAGGCCAGAGAGAGGCCAGGGTAGATACCCAGTTAGACTAAAGCGTGGAATGACACAATCATAGAATAATAATTAATGGGATGTTTGCGCAGAAGGACTGCTAAGCACTGTTACGTGCTCAAAACTCATGAGCACAATGCTTTTACTCAGTCTCAGGCCATACAGAGACAGAGAAAAACAAAGACAAACATTAACCTGCTGTAGTGTTTCCTCTGCTCTAGGCACAGCAGGTGTCACAGGCGTGAAGTTGATCTCTGTCACAGTTTGGCTATGAAGAACACACACACGTCCATAAGGTTATGTGTTGACTCCAAAGAGATATGATTATCCCGACTGGTCTGGGCCTTGACATAATGAATCATCTCAGACGGACAAATGGACATCCGGCCCATTACCCACACATGAAGGGGATTAGTTGTTAACAGGATAATTGCACAGTAGCCACTGCCAGGTGTGGAGCCAGCTTAATGGATTTCTCTTCTCACTGTTTCCTAACAGAGCTTCCCAGACTAATTCTAGCTTCCCAGTCTCATTCCTCTCCATCCTCTCTCTCACTCCTCCTTCTCTGTCATTTCAGACCCACAATATACTTCTCAGGTAACCATCTAAAAGATTAGTCAAACCAACAACCATAAGGCACCTATCCCTAATCACCAGGTTTATTTGTGAGATTTAGGCCTAGCTGTAAGTTGTACGTATGACTTTGTTGTAGCAGTGTTATGTTGTGTCTGTTTATTTGAAGATCATTTAAAAAATGAGTGTGTTTTTGAACTGTTGGGCAGTTTGGTTTTCTGTAGGAACTTGGGGGAGTGTTTTGGTTTGGGGTTAGAAGGTTTGTTTTGACAGGGTTTGGGGTTTGGATTGTTCGTTTGGATAATGTTTGGAGGTTTTGTAAATTAGTTGGGAAAGTCTAATGTTTTCTTATAGTTTTGAATCTGTGGTTTTGGGATGTTTTTTCTATAGACCGAGTGTCAGGGGCGGAAATCCCGGGGGGAACGGGGGGGACACGACCCCCCCATCCTGGGAAAAATATGATTTGTCCCCCCCAATATATCACTGAAACATAACTATGTAATTTAAATAATATTAATAATACGCAATGAAAGCAATTGTGCTGATTATAGACACTTAATAGCGCGTTTTTAAGTTTCAAAAGATTGCGACCCCCCCACCCTTTGCCTCACAATGGTTTGATCCACTGCCAGTTCCTTAGCTTGCTAGGTAACGTAGAGGTCGTATCTACTGTCTGAAAGGCACTCAATGCACGTAACTGATGTGAGGTTAATCCAGTCAATCGCGCACACACACTAGCTGAATATGCAGAGCTAGCGCGCAAATATTAACTATTAAGCTAGCTAGTACCTATTCCATTTATGTGGCGTCGTCAAAGATGGAATCTTTGCTATCGTCAATTTATTCCAAGATCAGCATGCATGTAAGTTAGTGCTTCAAAGTCCCTGTGATAAGGTTAGCGATAAACTGAACAGAACTACACTTTCTTCTACCATTGTTTTAAATATATTTAATGGTCTCGTTGCAAAAGCTAAATTGTCGCAAATTTATATATTTTATTTCACCTTTATTTAACCCGGGTAGCAAAGATTATAGCAAACACCACTGAATTGGTGCTCGCTAGCTTTGCAAATTCAGCTATTGTTAGAAGCCAGCCAATATGAAACAAACGATTAAAATTACAAAAGGTTGCAGCATATGTTGTGTAAATGGTGAACTCATACAGCTGTCAACTCTTGTCACTGCAATCCGTTTCACATTTGCTAGCTACCTTTTAGATCGAAGCCCATATAGAATGATAGAAGATAAGATGATAGAAGCCCATCTCCTACTGTAAATAACCTACATACTGTGTGTGTGTGTAGCCAGCCAGGTAGAAAAATGGCAGAAAAAAGACGGACATCAGAGTATTTTTCAGTACACCAAAACGCAAAGTAAGAACCCTAGTAGCCTAATATCTCAGACTAGTTGATAAAATGTTCATAAGAAAGAAGTGAAATGCTAATGGAATGTTTCAAAATGATGTCATTAGGCAGAGCAGGCAACAGATGGCACACAAACAGCAGAGTTGGGGACAGATATGCAGGGACAGACTGGCAGAGACAGGGAGTCTCAGGTAAGTTTGTTGAGTCTTTGTTTGGCAACATTATGAAAGGTTCTCAATTTTTAATGTAATTGTCCCCTCCAAAGTTGATATCAGATTTTCGCCCCTGCCGAGTGTGTTCGTATGGGGGATTGGGTTGTCTATTCATTTGTGAGATTGTTTGAGATTTGCTGGTTGGGACAGTGTTTGGGTCTTATCCAGCTGAGGAGTGAGGAGGTCCTTGTCTGGCCAGGCAGGGAGTGTAAATGGCGCGTGTCATTGTAGCAAATGGAGCATGATGATGAAAAGCTCCTGTGCAACAGAGTACACATCGCTCGCTGATATGGTCTCCAGCGCGTGTGTCTGCCTGCCTGTCTGGTGTGTTTTCTCAGAAAACCTTACAACCAGCTCTTCCACTAAACACACACACAGCCTTAAAATGTTTTTTACTTTATATACATAATCCCCATGTATAAAAATACATGGGGATCATAATGCCACTGATTGAATAATTGACTGTCTCTGTCTCTCTCTGTCTATGTCTCTCTCTCTGTCTTTGTCTCTGTCTCTGTCTCAGTCTGTCTCTATCTCTGTCTCTGTCTCTATCTCTGTCTGTGTTGTCTGTTGCCACATGGCACAGTGCATGTTCATCTATAATTGACAGTGCTCTTCTGCAGCTCACCATCTGTCTGGGCTGGAACTAACCAGAACCCAGAATGGCACTTCAGGACAATTTATTTGCATACAGCACACAGCACACTTGTGTTTACGAACTTACGGACGGCCCTGTGCCAATAAGAGAAAACAGGAAACGAGTCCTTTGATGTGATGTACGTATCACCAGGGAACGAGGCCCACAGAATGCAAGCATAAATGCATGGCTGATGTGTCATCTAATGTTCTGGTTCTTTCACTAATCACTATTGTGTCCCAGGTGTGGTCAGGTGTAGTGAATTTCCTGTCATTTCTCTTTCTCTCACTGTATCTTTCTTTCTCCCTCTCTGTCTTTCTCTCTCACCTCCTATCTACCCCCCTCTATTTATCTCTCTCTCCCTGCCCCTCACTCAGTCTCCCCCTTCCCCTTTCTCAGTCTGTTGTCTGGTCTGGGGACACCTGAAGGTAGCAGTAAACCCACATCACAGACATTCTGAGCATTCTACCTTTTTTAACTCTTTCTAAATGTCCCCCTCCCCTTTTTCACATAACAACAGATAAATAGAAGTGACACATGACTCAGTGTTGGAAGTGGGTTCATATTTTTCTGGGTGGAGGCCCTATGCTCTCCCAGAGGAATCCTCATAATCATGGTTGACTAGTCCTACATGATGTGTGACACCATCATGATATGCCACATATGTAGCAGGCCTCTTCAGACAAAACGCGAACCAGAGGAAGGCATGTGTTGTTGCTGTACTGATCAGTGTTTCCCTTATATTCCTTTAACAGTGGCGCATAGCCGCTGCTAAATTGTTGGCGCCAAGTTCAGAGTGACAAGTTCAGAGCGACAAGTTATAACAAGTTACATATCTTCCTCAGATTCTCATCAGACCATCCAAGAAACCTCCCAGGTAACTAGCTAGCTAGTTTGGAATCCTGGAAGTGCAGCCAACCATAGAGATAGAGGACTCTAGTGCCCAAAATCCAGTTTGAGCATGGGCAGCGCCATTGAGGACTTTTACCATTTTGAAGTAGTCAACTGGGTGGGACTTCCTATGGGTTAAGGAAGGATCACATAATTCCATCCAGATCATGGGGGGGGGGGGGGAAAATCAGCCATAACTGCAGGTGACAGTAAATCACCAACCGTGGCTTTATACCTGTTCAAACAACACACTCCAGGTGTCAGTATGCACTTTTTCAGTTTGTTTACCAACTCAGAAGTAGTAGAAGAAGAAAATTAACTATTTCAAAATGGAGATGGCCTCAATGGCGCTGTCCATGCTCTCACAGACGCCATAATGGGACAGATACAATGTTGAGTCCTCTAACTATCTCTATGAGCCAACCCTATTAATACAGATGTAGGATCTTAATTTGATCACCCTGTTGCAGGATAACTTTCCTGCAATGCAGGATATTTTAAAACTTGTTGTGTATTTGAGGTTTAAAAAGGCTTCTGAAGTTTGTAATTTCCGCTTTGAAATTTCAGACTGATTTTTCGTAAAGGGAAAATCATCAACCCATACAAAAATGTCCATTAATTATAATCCACATAATAATTTACATTTCCTGTTGCTGCAGGACAATTATAATAAACATAATAATTTACATTTCCTGTTGCTGCAGGATTCTTTTCCTGCTGTAGCAAACTGGCTCAAATTAAGATCCTACATATGTAGATGTATGTAATAAGTATTATACAGTAACTTTACACTAGCTAAATTATTTTTAGGGTTCATATATAATTGGCTGGGGATGTCATTGAGGTCATGAGATAAAAGGAAACTGTCCTCGATTTTCAGAAGAGTTTTAAAGGAAGAGAACATAATTACAATTTGGAGTAGAATGTCCTTTCAAAAAATCCTTAATGTTACACTTTTACATGAAACTGCCAATCCAATGCCATAGTTGACATACTAATATGACACTGAAGCTCAGTCAATAGATTATTATTGTAGTACCATATTATCTTGAAAACGTATCAAGTTGAATATGATGGTGTGCTTTGCCCTCTGGTGGCAGGTGTGAGTGAGAGGACAGAGGATCAGGGAATTGGTTAAAATCAAATTTTATTGGTCTCATACACGTGTTTAGCAGATGTTATTGTGGGTGTAGCGTAATGCTTGTGTATCTAGCTCCAACAGTGCAGTAATATCTAACAAGTAATATCTAACAATTTCACAACAATACAAACAATACACACAAATCCAAAGTAAAGGAATGGAATTAAGAATATATAAATATTTGGATAAGCAATGTCAGAGCGGCATAGACTAAGATACAGCAGAATAGAATATAATACAGTATATACATATGAGATGAGTAATGCAATATGTAAACATTATTAAAATGACCAGTGTTCCCTTATTAAAGTGGCCAGGGATTTCAAGTCTATGTATATAGGGCAGCAGCCTCTAAGGTGCTACTGATGGCTACAGTATTTAACAGTCTGATGGCCTTGAGATAGAAGCTGTTTTTCAGTCTCTCGGTCCCAGCTTTGATGCACCTGTACTGAGCTCGCCTTCTGGATGATAGCGGGGTGAACAGGCAGTGGCTCGGGTGGTTGTTGTCTTTGATTATCATTTTTGGCCTTCCTGTGACATCTGGTGCTGTAGGGCAGGTAATTTGCCCCTGGTGATGCGTTGGGCAGACCGCACCACCCTCTGAAGAGCCCTGCAGTTGCCGTACCAGGTGGTGATACAGCCCGACAGGATGCATCTGTAAAAGTTTGTGAGGGTTTTAGGTATCAAGCCAAATATCTTCAGTCTCCTGAGGTTGAAGAGGCACTGTTGCGCCTTCTTCACTACTATGTCTGTGTGGGTGGACCATTTCAGTTTGTCAGTGACGGGTACGCCGAGGAACTTGAAGCTTTCCACCTTCTCCACTGCGGTCCCGTCAATGTAGATAGGGGGCTGCTCCCGCTGCTGTTTCCTAAAGTCCACAATCAGCTTTGTTTTGTTGACGTTACGTGAGAGGTTATTTTCCTGGCACCACACTCCCAGGGCCCTCACCTCCTCCCTTTAGGCTGTCTCGTCATTGTTGGTAATCGGTCCTACTACTGTTGTGTCGTCTGCAAACTTTATGATTGAGTTGGAGGCGTGCGTGGCCACGCAGTTATGTGTGAACATGGAGTATAGGAGGGGGCTGAGCACACACCCTTGTGGGGCCCCTGTGTTGAGGATCAGCGAAGTGGAGGTGTTGTTTCCTACCTTCAAACCTGGGGGGCCCAAGCTTAATGATGAGCTTGGAGGGTACTATGGTGTTGAATGCTGAGCTATAGTCAATGAACAGCATTCTTACATAGGTATTCCTCTTGTTCTTGATGGGATAGGGCAGTGCGATGGCGATTGCATCATCTGTGGATCTATTGGGGCAGTAAGCAAATTTAAGTGGGTCTAGGGTGTCAGGTAAGGTAGAGGTGATATGATCCTTGACTAGTCTCTCAAAGCACTTCATGATGATAGAAGTGAGTGCTAAGGGGCGATAGTCATTTAGTTCAGTTACCTTTGCTTTCTTGGGTACAGGAACAATGGTGGACATCTTGAAAGTAGTGGGGACAGCAGACTGGGATAGGGAGAGTTTGAATATGTCCGTAAACACTCCAGCCAGCTGGTCTGCACATGCTCTGAGGACGCGGCTTGGGATGCGGTCTGGTCCGGCAGCCTTGCAAGGGTTAACACGTTTAAATGTCTTACTCAAGTTGGCCACGGAGAAGGAGAACCCACAGTCCTTGGTAGCGGGCCACGTCGGTGGCACTGTGTTATCCTCAAAGCGTGTGAAGAAGGTGTTTAGCTTCTCTGGAAGTACTAGTGAAGCGGTTAATTAAAGGTTCCTCTGGTATCACTCATCATTCAACATTGTGTTCAAAGGAGGTTGTGATGTAAACTTTCAGAGAATTGGCCAAGGGCCAGGATTTTCTGGAGCTTTTTAGAAGGAAAACTGTTCTTCAAGTATTTCTGGTTTCACTTTTTTAATGTTTCCAAATCTAAGTTCAGCATCTGTCACAACAACAATTAAGTGATTAGTTCAGTTATTACTGTAAAATTCCTTATTTTCTGCCACAAGGCAAAACATTTATTGGATCAAAGCTTGGGTATTTACTTGTATGCTCATGTATGTTTTTGCAAACTGATATGCACCAAACCAAATCTGTTTATAGAATTGACCAAAGGGACTACTTCGCACACAACCATAGATTGTGCACAGAGGACCAACTGCAACTACAAACATTTGATGTTTTATGCCATTAAAAGTTGAAAAAAGCCTTTCGAAACCCTAAGGCCTCATTATGACTGCTTGAGTTGTAATTCATTTCCTTTGGCTGTGAGATGTATGACCCACAGTCTACACACATACCAGGATTATAGAGGCTCCATTTGAAGGCCAACAACCGGGCAGCCAACCGGGCAGCCAACCGGGCAGCCAACCGGGCAGCCAACCGGGCAGCCAACAGGGCAGCCAACCGGGCAGCCAACCGGGCAGCCAGCCGGGCAGCCAGCCGGGCAGCCAACCGGGCAGCCAACAGGGCAGCCAACCGGGCAGCCAACCGGGCAGCTAACCGGGCAGCCAACTGGGCAGCCAACCGGGCAGGCAGGGGATCTGTTCTGCTGCATGTCCATTGTTCCACAGTCTCCTCACATGGATAAACTGAGCCCATTTTCCATGAGTTCTGCTAAGATTATAAAGCTACCTCTACACTTCTAGAGTTAACAGTAAAGCTACAGGTTAGCACCAGTAAAATGCTTGTTTTACCTTTTCATGAGAGTTCCACATTTACTGTATTGAACACTGTTTTAACCCCATTTCTCTTTCTCTCCTCTTTCTCTCGCTCTCCCCCCATACCTGTCTCTCCATCCTCAGTTGATACGTGTTGGGAGTGATGCACTGGCTTCCCCTGGTTGCCATGGTGATTGCCTCGGCCCTGCCCTTCCCTCACAACCCTGTGACCAGTACTGTTGCTGAGATGACGGAGCCTGGCAGTAGCCTGGACAACCACACAGAGGACATCGATGACTCTTCCAGTCGCTCCCCCGGATCTTACTCCACACTTCCAGCTCCTCAGGCCTCTGTGGACTACAACTCCCACAGTAATGCCTCACTCAAGGACTACAATGTGACAGCTGATTCTGGAAGAACAGACAGTACAAAACACCTCAGCGTGATGGGTGTCAAGAAAGACTACAATAACCTCTCCATAACTAAAGAGGAGGTGCAAACTTTGAAAGGGAAGCGAAAACAACAAAGTTATCTGTCAAAAAGCAATTTACATACAGAAAACACAAACAGCGTTGGTTTAAATAAATATTCTAACACTGATGGAGGAAAACTCAGGAGCACCAATGGCAACAGTTATCAGGACTACCCCTCCCAGGAGAACTATGTACAAGAAGACTATAAACCAGACAGCAGCAGAGCTGGTGATGACAGCAGCTTTAGAGACATGGCTCAGAAGGAAAACCATCATCACTCTCTAGACCCCAGGACCGATGAACAGGATCTCAGCCCTCCCAACATGTATGTGGTGGAAACGTACAAACCTTCCACTAATGCTGGACACCACAGTAAAACTGGGCCAGATCCCTCCAGTCAGAGGACCCCGCAGAGAGCAGAGGCTAGGAAAGAGAGCAGTGATAACAGGGGAGAGGAGGGGAGGGAGGGTGGGCCTGGGGCAGGGGCTGGGAAAGGTCCGGATCTGTCAGAGGAAGGAATGGAAGTAGGACTAGGGTTAGGGCTGGGTCAGGGGCTGGGAGGTGTAAAGGAGAAGCAAGAGCTGTTGTTTTTAGATGCACACCCGCGGGTCCTTTTCTCTGCCTTTACTCCAGAGCACCCGCCCCTCCTCCTCATGCTGGAGTCAGGCATGTTGCCCATAGAAGGAGAGGACAAGGAGGAGGAGGAGGAAGTGTCGGACGCAGACGGACACATGGAGGGTCATGGGGACAGAGAGACGGACAGGAGTGTGCCGCTGAGCTGGGTGGACACTCTCAGTGGAGCCAGGGAGCCCCCTCGCCCCGCCCCCAGGCACAAGCGCTCGCACTTGTCCCACACCAGGCGGGGTGAGATGCCGGTGTGCGAGTCGGAGAGCGTGTGGGTAACGAACAAGACGACGGTCATCGACGAAAAGGGTAAGACAGTCAACATCGTGCCAGAGATCAAGACATTCAAGGGGACGCTTAAGCAGTACTTCTATGAGACTCGCTGCCGTCAGGAGGGGCAGCAGTGGGGCGGTGGGCCGCAGCGGGAGGCAGGGGGGGCAGTGACAGAGGCCGTAGGTGTGTCCGGGGCCAGCTGCCGGGGCGTGGACATCAGGCAGTGGGTGAGTCAGTGTAAGGCCAAGGACACATATGTCCGAGCCCTCACTGTTGACAACAGCGGTCTGCAGGGCTGGAGGTGGGTCCGCATCAACTCGTCCTGCGTGTGTGTCCTACTGTCCAGAGTAACCAGGAAAAACAGAAGAAGGGAGTGAGGGCAGGAGATGGAGGAAAGGTGGAGAGGATAATGTGGAAGAAATGTTAACACAGATAATGCTTGGGACATTGGATGTAATGTCAATGAGACAGTAGGTGTTACTTTATAGGCCAGGGTGCCTCTTATCCAGAGCGACTTACATTAGTGCATTCTTCTTATGATAGCTGCACTCTTACAAAAAAAGAGTTCCAAAAGGGTTCTTCGGCTGTCCCCATAGGAGAACCCTTTTTGGTTCTAGGTAGAACCCTTTTTGAAGTTCTATGTAGAACCCTCTGTGGAAAGGGTTCTACATGGAACTCAAAAGGGTTCTACCTGGAACTAAAATGGGTTCTTCAAAGGGTTCTCCTATGGGGACCGCCAAAGAACCCTTAGGTTCTAGATAGCACTTCTTTTAAAGAGTGTAGGCGAGACAACCCCTCCACCCATCACGGGCTCAGTGAGTGTGACTACACAAAAACAATAAAACCTCAACACTACAACTTAGGGAAAACTATCATATCAAAATAGTGATTTAAAAAAAGTACTGTTTGTTTCATAATTGTTTTCATATCATATATGTTATTGCTGAGTAATACTGTATGTAAGCATGAGTTTTAAATTAATATATTTCTTTATATATGTGTACAATATGTGAACAGTATGCTTTTATGTATGAAAGTATGTATATTTATAGAGAAAGGTATGTGGAATGATAGGTTTGTTGTTGTTACATGATTCCAGCCTCTGGTGTCTGGCCTCTGCTCTGAATGGGAGAGGAAGGGACTGGCAGCACCTAGTGATTTATCCTGATACTGCTCAACACTCCATACTGAGCACTGACCATCCCCAGTCCTCCTTTGTGAAGTCTCGCAGAGAACATTATCACTGAGTGCTTTAATAGTAAGATAGAGAGGAGAATTGAGCCATGTATACTGTGAGCACAATGCTGGGTGTCATCATGATGCCCATACTGTTGTCATGAGAGCAACAGTCCATTTACAGTGTAGCCAATCATATGTGATCAGAACATTTGCGTGACCAATAGAAACCATGCAGCAGTGTGACAACCACAGAAGCATTTTATCTCTATCTCTCCCTCTAGTTAGATCATTAGATGATTGAAGAATTCCATTCGCCTCAGTTTGCAGTTTGAACTCTGCACTCTATAGTATATGCAGTACAACATATTTATACATCTGGCTTTTTGTAATACATGTATGTATATTGTAAAGGCCTGTTTCTTATTCCATAAGTAAAAGATAAACTATTATAACTTATTTTATCATTATTTTTATGCATAATGGTCTTCCGGCATGTGTCAATGTTGTGATCTATCGGTGTGTGTTGCCTCTCTTTCTGTCATATACACATACAGTATATACATGCTGAACATGCTTCTCACAAATACACAAAGCACTGCCTCTCCTCCCCTTACACACTCTCCTGTTGTCTACACACGTGCCAACTCCAGGTACACAAAGTGAGAACACACATTGGGATGTGTAGTACCACTTTATTTTGTCTTCTTATCACCATCATCTTCATTACTGTTTATTTTCCAGGTGTTATTTTCAATTTGTATTATCATCTTCGTCATTCATATTTGTTTTTCAATCATAACACAATTTGTTTTCAAAATGTACACATACGGTAGCATATTTTAATGACCATTTTTAATGTTTCATATTTACTTTTCAAATTAGGTCAAATTAAATTAGTAAGAATTAAGTATTAAATGAACATGTACATACAATTATTCAATACATACATACATAACGAAAATAAATATAGTTATCATAAAAACATAAAAAATTAAAATAAAAATACATACATTTTACAAATTGTTCCCCAGGCTTTCATCCTCATAGGTTAGATTTCTACAGATATATGTGTATCATCTTCACCCCCCAAAGTTGACTTCATTGTCATCTTGGTTGTTTGACATGCATCGTAACACAGAAGCTAAAGGTTTTTCTTGACTTCCAACGGTCTCTTCTCTCTTCCTGGATCTGCTTATCATCCTTCCTCTCTTGGTTTCTGTTATGGCTTGCGTGCAGTAAATTAATCGTCTCCATCCTCTTTTCTTCTGGTCACTTTGACTGTTTTATCTCGCCTTCGTCACACCTCCATCTTTCCCCTCATCTTTCAGGGGCACCCAATGAACCTGAGCTGATGATGAGAGCTGTAAAGTCCACCACATCTAGAACGCCATTACCCTGGGCTTTGTACTAGACCTGCAGTATGTAACCTGGCCTCAACAACATGTCCCCCCACTCTAATTTAACTGGCTTTAGTGGATACCTACAAATGACTAAATTACATCACAGCGATTTAACACAATGACTGTGTGGCCCCCCATCCCATCGTATCCTTGCAGCTGTGGCCCCCCATCCCATCGTATCCTTGCTGCTGTGGCCCCCCATCCCATCGTATCCCCGCTGCTGTGGCCCCCCATCCCATCCTTGCTGCTGTGGCCCCCCATCCCATCGTATCCTTGCTGCTGTGGCCCCCCATCCCATCGTATCCCCGCTGCTGTGGCCCCCCATCCCATCGTATCCTTGCTGCTGTGGCCCCCCATCCCATCGTATCCTTGCTGCTGTGGCCCCCCATCCCATCGTATCCTTGCTGCTGTGGCCCCCCCATCCCATCGTATCCTTGCTGCTGTGGCCCGGCCTTTGATCTCCACAATAGATTCCATTCAAAAGAGATTACTCTAGAGCCTAGAGCCTCTCAGCTTTCAAGGTGCCAATGGATAAACCATGAGTAGAGGAGCGGATTGCTGCCCCTCTGATGTGGCTGGAGCCAAGATGGCGGCCTGAATGGGGACATGGTTTTACTGCAGCACTCTAACCAACTTAGGAGAACCCCTGACAGCACCATAGAACCTAACAGATAGAGAGCCACAATGGGTGACACTGGACACCAGTCTCCTCCTCCTCAGCACACAACTCCACATCGAACAATCACATATTGAGACAGAACAAAGAGAGAGATAAAACAGTCGTCCTGCCTCATCCTACCCTTCTAGTCATGTACGTACAGTATATATCCTGTCAATATTTCATACATTCTTCATGTCCTTTTCCCTTTGTTGTTTCTCCATCTTCGTCATTTCTTCTTTATCTCTGTTATTGCAGAATGGTCAGACCAATAGATTTATATTTAATAAATGTATATATTCATTGCTTTTCTGCTGCTTTCCCCTCCTGTGAATGAATGAGAGGAGGGCAGTCCAGTCGTAATCCAGTCACCATGGCCCTGAGGAGAAACACAGGATTACTCTCACACACACACCACTGTCCTCCTGACTTCACTCAAACCAAATCCCCACCAACCAATGAACCAAGCCCACCGCTAAAGACCTCACCCACAAACAATGATATAACCAAAGCTCAGAACACAGCACCACAACAAACAATGTAGCTTGAAAACAAGTCAAACCACTTCAATATGCACACATGCACGCTATCTGGCATGCCTGAAGGTTTTGTTGCAAATCAAACCATGCGAGAACTCCAACTAGCTACTGCATGTGTTTAATGTGTTGGTTGAGGGCTTCTCACCTCCGTGTCTTTCAGCAAGAGTATGTCCTGACTGAGGCTGCCTCACCGCGAGGCCCAGAGTTCACTAAGAGAGAAGAAGGAGAGAGACACAAGATCAAAATAACGACAAAATAGCATTGAACTTTTCCATGATGTACTATTATAAAGTTGTGGGAGGAGGAAATTGTGGTAGCCCTGCCCTCTGAACCTGCTGTGTCCTGTAGGAGCGAGCCACTGGAGGTTTTGCATATGAATATCCAAGCTAATGCCATCAGTGTTGGAACTAGCCCAATAATGGACTAAAGGAGCATAATGTTACTCCTTATAGTCCAAGGACCTTACATGTTCTGTTTAGAGACAAAATACTTCATCTAAACGTGATTCGACTCTCAATTGTGATAAGGTTTTAGAAACACAACGCTCTCTACTTTCATGTCACATCGAAATAATTTCACAAATGCAGAATATACACTTACTGTAGACTGTTTTAATTGGTTTTAAAACAGTTGAGCCGACAGTATCTTTCAGTGACAACCCGTTTGTGGCGTCCGTCTTCCTTTTACACACAGTTGTCCTGAGACGCCGAATGCTAATTAGCACAGGTAGTCTACTCAGTCTCCTCTGTCAAGCGCTGTAACATTGGAAATATGGCCGTATGGGAAGCCTATAAATGTGTGTAGTAATTTCACCTTTTGTTTTTCGAAAATTATTTCTCGCTGATATGAAAGACAAGTTCCTTATGTTTCCAAAACTGTACCACAGGCGATGCGTGTTAACATTTAGAGCAAGCGTCAAGGCTTTTAACAAAACTTCCCCAGACAGAAAATACTATTATCAATCGGCGCAAAAGTTAGTAAGCTTCTATGAATGGGGTACATCGGAACATACTCGCATGTGACACTGGTCTTACATTTTTTCTCTTACGTAACACGCAAACCGCTTCAAGACAAATATAGTTGTTTTTCTCATTAATAAATCAGTATGACTAGCCCATAGTAAATATGTGTTATCCAGGGTTGTAAGGGGTCATAAATTGTCCAAAGCGTGACCTGAGTGATAATAGAAGAATAGCCCTGGAGGTGTAATAAGCGGAACAAATAGGAATCTGAGAGCGTGGCCAAAGGGAGGGGTCAGAGGTTAGGGGGAGAGGTCATCCTTCTCACCGTCACTCTGAACCTTTCTCAGGGTCACGGAGGGCGTGGAGATGGCGGAGGCACGGAAGTTAGCAGGCAGGTTCTCCGATGAGTCTGAGGTCACCCCCCTAAGGTCCTTCTCCCTGAACATCTTCCTCCAGGAAGGGGAGCGGGTGAACGTCTTAGTCCCATCCTAATGGAGGGGGGTACAGAGAAGGGGGAAAATTAGGAGAGAAAAGAGGGGGGAGGGGAGAGAGAAAAAGAGAGAGAAATAAAGAAAAAAGGTTATGTCTGTCAACATTGTCAAGTTAGAAAGAATGACTTGTATGAGGTGGAAAATGCGGTCTTCACATAGTTTCTGAACTAAGCGTACTGTGTTCTTTAATACCTCATCTGGTCTTCTCTCTGTTCCCATAGAGATGAGGGAGTTGTATTCCTTCTCTAGGAGTTGTCTAGCCTAGAGGAGAGATGATAAGAATCAGGCTAGTCACTTCATTTGATATACACTACGATCAGTTTCACCTGCATGCCTGAGATACAACTGTCATCTACCAGCCAGCAGTTAGCCTGGGGACGCTGTTACTGAGATACAACTGTCATCCACCAGCCAGCAGTTAGCCTGGGGACGCTGTTACTGAGATACAACTGTCATCCACCAGCCAGCAGTTAGCCTGGGGACGCTGTTACTGAGATACAACTGTCATCCACCAGCCAGCAGTTAGCCTGGGGACTCTGTTACTGACATACAACTGTCATCCACCAGCCAGCAGTTAGCCTGGGGACGCTGTTACTGAGATACAACTGTCATCCACCAGCCAGCAGTTAGCCTGGGGACTCTGTTACTGACATACAACTGTCATCCACCAGCCAGCAGTTAGCCTGGGGACTCTGTTACTGAGATACAACTGTCATCCACCAGCCAGCAGTTAGCCTGGGGACTCTGTTACTGAGATACAACTGTCATCCACCAGCCAGCAGTTAGCCTGGGGACTCTGTTACTGACATACAACTGTCATCCACCAGCCAGCAGTTAGCCTGGGGACTCTGTTACTGAGATACAACTGTCATCCACCAGCCAGCAGTTAGCCTGGGGACTCTGTTACTGACATACAACTGTCATCCACCAGCCAACAGTTAGCCTGGGGACTCTGTTACTGAGATACAACTGTCATCCACCAGCCAGCAGTTAGCCTGGGGACTCTGTTACTGACATACAACTGTCATCTACCAGCCAGCAGTTAGCCTGGGGACGCTGTTACTGAGATACAACTGTCATCCACCAGCCAGCAGTTAGCCTGGGGACGCTGTTACTGAGATACAACTGTCATCCACCAGCCAGCAGTTAGCCTGGGGACTCTGTTACTGACATACAACTGTCATCCACCAGCCAGCAGTTAGCCTGGGGACTCTGTTACTGAGATACAACTGTCATCCACCAGCCAGCAGTTAGCCTGGGGACTCTGTTACTGACATACAACTGTCATCCACCAGCCAGCAGTTAGCCTGGGGACTCTGTTACTGAGATACAACTGTCATCCACCAGCCAGCAGTTAGCCTGGGGACGCTGTTACTGAGATACAACTGTCATCCACCAGCCAGCAGTTAGCCTGGGGACTCTGTTACTGAGATACAACTGTCATCCACCAGCCAGCAGTTAGCCTGGGGACGCTGTTACTGACATACAACTGTCATCCACCAGCCAGCAGTTAGCCTGGGGACTCTGTTACTGAGATACAACTGTCATCCACCAGCCAGCAGTTAGCCTGGGGACTCTGTTACTGAGATACAACTGTCATCCACCAGCCAGCAGTTAGCCTGGGGACGCTGTTACTGAGATACAACTGTCATCCACCAGCTAGCAGTTAGCCTGGGGACTCTGTTACTGAGATACAACTGTCATCCACCAGCCAGCAGTTAGCCTGGGGACTCTGTTACTGAGATACAACTGTCATCCACCAGCCAGCAGTTAGCCTGGGGACGCTGTTACTGAGATACAACTGTCATCCACCAGCCAGCAGTCAGCCTGGGGACTCTGTTACTGAGATACAACTGTCATCCACCAGCTAGCAGTTAGCCTGGGGACTCTGTTACTAAGATACAACTGTCATCCACCAGCCAGCAGTTAGCCTGGGGACTCTGTTACTGAGATACAACTGTCATCCACCAGCCAGCAGTTAGCCTGGGGACTCTGTTACTGACATACAACTGTCATCCACCAGCCAGCAGTTAGCCTGGGGACTCTGTTACTGACATACAACTGTCATCCACCAGCCAGCAGTTAGCCTGGGGACTCTGTTACTGAGATACAACTGTCATCCACCAGCCAGCAGTTAGCCTGGGGACTCTGTTACTGAGATACAACTGTCATCTACCAGCCAGCAGTTAGCCTGGGGACTCTGTTACTGACATACAACTTTCATCTACCAGCCAGCAGTTAGCCTGGGGACGCTGTTACTGAGATACAACTGTCATCCACCAGCCAGCAGTTAGCCTGGGGACGCTGTTACTGAGATACAACTGTCATCCACCAGCCAGCAGTTAGCCTGGGGACGCTGTTACTGAGATACAACTGTCATCCACCAGCCAGCAGTTAGCCTGGGGACGCTGTTACTTGTGATACAACTGTCATCCACCAGCTAGCAGTTAGCCTGGGGACTCTGTTACTGAGATACAACTGCCATCCACCAGCCAGCAGTTAGCCTGGGGACTCTGTTACTGACATACAACTGTCATCCACCAGCCAGCAGTTAGCCTGGGGACTCTGTTATTGAGATACAACTGTCATCCACCAGCCAGCAGTTAGCCTGGGGACTCTGTTACTGACATACAACTGTCATCCACCAGCTAGCAGTTAGCCTGGGGACTCTGTTACTGACATACAACTGTCATCCACCAGCCAGCAGTTAGCCTGGGGACTCTGTTACTGACATACAACTGTCATCCACCAGCCAGCAGTTAGCCTGGGGACTCTGTTACTGACATACAACTGTCATCCACCAGCCAGCAGTTAGCCTGGGGACTCTGTTACTAACATACAACTGTCATCCACCAGCCAGCAGTTAGCCTGGGGACTCTGTTACTGACATACAACTGTCATCTACCAGCCAGCAGTTAGCCTGGGGACTCTGTTACTGACATACAACTGTCATCCACCAGCCAGCAGTTAGCCTGGGGACTCTGTTACTGACATACAACTGTCATCTACCAGCCAGCAGTTAGCCTGGGGACGCTGTTACTGAGATACAACTGTCATCCACCAGCTAGCAGTTAGCCTGGGGACGCTGTTATGGAGATACAACTGTCATCCACCAGCTAGCAGTTAGCCTGGGGACGCTGTTACTGAGATACAACTGTCATCCACCAGCTAGCAGTTAGCCTGGGGACTCTGTTACTGAGATACAACTGTCATCCACCAGCTAGCAGTTAGCCTGGAGACGCTGTTATGGAGATACAGAATCCAGTTTATGGGCGCGTTTCTCTGTCCAAGCGTTGCTGACGCATGACACATATTTCAATGCCTGGATAGGTATGTTAAGTGTGAAAAGCATTTCGCTGCACCTGCAATAACATCTGGAAATCTGTGTACGTGACCAATAAACTTTATTTTATTTTGAAGTATCTGCTAACCACATCATATGTTATAGCAATCTGGTCCCGACAACACAGTCGATGACATGGCACACAACCATTGGTTGTTGCATGTTACATCTGAGCAGGGGAAGGCATTTAATCACTTCTGATTAGTGGGTGGGGTGAGGCTTGTGCATGCCTGTGTATTCTGATTGGTTAGATGGGTGAGTACCTGTGTGTTCTGATTGGTTAGATGGGTGTACCTGTGTGTTCTGATTGGGTATCTGCAGCAGCAGGGCCAAGTCGGTGTAGTCGAAGGTGTCGTCCAGAGCCAGGAGGGCCCCATGGACCCCGCTCTCTGTCAGGTTGTCAGCGTACTCCTTCAGCCCGATGTTCTGCACCCAGCACATCACACGCTCGTTGGACCACACCATCACATCTACACAGAGGGGTAGTGGGACGAAGGCATCTTTCAGAAAATATCAGAACACCTGATTCTCACTCAAAGAAACCCACAGGGTGACTGGATTTTACACTGACAGGGCCAATGTGTGTGCAGACTTTTGCTCAAGCCAAGCAGTGAAACACCTGATTCTACTAATCATCAATCAAGGTTTTGATTGTTACTGAATGGAGGATTGGTTGGATGGATGGTTGGATGGATGGTTGGATGGATGGATGGATGGATGAGAAGCACTAAATTGGAACAAAGGATATAATGTCAGTGAGGAGGAACTCACCTTTGTTCTGGTGTTGGCTATCTTCTCTCCTCCTCTCTAGCTCTTTGCGGTCGTAGTTCAAGCGCTTCAGGCACATTATGCCATAATGCAAACTAACCCTGACAAAGGTCAAGAGAGGTCAAAAGGTCAGGCGGTTAATAGAGGGCATGGCGACTGACTCACCTGTACTCAGATAAAGCATTAGAGCGCTCCGGTGTCTTTGACCCTGAGAAGGCCTGGAGACACACCTGCAGAGTGAGAGTGTCACAACAGCAGGAAATCTTTCAACATATCCTTTAACACCTGCACGTTTCCCATGCCACGAACACACACACACCAGAGAGAGAGCTAGTGTGTCAACAGAGGAAGGGAGAGAAAGAATGACAGACAGAAAAGGAAAGGCAGTGAGTGAAGTGGGAGTGGGAAACAGTTGCAGAAGAAGAATTCATTGTTCATTTGCAGGGACTGGAATTTGTCTATTTGCTTTTCACCACCCCCTCGAGGCAGAAAAACGCCTACTCACCCAGGTGCCGAGGTTAATAACAGCAACAGAAAGAGAGAGCGAGAGACAGACAGACGAGAGCAGGCCATACGTACCTATGGAAGCTGTCCACCATTTTGAGCTGTCCCCTCAGCTCCTTCTTGGTCAGGTGGTCCAGCATGCGGGCGTCCACCAGGGACTCCATGAAGTAGGAGCGGTACTGGGGCAGACCCAGGCTGGGCAGCCAGTCATTACCCACCCACTCATGGTTCATATCCCCATAGGCCAGGATCTGAGATGCAGAAGAGGACTCCACTAGTGTCTCATTTGTTTCAGTTGTAGTTCGATTATTACTTATAGTACTTTTCTGTTTTAATCATTTGTTTTTCAATGGTCACATACAATAGTGTAATTAGTGTGTTATATGTTGATGCCATTTAATACAGTGCTTCCATTCCTTACCTGATCCCAGCTAATCTCTTTCAGCTCCTTAGATGCAGATAGACAGGAGAGAGAGAGACATGGGCAGAAAGAGCGAGAGAACAGAGGCAGAGCAGGATAGGGGGAGCAGGCAAGACAGATGGATGGAGGAAAAGCAGAGGGAGGAAGGGAGAAGAGAGTAAACAGGAAGGACAAGACAAAGGGAGGAACAGTGTGTTAGTGAACGGGTCATTAGTGTGAAACAGTTTAGTGAACGGTTCATTAGTGTGAAACAGTTTACACAGAAACAGAAACTAGAGGGAGAGAAGAAGATGCTCAACACCAAGGTCTAGTAGTCCCACAAACTCAGAGAGAGAGAGAGATAGAGAGAGAAAGAGAGAATGAGAGAGGGAGGGTCAGAGGGAGAGAGATAAAGAGTTTGACTCCTAATTGAGCAGTATAAGTTATAACTGTAGAGCAATATATATGTACAGTGCATTCGGAAAGTAGTCAGACCCCTTGACTTTTTCCACATTTTGTTACGTTACAGAGTTATTCTAAAATTGATTAAATTGTAGAGGTCGACCGATTAATCGGAATGGCCGATTATTTAGGGCCAATTTCAAGTTTTCATAACAATTGGTAATCGGTATTTTTGGCCACCGATTTGCGGATTTTTTAATTTTTATTTTGTATTATTTTTTTTACACCTTTATTTAACTAGGCAAGTCAGATTAAGAACACATTCTTATTTTCAATGATGGCCTAGGAACAGGGGTTAACTGCCTTGTTCAGGGGGGATTTGGGGATTCGTTTTTGCAACCTGGTTACTAGTCCAACACTCTAACCACCTGCCTTACATTGCACTCCACGAGGAGCCTGCGAGTGCAGCAAGAAGCCAAGGTAAGTTGCTAGCTAGCTTTAAACTTATCTTATAAAAAACTATCAATCTTAACATAATCACTAGTTAACTACACATGGTTGATGATATTACTAGTTTATCTAACGTGTCCTGCGTTGCATTTAATCGATGCGGTGCCTGTTCATTTCTCATCGAATCACAGCCTACTTCGACAAACGGGTGATGATTTAACAAGCGCATTTGCGAAAAAAGCACTGTCGTTGCACCAATGTACCTAACCATAAACATCAATGCCTTTCTTTAAAATCAATACACAAGTATATATTTTTAAACCTGCATATTTAGTTACTATTGCCTGCTAACATGAAATTGTGTCACTGCTCTTGCGTTCATTGCCTGGCTCGTTGCAAACTAATTTGCCAGAATTTTACGTAATTATGACATACCATTGAAGGTTGTGCAATTTAACAGGAATATTTAGACTTAGGGATGCCACCCATTAGATAAAATACGGACCGGTTTCGTATTTCACTGAAAGAAAAAAACGTTTTGTTTTCGAGATGATAGTTTCCGGATTCGACCATATTAATGACCTAAGGCTCGTATTTCTGTGCGTTTATTATATTAGAATTAAGTCTATGATTTGATAGAGCAGTCTGACTGAGCGGTGGTAGGCACCAGCAGGCTCGTAAGCATTCATTCAAACAGCACTTTCGTGCGTTTTGCCAGCAGCTTTCGCAATGCATTGAGCTGTTTATGACTTCAAGCCTGTCAACTCCCAAGATTAGGCTGGTATAACCGATGTGAAATGGCTAGCTAGTTAGCGGGTGCGCGCTAATAGCGTTTCAAACGTCACTCGCTCTGAGACTTGGGAGTGGTTGTTCCCCTTGCTCTGCATGGGTAACGCTGCTTCGAGGGTGGCTGTTGTCGATGTGTTCCTGGTTCGAGCCCAGGTAGGAGCGAGGAGAGGGACGGAAGCTATACTGTTACGCTGGCAATACTAAAGTGCCTATAAGAACATCCAATAGTCAAAAGTATATGAAATACAAATCATATAGAGAGAAATAGTCCTATAATTCCTATAATAACTACAACCTAAAACTTCTTACCTGGGAATATTGAAGACTTGTTAAAAGGAACCACCAGCTTTCATATGTTCCCATGTTCTGAGCAAGGCACTTAAACGTTAGCTTTCTTACATGGCACATATTGCACTTTTACTTTCTTCTCCAACACTTTGTTTTTGCATTATTTCAACATGTTTCATTATTTAGTTAAGGCTAAATTGATTTTATTGATGTATTATATTAAGTTAAAATAAGTGTTCATTCAGTATTGTTGTAATTGTCATTATTACAAATAAATGGGAAAAGAAATCGGCCGATTAATTGGTATCGGCTTTTTTTGGTCATCCAATAATCGGTATCGGCGTTGAAAGATCATAATCGGCCGACCTCTATTAAATTGTTTTTTTTACTCATCAATCTACACACAGTACATTTTACATTTACATTTTAGTCATTTAGCAGACGCTCTTATCCAGAGCGACTTACAGTAGTGAATGCATACATTTCATTAAAAAAAAATTCCGTGCTGGCCCCCCGTGGGAATCGAACCCACAACCCTGGTGTTGCAAACACCATGCTCTACCAACTGAGCTACAGGGAAGGCTGTACCCCATAATGACAAATCAAAACAGGTTTTTAGAAATGTTTGCAAATTTATTACAAATAAAAAACTGAAATATCACATTTACATAAGTATTCAGACACTTTTGGCAGCGATTACAGCCTCAAGTTGTCATGGGTATGACGCTACAAGCTTGGCACACCTGTATTTGGGGAGTTTCTCACATTCTTCTCTGGCTGGGCCACTCAAAGACATTCAGAGACTTATCTCAAAGCCACTCCTGCATTGTCTTGGCTGTGTGCTTAGGGTTGTTATCCTGTCGGAAGGTGTACCTTCACCCCAGTGTGAGGTCTTGAGTGCTCTGGTGCAAGTCTTCATCAAGGATCTCTCTGTACTTTGCTCTGTTCATCTTTCCCTCGATCCTGACTAGTCTCCCAGTCCCTGCTGCTGAAAAACATCCCCACAGCATGATGCTGCCACCACCATGCTTCACAGTAGGGATGGTGCCAGGTTTCCTCCAGACGTGACGCATGGCATTCAGGCCAAAGAGTTCAATCTTAGTTTCATCAGACCAGATAATCTTGTTTCTCATGGTCTGAAAGTCCTTTAGGTGCCTTTTGGCAAACTCCAAGCGGGCTGTCATGTGCCTTTTACTGAGGAGTGGCTCCCGTCTGGCCACTCTACCATAAAGGCCTGATTGGTGGAGTGCTGCAGAGATGGTTGTCCTTCTGGAAGGTTCTCCCATCTCCATAGAGGAACTCTGGAGCTCTGTCAGAGTGACCATTGCTCAGTTTGGCCGGGCAGCCAACTCTAGGAAGAGAGTCTTGGTAGTTCTAAACTTCTTCCATTTAATAATGATGGAGGCCACTGTGTTCTTGGGGACCTTCAATGCCTCGACACAATCCTGTCTCGGAGCTCTAGAGACAATTCCTTCAAACCGTATATCTTGGTTTTTGCTCTGACATGCACTGTCAACTGTGGGACCTTATATAGACAGGTGTGTGCCCTTCCAAATCATGTCCAATCAATTGAATTTACCACAGGTGGACTCCAATCAAGTTGTAGAAACATCTCAAGGATGATCAATGGAAACAGGATGCACCTGAGCTCAATTTCGAGTCTCATAGCAAAGGGTCTGAATACTTATGTAAATAAGGTATTTCAGTTTTTAATTTTTAATATATTTGCAAACATTTCTAATAGCTTGTTTTTTTCGCTTTGTCATTATGGGGTATTGTGTTTAGATTGATGAGAAAAAATATATAATTTAATATGTTTTAGAATAAGGTTGTAATTTAACAAAATGTGGAAAAAGTGAAGGGGTCTGAATAGTTTCCGAATGCACTGTAGATCACAGGAGGCTGCTGAGGGGAGGATGGCTCATAATAATGTGACGAATGGAGTACATGGAATGGTATCATACACGTGTTCGATACCATTCCATAAATTCCGTTCCAGCCATTACTATGAGCCCGTCCTTCTCATTTAAGGTGCCACCAACCTCCTGTGATATATGTCAATGTTAGATGAATGTCAATGTTAAATGTCTAGAAAATGTTGAGACATTAACATAACAGGACAAACATACTTACCGGTTTGGTGGCTGCGTTTAACGACTCCATCTCAGCATGGGTCATCCACACGTTACTGGTCGACTGTGGTCACAAGACAGGAAAGAAAGAAAACATGATTGTCAGAAAAACTAAATTGTTTGTGTGTTGATGAGTCTGCAGTGAATGCATGTAACATTTTATGTTAATCTCTGCACATAATGTAAATGTGCATATAACTGCCAAAATAATGGAACCACTTCAGTAAATGAGGGATACAAAGTATATTGAAAGCAGGTGCTACCACAAAGGTGTGGTTCCTGAGTTAATTAAGTTGAGTTACATTAAGCAATCACCATTCCATCATGCTTAGGGTCATGTATAAAAATGCTGGGCAGGCCATTATTTTGGCTACCATGGCTATGCCCCCATAAGATAACAATGCACTCATCCACAGGGCACAGTGGTCACTGAATAGTTTGATGAGCATGAAAACGATGTAAAACATATGCCATGGCCGTCTCAGTCACCAGATCTCAACCCAATTGAACACATATGGGAGATTCTGGAGTGGCGCCTGAAACAGCGTTTTCCACCACCATCAACCAAACACCAAATGATGGGATTTCTCATAGAAGAATGGGGTCGCATCTCTCCAACAGAGATCTAGAAGTTCGTAGAATCTATGCCAAGGTGCATTGAAGCTGTTCAGGCTCGTGGTGGCCCAACACCCTATTAAGACTTAAATGTAAATGTAAAGACACTTTATGTTGGTGTTTCCTTTATTTTGACAGTTACCTGTACGTATATGTGTGTATATCAATATAGTATCATGTGTACCTCTATAATTGTGTCTACACGGTTTGTGTTCTGTGAGTGTGTACTAGTGAGACTACTAACAGAGCGATTGCTGGCCGGGGCAGATGGGCTGGTGAGGGACACCATCTCCTGGATGGCCAGTCTCAGTTTGAGGCGGTGCAGGGGGTTACTGATGCCAATCTCTCTCTGGATCTCTGTGTCAGACAGGTTGGCCATGATGGCACCACTCTTCACGTTGGCACGACAGGCTGCCACGTACCACGCTGGCATTCCCACCCACAGCTGGAGTAGAGAGGGAAAGAGGTGAGCTAGAAACGGATTGGCTAGAATGTAGTGATCGTGAGGGTTTATATGACTATAAAGGTTTCCCATCTATCTATCAAACATCTATGAGTACCTCTAACCAGGAGACCACAGTGGGTCCATCCCAGGATGCAAAGGGAAGACCCTGACGACACGCCTCCTCCAGCAGCTCATGTCTGGGAGAGAGAGACCGGGGGAAACAAAGGTTGAATAAGCATAAAACGAAAAGTGATTTCTGAAAGAGAGGAAGAAAAGCAGTGGAACAGAGACTGGAAAAGAGAAATGACGTCAGGAGAGAAATGAATCGGAGGGTGATATTCCCTGAGACTCACTTCTTTTTGCTGCGGCGGTTGTCAACAGTTCCTGTCATGCTCCCCTTGGTCAGTCCCATAGAATCCCCAGTACTGAGGTCCTCAGAAGGCGTAGAGGCTGAGAGACACAGGGGGTCAGGGGTTACAAAGACTACAAATATGGGTGTCAACACCAGGTGGACTTTGACCTGTTGCAGTTCAAACACATTTAAAGCAAAGTCATGGGATATGTAGTTTTTCCGAGTATAATTTCAATTCTCTCTCACCCAGAGAGGCAGACTCTCGCCCAGCCGGGCCCATCCTTCCCTTTTCCTTCTTCCCAAAAAGGCGGCCGATGGAAGACTTGATGCTTTTCTTTTTACTGGCTTTGTGGAGAGAGTCCTGACTGCTGTTGGAACTGCTGCCGTCTGCTGACAGACTGAGAGACAGAAGAGACAGAAGGAATAAGAGAAACAGGGAAGGAACGAACCATACGAGCACTACATCATCGATGATGATTGGCTGTCAATACCTGCGGAATTCCCTGGGGTCATCCATCATGGCCCCTGGGTGGGTGAGGGTCATCCTGTCTAGTCGCAGCGCTCGGGGGGTGGGTGGAGGGGTGGAGTCAAGAAGGGCAAGGGACCTATCATCCTCTTTGTTATTCTGGAGGGTAAAGTAGGAACACATTTAGGGGCCTTATACAGTATGTATACTGTACGCACGCATGTACACACACCACAGGAGGTTGGTGACCCCTTAATTGGGGAGGATGAGCTTGTGGTAATGGCTGGAGCGGAATGAGTGGAATGGTATCAAATACTTCCAAGCATGGTTTCCATGTAGAAAAAGGAGGAAGGGTACAGGTACACAATAGTAGATTTTGGTAGACAGAAGGTGCTCTTTGTTAAAAGGGGTAAATGGGTCATCAAAAAGGCAGGAGGACCAAGACACTCTTCATATAATTAATTAAAATGCCTTTATTTGTATGGCATGTTCAATGGAAACAAAGTTTAAAAACTCTGACGTGTTTCGGCGCAATGCCCTTCGTCAGGGAGTACAAAGAAATGATAATACAATGTCCTCTTTTGAACAGCTTTTTCCAATAAACCCTGATTTAAAGAGGGAGTGGTTACAGTATTCATTAGACCACACCTAGTAAGCAATACTATACCCATTAAAAAGTGAAATACTGTAAATAAGTTATCAAAAATGTGTTTGTTAAATGCCATTTCATTCACTCTGTTCCAGACATTATTATGAGACGTCCTCACCTCAGCAGCATCCCACTGACACACGCGCACAAAGACTCACACATTCACAACACACCCACACACAGACACACAGAGCAGCTGTACCTGTCTATCTGTCTCGCGGTGAGGGGAGTGGGGCAGGCGAGGGGTGGAGACCCCAGAACTGGGAGGAGAAGGGGAGGCCAGGGTGGAGGAGGTGAGGGATTGAGGGATGAAGCCGCGTCCCATACTGTCCCTCTCCAGCGAGGAGGGTGGGATGGGGGAACAGTCCAGAGCCACACTGCTAACCCTGCTCTCGATCTCCTCCGCCCGCAACTCTGTACTCTCCTTCTCTTCCTGGATCAGCCTGACAGAGAGAGGGGGAGGAAGGGAAAGAGGGAGGGAGAGTGAGAGAGATAGATAGACAAGCGGGTCGGAGAGAGAGAGGGTAAACAGAGGAAAGTGAAAAGGGGAGAAGAGGGAAAGACGGGAAATTGAGGAGCATGTCAGACGGAAGACCAATGAATGTTGGTCTTGAATGAGAAAATGAAAAGAAACCTCAGATGAATCTTCTCCACCTGCATTTGACCTAAACTGCTTGTACACAATCACAGCACCCCTCTACCTGCAATCCCTCCCTCCACCTCCCTCCATCTCCCTCCACCTCCCTCCACCTCCCTCCACCTCCCTTACTTGATCTCCTTGTTGATTGCCTCTAGTTGTTCCTGCAGCATGATGGCCAGTGTCTGGACGTCAGTCTGTCCGCTGGGAGACAGCAGCTCCGAGCCAAACAGTGTCTCTCTGTCGTCCTCATCGTCAGAGCAACCGTGGTCCACACCCCCCTCAAACCCGGTCCTCAGCAGCGCTGACCCACTGTCCCAGTCCCCGTACTGCACACATACACACACGCACAAACACACATGCAAGCATGCACACACACATACACACAGAGAAGGCTCAGTTTGTTGGGTTGTGATGCTTGCAACATAACAATTATTGGTTTAATTCCCAAATGGACAGACAACATCCACTGAATAGATGTGTTAAGTGTAAGTCAATGTGACTATATCATTAGCAATATTAGACACGTCAAAGGTGATCATGTGATCTCTGACCTTGCTGGTGTCCTCCCGGGCTGTGCTCCAGCGCCCACGGTGAGTCCGCCTGACCACGGCCACGGTGTTGGCGTTACCGTAGTGATCCAGGTGAGCGGTGGAGCCCGTGGGGAGGGAGCCGCCCCCGTGGGAATACCTCAGCTCCAGAGCACTGCCTGGGAGAGACCTGAGAGACGTAGGGAGGGAGAGTGGAAGAGGGCGAGAGAGAGAGGGCGAGAAGAGAAAGATAGACTGATATAGACAGTGAGTGGGAGAGATAACTGGAATGTACATTCATCCAGCCTCTCTGCTCCATGTGTATAGGCCACACCTGAACCTATACTGAGAGTAGGAGAGAGAGGTTATTGGAAGCACATAACGCTGCAAACCACTTATACTACTTGGTTACAATACTGCCAGCCACATTCATAAGCAGCAGCTGTATGAGGTGTGTTGGTGTGGTGGAGGTTGATGTGTAGGAGGTGTGTTGAGGAAACGAGGGAGACCTGGAATAGCAGGACCCGCCGGGTCTCAGTCTGAGCTGGTCCAACTCCAGCTGAATCCTCTCCAGCTCGGCTATCAGCTGGTCCTGAAACAGGGAAAGAAAGAGCGAATAAGTTAATACAATTGAAATATTTAATCAAATTATTAAATGGAATTCTCTCTTGATATACCTTGTTTGCTAGAAGGTCGTCCTGGATCTTCTTCATGTTAGAAAGTTCCTCAGAGAGAGCATTCTGAAAAGATCACCATTAAAAAAAACTTTATTAGGTCTACTGCATAACAACAACATATCTGTAATCACACATTATCAATGCCATGAGGTCCGAACTGTATTCCATAGTAGCTGTTTAGAGCCAGAGTGGGTTTAATGTTGAAGTGACAACAGTCTTGAATAGAAACTGGATGAAGAGGATTGTGTTGACTGTTTTGAGTGGGAACTCAGGTGTGTGTGAAATGAAGGAGTATGGGTTTTGGTTGAAGTGTTGACTGTTTTGAGTGGGAACTATGCTAAGTGTGAAGAGGTGTGAGAGGGTGTGAGTGGGCCGGTAAGTAGTACCTTGTCCTCCAGGGCAGCCATCCTCTCCTTGAGATGGAGCTGAAGCCTTTCGTTAGACTCAGACAACAGCTTGTCCACTGTGTCAGACAGACGCTTGTTGTGTTCATCATTCATCCGCTCTCTCTGCCTCGCCTAGGGAAAGGAGAGAGAAAGAGAGAGAGAGAGAGAGAAAGAGAAAGAGAGCGATTAGGGAGCTAAATAGTGAGGTATTTTCATGTCTGTTATTGTTTCTACTGTTGATCCTGCTGCCATCTTGGACAAGGCCTCTCCAGTTGAGAAACTCTGTGTGCCTCCTTTGCCCTGAGGCAGGGAGAGAGTAAAATAGAAAAATGGAAGGACAGAGGGTGGGTGGAGAGTTAACAGCGACCTTTCTGCTTGACTGAGTGAGAGAGAAGGAGATTGGGATCTGAATACAGACTGACAAATAGAGGGTTTAGAAAATTAGTATGCCATTGTAGAGTAAAGAGTGATAAAGGAATGGTATGAAAGAGGGGGTGGAAGGGAGAAAAAGGGAGAGCGAGCATGACTCACCCTCTGTAACTCCTGATTCTTCTCCTCTAGTTGCGCCTCCATCTGTCGCAGTCGCTCCTCAAAGTTACCATGACGCTCCTCAGCCTGTGATGCAAGAGGAGGAGGGTGGGGAGTCAAAACAGGCAGCATGTCAGAATGTTGATAGAACATAATTATGGGTTGGGTCAACCTTTTGATTTAAATGATCTGTGCAGATCATAGTCAAACACAGTAGGATGTTTTCTAGCATACACATTCACTTCTGATCTGTTTGCAGATGTCAGTCAGTGGCGGTCAGTGCTGTTTAAGATGTAGTTTTTCATGAGCATGGCCTTATTTCTATTGCAGCACATTGGATGACTGTCTTCATATTCCATTCACCCAGTTCAATGTAACAGCGATAGGTTTAGGCTACTACAGGATACTCAAATTTTACCTATACCCTCATGAGGTTGCTACAACTTAGCCTATGAATGAAAGTTTACAACGTAGGTGCACACAGGTCGAGAGAACATTTTGAGGTGACAGACAGTGACACATGGACAGACAGTGACACACTCAATACCACCTTGCACACTCTGGCCTGCATCTAGCTGATATAGGGTGTAATCATTAGTCCAACAGTTGCAAACAAGAGTTTCTATTGGGCAAATTCAGGTATGTTCATCCCCGTTTTGTTCTATTTGCTTCCGTTTAAGAAACATTTTTCAACAGAATCGGCGGAATGAATACACCCCTGATCACACGTAAGCACAGTTCACTTTCATAGCAGCCACTTTGTATTTCTTCTTGCATCCATGCGCTCTCCTCCTCTCACCTTGTCCACCTATGTGACCAGGCGAAAAAACCTTTCCAAGCCAAACCATATCATAACCGCTACTCATAGCCTACATGTTGTCACCATATTAGCTAAAGTAACGTCATAGTCAACATAGCTAATACAACTAACACAATAGTAAACCCGCTACAATCATCCAGTAACGTTACACCGGCAGGCCCCGGTGGCAATAAATTAGTAAAAGTTTTCCTTGACTTGGAAGAGTTCCAGTGTTATGTTGGATAGTCATAGCCAGCTAGCTAACATAGCATCCCTCTGTTTGAGCAGGGTGTTTGAGTAGGCTAAACTAGCTAGCTGCATTTGCTAGCTAAGTAAGTGAAACTGAAAGTGGAATAAATTAATTTGTTCAAAACTGTTCAACTATTGTCTTTCTCTCTCTTTGAGTCAGCTATCATGCAGTATTTTTCTGTTACCCAAAATAAATTCAACTACTCACCACATGTATGCACTGCAGTGCTAGCTAGATGTACCTTATGCTTTCAGTACTAGGTTAATTCTCTGATCCTTTGATTGGGTGGACAACATGTCAGTTCATGCTGCAAGAGCTCTGATAGGTTGGAGGACGTCCTCCGGAAGTTGTCATAATTACTGTGTAAGTCTATGGAAGGGGGTGAGAACCATTTTGGGGGTTTTGTATTGAAGTCAATGTACCCAGAAGAGAATAGAAGCTAGCTGTCCCCCAGCTACACCATGGTTCTACACTACAGAGTGATGTTATTGCGAAATAGTGTGTTTTAATCAATTATTTGGTGACATGTGATTATATTTAGTATAGTTTTATCTAAAAAGGATAACTTAAATGTTTTACAATTAAAAAATTTTATGAAATTCACTGAGGAGGATGGTCCTCCCCTTCCTCCTCTGAGGAGCCACCACTGATGTCAGTGTACATGAATCTTATTTGGAGTGACATTTCAGCCATCTTGCCTCAACAAGTACTACATAATTGGTTCTTTAGGGTTACGCTGATGATTGAGACATTTACATCTCCTTGACAATCATGTTTGTTATAAATTACAGTTTTATGATACAAGCAATTATTATCATACAGCTCTTGACATGTTCTGCAGTTGAGGCTGAACTACAATGTGAACAGTGTGATGAACAGTGTGATGAACAGTATGATGAACAGTGTGATGAACAGTGTGATGAACAGTGTGATGAACAGTGTGATGAACAGTGTGATGGACAGTGTGATGAACAGTATGATGAACAGTGTGATGAACAGTGTGATGGACAGTGTGATGAACAGTGTGATGAACAGTGTGATGGACAGTGTGATGAACAGTATGATGAACAGTGTGATGAACAGTGTGATGAACAGTGTGATGAACAGTGTGATGAACAGTGTGATGAACAGTGTGATGGACAGTGTGATGAACAGTATGATGAACAGTGTGATGAACAGTGTGATGGACAGTGTGATGAACAGTATGATGAACAGTATGATGAACAGTATGATGAATAGTGTGATGGACAGTATGATGAACAGTGTGATGAACAGTGTGATGAACAGTATGATGAACAGTATGATGAACAGTATGATGAACAGTATGATGAATAGTGTGATGAACAGTGTGATGAACAGTGTGATGAACAGTGTGATGAACAGTGTGATGAACAGTATGATGAACAGTATGATGAACAGTGTGATGAACAGTGTGATGAACAGTATGATGAATAGTGTGATGAACAGTGTGATGAACAGTGTGATGAACAGTGTGATGAACAGTGTGATGAACAGTGTGATGAACAGTGTGATGAACAGTATGATGAACAGTGTGATGAACAGTGTGATGAACAGTGTGATGAACAGTGTGATGAACAGTGTGATGAACAGTATGATGAACAGTGTGATGAACAGTGTGATGAACAGTATGATGAACAGTGTGATGAACAGTATGATGAACAGTGTGATGGACAGTGTGATGGACAGTGTGATGGACAGTGTGATGAACAGTATGATGAATAGTGTGATGAAGCCACATCTATTATCATGCAGGGCTCGTAGCAGATATTTATTTATTTCAGATTTTGATTTGATATTTATTTCATTTGAGCGTGCTGTCAATTTTACACACGAATGCACGCTTGGATATACTCACGCACACAAACACACACTCACACACACACACACGTAGCGGAGGTGGTGTACCTTGTTGAGTGCAGCCACTCTCTGGGCGAGCTGGGCCTCTATCTCAGGCAGCGTCTCGGCCCTCTGCAGGGTCTGCTGCAGCTTCTGCTTGGCATCGTCTAGACGCTCCTGGAGCTGCCTGTTCTTCTCCTCACTCTGCAGGAGTGGAGGAGGACGAGGAGGAAGAGGGAGAGGTAAGATGAGGAGGAAGAGAAGGAGGAGAAGGAATTGACCATCACAGTCAGTAACAAAAATAATTCTTAACCCTGAACGCAAAATGCAGTGCTTTTATCATTGCTAAATTACCAATCCTCTCCACTAGCAGAAACAACCAGGAGAAAGCAGGTCGTTTCACCCACCTGCCTGTAGAGGGAGTCTTTACTGGCCAGGTCATTCTCCAGCCTGTCTTTAATGTCATGGAGAGACGTCGCCTCCCTCTGGGCACTCAGGTACCTGCAGGCACACAGCACAATGACATACAGCAGACACATCTTGAAGGCAATGTCGTACAACTGAACACAACAGACACAATTGCCTATGGCAGAAGACATTCCCTGGTGTTTTCAGGGGTGGTGGATAGACAGTTATATTTACCTGCGTTCTAAAGTAGTTATTCTCTCCTCCATGTCCTCTCTCTGACAAAGAGCCTGATAGAGAGGAGAAAGGGGGAGGGACAGACAGACAGAGGAAAAGAGAGAGATAGAAAGAGGGAGAAAATAACATAAAAGTCGGGCATGATCAAAGGGACTTGGCGCTGCTGGCTAAACCACTATAACTGTAGCTGAAGTATGATAATGGTTAGTTGAAGGAAGATGTTGACAGAGGAAACACGTCTCTGCCAAGTGACAGATGTTATTGCACAAGTCCTGGAGGGTGAAGGGGCGGAGGGAGAGGAGGGGGAGGAGGAGGAATGGGGGGGAGAGGAGGAGGGAGGAGGAGGTAGGGGGTGTGGTGACTGGGTGGCTCTGGGACCACTAGCCCCAAAATTTCTCCCAGTCCCAAGCCACCAATCAGCTGTGTGAGTGACAGTGCCAGCTTCTATCCCCGCGCTTGCCTGTTTACTAGTGATACTGTCGCCATGGCTACAGGGAAAGTCTCACACATACAGTACAGTAGCAGTTATTGCTGCCAAGTAGGAAAATGGCTCTGTTGCCACAGGAAACTGTTACATTTCTCTAATAGAGTAGGGAAAACAGACACAAATTTCTCTCTAGCGCAATGAGATGCTGACACACACGTGTATTTTCAACCAATTGGGAAGTAGAGCTCACCTCCTTCACATCCCTCTGCAGTTTCTGATTGGCTTCCTCTGACTTGGTCACCTCCCTCCTAGCTGCAGTCAGCTGTTCCTCGATCTCCCCAACCTGGAGGGTGACATAATAGTTACACACAAGAAGCCACCATCTGGGTCAGTATCACATCTATGAAAGTGATATTCCTGTAAACACATGTATGTCTGGTGTATGTATGACTCAAACTGTTAGTTATCTCTATTTGTCACTCACCTGTCTGCACATGAGGGCCAGTCTTTCTTTCAGCTGGGCCAGCTCTGCTCTCTGCCGCTCGATCTCTGTTTCTCTCTGTCTCTCTCTGTCAATCTCTCCATCCTCCAGGATGGAGGAGGGTCCATTGGGCAGCCGCTGTGAAAGGAAGAAGGAGAGGAAAACGACAAGGAAAAGACAAGATCATGTAAAGATGGAAATGTGATGCGACTCCTTAAACTCCAAGCAAACTACGCAGCACATGAGACACTAATACTTCAACATTTACTTCAGCCAATACAGCCAATCCCCTCACCTCTTTCCCATTTTCTAAGCCTTGTTGGCGTCTTTTGATTTGGTCTCGTAGAGAATGGCACTAGGTAGAGATGGAGAACAGAAAGGTTTAGAAAAGATGCTTTATCTGTGGAGAGAGGAAAAGGAGAACGAGCAGAGGATAACTCACCTCATTTGAGGAGGACTCCAGCTCTTCCTCTAAAACAGTCACTCGCTCCAGAGCCACACGTAACCTCTCTCGCACCTAAGGAAGTCCCAGACAGACAAAGGGGGAGAGAAAGACGAGATAGCGGAAAAAGAGAAAAAGAGTGGGAGTGAAGGGGAGAGAGAGAGGTGGATGTTAGTACAGAAGGTTAAGAATAAATCCTGTGGAGCCAGCCCACTCACTCCTCCATTTAGTACCCAGACTGACCTTCTTGTCCAGCCCTTTACCACACACACACACACACACACACACACACACACACACACACACACACACACACACACACACACACACACACACACACACACACACACACACACACACACACACACACACACACACACACACACACACACACACACACACACACACACCTTCTCGTCCAGGGCTTTGTGGTGTTCGAACAGGGACTTGAGGGCCTTGAGGACCTCCACCTCGCTGGAGACCCCGGCAGGAGACTGGGCCTGCCTCTTCACCACTGTCATCCTCAGACTGCGCTCATGACGAGACACCAGGCACTCCAGATGCTCCAGCAGCAGCTAGACACACAGAGAGCAGGGGCCACTTGGAATAAGGATCTGATCTACATGACAACAGAATTTCAGCGTGCTTATAGGGAAGGACACTCAACAAGCACAGCACTTACACAAATGACTGATGATTGGATGAGAGAAATTGATGATAAAATGATTGTGGGGGCTGTCTTGTTAGACTCAGTGCAGCTTTTGACATTATCGATCATAGTCTGCTGCTGGAAAAACGTATGTGTTATGGCTTTACACCCACTACTATAATGTGGATAAAGAGTTACTTGTCTAACAGAACCCAGAGGGTGTTCTTTAATGGAAGCCTCTCAAATATAATCCAGTTAGAACCAGGTAGCTGTTTTAAATTTTTATTAATGACATGCCACTGACTTTGAGTAAAACCAGAGTGTCTATGTATGCAGATGACTCAACACTATACACGTCAGCTACTACAGCGACTGAAATGACTGCAACATTCAACAAAGAGCTGCAGTTAGTTTCAGAGTGGGTGGCAAGGAATAAGTTATCCCTACATATTTCTAAAACTAAAAGGATTGTATTTGGAACAAAACTCTCACTAAACCCTAAACCTCAACTAAATCTTGTAATAAATAATGGGGAAATTGAGCAAGTTGAGATGACTAAACTGCTTGGAGTAACCCTAGATTGTAAACTGTCATTAGTAGCTAAGATGGGGAGAAGTCTGTCTATAATAAAGCGATGCTCTGTCTTCTTAACAACACTATCAACAAGGCAGGTCCTACAGGCCCTGGTTTTGTCGCACCTTGACTACTGTTCAGTCGTGTGGTCAGGTGCCAGAAAAAAGGACTTAGGGAAAATTGCAATTGGCTCAGAACAGGGCAGCACGGCTGGCCCTTGGATATACACAGAGAGCTAATATTAATAATATCCATGTCAATCTCTCCTGGCTGAAAGTGGAGGAGAGATTGACTTCATCACTACTTTTATTTATGAGAGGTATTGACATGTTCAATGCAAACTACTGGCACACAGCTCGGACACCCATGCATACCCCACAAGACATGCCACAAGAGGTCTCTTCACAGTCACCAAGTCCAGAACAGACTATGGAGGCACACAGTACTACATAGAGCCATGACTACATGGAACTCTATTCCACATAAAGTAACTCATGCCACAGTACAATTAGATTTAAAAAACAGATTAAAAAACACCTTATGGAACAGAGGGGACAGTGAAGCAACACAAACATTGGCACAGACACTTACACACACGATAACATACGCACTATACATACACATGGATTTAGTACTGTAGATATGTGGTAGTGGTGGAGTAGGGGCCTGAGGGCACACAGTGTGTTGTGAAATCTGTGAATGAATTGTAATGTTTGTAAAATGGTATAAACTGCCTTAATTTTGCTGGACCCCAGGAAGAGTAGCTGCTGCTTTGGCAGCAGCTAATGGGGATCCATAATAAATACAAATACAAATACAAACTGAACTGTATAACATATAAGGTATACAGACATACTCAAGCGTAAACATATGCGTGCATGAATAGACATGCACACATCAATAGACACAAAGACGTACACTCAAGCCCACAATTCTACACACACGCGCACACACACAAACACACACACACACACGCACACACACAGAAACAGACTAACCCGTGTGTTGTTCCTCTCTGCTTTGAGTTCTGCTATCTCCTCCTCTCTCTCCAGCAGCTGCTCCCGGCAGACATTCAGCTCTTTGGTCAGCACTGCAAACTCCTGCAGAGACACAAGGGGGCGGCGTTACTCACAATACACTGTATGTAGCCATAATCATATACAGTACATTAGCACACATACATACAGCACAATTACAAACAGTTCAACAAGACACAACTAAGCACAAAAACATTTCAACAAGAAAAAACAAACATTTCATTATAGACCTGTGACACACTGGTGTGACACACACACACACACACACACACACACACACACACACACACACACACACACACACACACACACACACACACACACACACACACACGTGGAGGCTGGTGGGAGGAGCTATAGGAGGATGAGCTCATTGTAATGGCTAGAATGGGATAAATAGAAGTGGATCACACACAAAGATATGGAAACCACGTTTGACTCCATTACATGCATTCCATTCAAGCTTTTACAATGAGACTGTCCTCCTATAGCTCCTTCCACCAGCCTCCACTGACCCCCCGCATCACTGAGTCGACTATAGTATGATGTTGAGTTTCCAACTACGTATATCTGGGAGCAGATAATGTCTATGTTCCTGGCCTGGGTTGCTGATAACCCTCCAGTGAACACCTCATGGCCATTCTGTTGTGGCGTGGCCATGGCGGGGCCAGCCATGTTGTGTAGGCTAGGCTGACATATGGCCACATATGACACTGTACCATCCTCTGTCCTGTCGGCCATCTTGGCTCAGATGGACTTTACCCGTGCGTGACCAAGCCGTGACACACATTCACTATCAGTGTCACAGTAAGGAAAGGCATGCAACCGCCCGTGTCCTGGAGCATGTGAAGACTGAATCATGGGCGTTCCCACAAGCCACTGAGAGGCATTGGTGCTCAGTCCAGCTCTTACAGTATATGGTGTAATTCTACATGCCCTGGAGCATTATAACATAACACTGTTGATTATTGTGTTCAGTGGACTGGTAGGAATATTAGGGACTGGGCTGTCAGTGTGCACATCAGTGGTAACTACTGATAGAGGAGAAAAGGGAAAAAGAAGACAGGAGGAAAAGGGAAAAGGATGACAGGGGAAAAGAGAAAAAGAAGACAGGAGGAAAAGAGAAAAGGAAGACGGAAAAAGAGAAAAAGAAGACAGGAGGAAAAGAGAAAAAGAAGACAGGAGGAAAAGGGAAAAGGAAGACGGAAAAAGAGAAAAAGAAGACAGGAGGAAAAGAGAAAAAGAACACAGGAGGAAAAGGGAAAAGGAAGACGGAAAAAGAGAAAAAGAAGACAGGAGGAAAAGAGAAAAAGAAGACAGGAGGAAAAGGGAAAAGGAAGACGGAAAAAGAGAAAAAGAAGACAGGAGGAAAAGAGAAAAAGAACACAGGAGGAAAAGGGAAAAGGAAGACGGAAAAAGAGAAAAAGAAGACAGGAGGAAAAGAGAAAAAGAAGACAGGAGGAAAAGAGAAAAAGAAGACAGGAGGAAAAGGGAAAAGGAAGACAGGAGGAAAAGAGAAAAAGAAGACAGGAGGAAAAGGAAAAAGGAAGACGGAAAAAGAGAAAAAGATGACAGGGGAAAAGAGAAAAAGACCACAGGAGGAAAAGAGAAAAACACCACAGGGGAAAAGGGAAAAGGAAGACAGGAAAAGGGAAAAGGAAGACAGGGGGAAAGGGAGAGTCATGTACAGATGGTACACAGCAGACCCATAGGAATTTGGAATTCTGGGATTGATTCTAGCTGAAAAGACAGCTTTTGGCACCAATATCCCACAATTATATGCTTTCTCTCTCTAGTTCTCTCTTTCTATTCTTGTCTCACTCCCCCTCCACAATCCAAAACATAATGTGATCATAAACTACCTCAAGGTGTCTCTCGACTGTACCGAGCCTCCATCTCTCCCTCTCATCCTCTCACTCGGCCTACTCCGCTCTCATCCTTACAATCCTTCATCCATCTCTATCTCTCCATGTGATAACCCAGAACACCTAAGAATAGACGCCAGAAGCTCCATCATTAGTATGCAGCAATATGCAAATTGGCCTGATTCGTTAGTCTGTGTGTGTGTTTCATACCACCAGTTCTCTCTCTGTACCATGCTCTTATTCTCACTCTGCAGCCCTCTCTCTCTATCAATCTGTCTCTCCAAGCCCTCTCTCTCTCGGCAGTGGCGGCACACTCTGAGCAGACGCACTCAATGAACCCTGCTAGTGTTGAATCTTTCACAGCGCTCTGTGCTGCAAGCCTAGTGTTGAATCTATCACAGCGCTCTGTGCTGCTAGCCCTAGTGTTGAATCTATCACAGCACTCTGTGCTGTTAGCTCTAGTGTTGAATCTATCACAGCGCTCTGTGCTGCTAGCCCTAGTGTTGAATCTATCACAGCGCTCTGTGCTGCTAGCTCTAGTGTTGAATCTATCACAGCGCTCTGTGCTGCTAGCTCTAGTGTTGAATCTATCACAGCGCTCTGTGCTGCTAGCTCTAGTGTTGAATCTATCACAGCACTCTGTGCTGCTAGCTCTAGTGTTGAATCTATCACAGCGCTCTGTGCTGCTAGCTCTAGTGTTGAATCTATCACAGCACTCTGTGCTGCTAGCTCTAGTGTTGAATCTATCACAGCGCTCTGTGCTGCTAGCCCTAGTGTTGAATCTAACACAGCACTCTGTGCTGCTAGCTCTAGTGTTGAACACAGCGCTCTGTGCTGCTAGCTCTAGTGTTGAATCTATCACAGCACTCTGTGCTGCTAGCTCTAGTGTTGAATCTATCACAGCGCTCTGTGCTGCTAGCCCTAGTGTTGAATCTAACACAGCACTCTGTGCTGCTAGCTCTAGTGTTGAACACAGCGCTCTGTGCTGCTAGCTCTAGTGTTGAATCTATCACAGCGCTCTGTGCTGCTAGCTCTAGTGTTGAATCTATCACAGTGCTCTGTGTTGCTAGCTCTAGTGTTGAATCTATCACATTGCTCTGTGCTGCTAGCTCTAGTGTTGAATCTATCACAGCGCTCTGTGCTGCTAGCTCTAGTGTTGAATCTATCACAGCGCTCTCTGCTGCTAGCTCTAGTGTTGAATCTATCCCAGCGCTCTGTGCTGCTAGCCCTAGTGTTGAATCTAACACAGCGCTCTGTGCTGCTAGCTCTAGTGTTGAATCTATCACAGCGCTCTGTGCTGCTAGCTCTAGTGTTGAATCTATCACAGCGCTCTGTGCTGCTAGCCCTAGTGTTGAATCTATCACAGCGCTCTGTGCCGCTAGCTCTAGTGTTGAACACATTGCTCTGTGCTGCTAGCTCTAGTGTTGAATCTATCACAGCGCTCTGTGCTGCTAGCTCTAGTGTTGAATCTATCACAGCGCTCTGTGCTGCTAGCTCTAGTGTTGAATCTATCCCAGTGCTCTGTGCTGCTAGCCCTAGTGTTGAATCTAACACAGCGCTCTGTGCTGCTAGCTCTAGTGTTGAATCTATCACAGCGCTCTGTGCTGCTAGCTCAAGTGTTGAATCTATCACAGCACTCTGTGCTGCTAGCCCTAGTGTTGAATCTATCACAGCGCTCTGTGCTGCTAGCCCTAGTGTTGAATCTAACACAGCACTCTGTGCTGCTAGCTCTAGTGTTGAACACAGCGCTCTGTGCTGCTAGCTCTAGTGTTGAATCTATCACAGCGCTCTGTGCTGCTAGCTCTAGTGTTGAATCTATCACAGCGCTCTGTGCTGCTAGCTCTAGTGTTGAATCTATCACAGCGCTCTGTGCTGCTAGCCCTAGTGTTGAATCTAACACAGCGCTCTGTGCTGCTAGCTCTAGTGTTGAATCTATCACAGCGCTCTGTGCTGCTAGCCCTAGTGTTGAATCTAACACAGCGCTCTGTGCTGCTAGCTCTAGTGTTGAATCTATCACAGCGCTCTGTGCTGCTAGCCCTAGTGTTGAATCTAACACAGCACTCTGTGCTGCTAGCTCTAGTGTTGAACACAGCGCTCTGTGCTGCTAGCTCTAGTGTTGAATCTATCACAGCGCTCTGTGCTGCTAGCTCTAGTGTTGAATCTATCACAGTGCTCTGTGTTGCTAGCTCTAGTGTTGAATCTATCACATTGCTCTGTGCTGCTAGCTCTAGTGTTGAATCTATCACAGCGCTCTGTGCTGCTAGCTCTAGTGTTGAATCTATCACAGCGCTCTCTGCTGCTAGCTCTAGTGTTGAATCTATCCCAGCGCTCTGTGCTGCTAGCCCTAGTGTTGAATCTAACACAGCGCTCTGTGCTGCTAGCTCTAGTGTTGAATCTATCACAGCGCTCTGTGCTGCTAGCTCTAGTGTTGAATCTATCACAGCGCTCTGTGCTGCTAGCCCTAGTGTTGAATCTATCACAGCGCTCTGTGCTGCTAGTCCTAGTGTTGAATCTAACACAGCACTCTGTGCCGCTAGCTCTAGTGTTGAACACATTGCTCTGTGCTGCTAGCTCTAGTGTTGAATCTATCACAGCGCTCTGTGCTGCTAGCTCTAGTGTTGAATCTATCACAGCGCTCTGTGCTGCTAGCTCTAGTGTTGAATCTATCCCAGTGCTCTGTGCTGCTAGCCCTAGTGTTGAATCTAACACAGCGCTCTGTGCTGCTAGCTCTAGTGTTGAATCTATCACAGCGCTCTGTGCTGCTAGCTCTAGTGTTGAATCTATCACAGCGCTCTGTGCTGCTAGCCCTAGTGTTGAATCTATCACAGCGCTCTGTGCTGCTAGCCCTAGTGTTGAATCTAACACAGCACTCTGTGCTGCTAGCTCTAGTGTTGAACACAGCGCTCTGTGCTGCTAGCTCTAGTGTTGAATCTATCACAGCGCTCTGTGCTGCTAGCTCTAGTGTTGAATCTATCACAGCGCTCTGTGCTGCTAGCCCTAGTGTTGAATCTAACACAGCGCTCTGTGCTGCTAGCCCTAGTGTTGAATCTATCACAGCGCTCTGTGCTGCTAGCTCTAGTGTTGAATCTATCACAGCGCTCTGTGCTGCTAGCTCTAGTGTTGAATCTATCACAGCGCTCTGTGCTGCTAGCTCTAGTGTTGAATCTATCACAGCGCTCTGTGCTGCTAGCTCTAGTGTTGAATCTATCACAGCGCTCTGTGCTGCTAGCCCTAGTGTTGAATCTAACACAGCGCTCTGTGCTACTAGCTCTAGTGTTGAATCTATCACAGCGCTCTGTGCTGCTAGCTCTAGTGTTGAATCTATCACAGCGCTCTGTGCTGCTAGCTCTAGTGTTGAATCTATCACAGCGCTCTGTGCTGCTAGCTCTAGTGTTGAATCTATCACAGCGCTCTGTGCTGCTAGCCCTAGTGTTGAATCTAACACAGCGCTCTGTGCTGCTAGCTCTAGTGTTGAATCTATCACAGCGCTCTGTGCTGCTAGCTCTAGTGTTGAATCTATCACAGCGCTCTGTGCTGCTAGCTCTAGTGTTGAATCTATCACAGCGCTCTGTGCTGCTAGCTCTAGTGTTGAATCTATCACAGCGCTCTGTGCTGCTAGCTCTAGTGTTGAATCTATCACAGCGCTCTGTGCTGCTAGCTCTAGTGTTGAATCTATCACAGCGCTCTGTGCTGCTAGCCCTAGTGTTGAATCTAACACAGCGCTCTGTGCTGCTAGCCCTAGTGTTGAATCTATCACAGCGCTCTGTGCTGCTAGCTCTAGTGTTGAATCTATCACAGCGCTCTGTGCTGCTAGCTCTAGTGTTGAATCTATCACAGCGCTCTGTGCTGCTAGCTCTAGTGTTGAATCTATCACAGCGCTCTGTGCTGCTAGCTCTAGTGTTGAATCTATCACAGCGCTCTGTGCTGCTAGCCCTATTGTTGAATCTAACACAGCGCTCTGTGCTACTAGCTCTAGTGTTGAATCTATCACAGCGCTCTGTGCTGCTAGCTCTAGTGTTGAATCTATCACAGCGCTCTGTGCTGCTAGCTCTAGTGTTGAATCTATCACAGCGCTCTGTGCTGCTAGCTCTAGTGTTGAATCTATCACAGCGCTCTGTGCTGCTAGCCCTAGTGTTGAATCTAACACAGCGCTCTGTGCTGCTAGCTCTAGTGTTGAATCTATCACAGCGCTCTGTGCTGCTAGCTCTAGTGTTGAATCTAACACAGCGCTCTGTGCTGCTAGCTCTAGTGTTGAATCTATCACAGCGCTCTGTGCTGCTAGCTCTAGTGTTGAATCTAACACAGCGCTCTGTGCTGCTAGCTCTAGTGTTGAATCTATCACAGCGCTCTGTGCTGCTAGCTCTAGTGTTGAATCTATCACAGCGCTCTGTGCTGCTCGCATCATGTGTGTATGTGTGTGTCCATAGATGTGTGCACCATATTGATCCCCCTCTCAGTGAGGTAATATGGCCCTTTAATGTCCAGTCATTCTCAGTAAGAACACATTGTCCTATCACATGTGTTATCGCTTTCAATAGTTCAGAGAACATATGGGTTCTAACAAAATAAACCCCATCACTCCACTTAGGCATCCAGGGAGACTGCCTGTCTGAAATTCAAGATGGAGTCCTTTTTGCATGTTCAGTGGCGTCAGTCACACTAGAATGATTACTCCACAGGCATAAGGATGTGGGCTAATATTGGCCTGGGTATTATAGAGGTCTTTACTCAATCGAATGGAACCGCCAATAATATGTAACAGTCTGTCATCATGTCTAAGTCATGATTCAGCCACAGCCTTGCTCAGTATGCACCAGAGGTGGTCCGTAGGAGCAGGAACAACCACATACCAACAAGAACAGACGGAACAGCTAAGTACAGATGGAACAACTCAATAAAAAACTGAACAGCTCATTGGTAAGTCCAGTAGATAGCAGGATAGCTCAGTATGGATAAGAGAAGCAACATAAAGCCAGAACCATGTTAAAGTCTGAGCATAAAAAATAGAAATATAACATTTACATAAGTATTCAGACCCTTTACTCAGTACTTTGTTGAAGCACCTTTGGCAGCGATTACAGCCTCGAGTCTTCTTGGGTATGACACTACAAGCTTGGCACACCTGTATTTGGGGAGTTTCTCCCATTCTTCTCTGCAGATCCTCTCAAGTTTTGTCAGGTTGGATGGGGAGCGTCGCTGCACAGCATTTTCAGGTCTCTCCAGAGATGTTCAATCAGGTTCAAGTTCGGGCTCTGGCTGGGCCACTCAAGGACATTCAGAGAGTTGTCCCGAAGCCACTCCTGCGTAGTCTTGGCTGTGTGCTTAGGGTCGTTGTCCTGTTGGAAGGTGAACCTATTCCCCAGTCTGAGGTCCTGAGCGCTCTGGAGCAGGTTTTCTGTACTTTGCTCTGTTCATTCCCTCGATCCTGACTAGTCTCCCAATCCATGTCACTGAAAAACATCCCCACAGCATGATGCTGCAACCACCATGCTTTGCCGTAGGGATGGTGCCAGGTTTCCTCCAGACGTGACACTTGGCATTCAGGCCGAAGAGTTCAATCTTGGTTTCATCAGACCAGAGAATCTTGTTTCTAGTGGTCTGAGAGTCCTTTAGGTGCCTTTTGGCAAATTCCAAGCGGGCTGTCATGTCCCTTTTACTGAGGAGTGGCTTCCGTCTGGCCACTCTACCATAAAGGTCTGATTGGTGGTGCTGCAGAGATGGTTGTCCTTCTGGAAGGTCCTTCCTTCTCCACAGAGGAACTCTTGAGCTCTGTCAGAGTGACCATCGGGTTCTTGGTCACCTCCCTGACCAAGGCCCTTCTCCCACGATTGCTCAGTTTGGCCAGGGAGCCAGCTCTAGGAAGAGTCTTGATGGTTCCAAACTTCTTCCATTTAATAATGATGGAGGCCACTGTCAACTGTGGGACCTTATATAGACAGGTGTGTGCGTTTCCAAATCATGTCCAATCAATTAAATTTACCACAGGTGGACTCCAATCAAGTTGTAGAAACACCTCAAGGATGATCAATGGAAACAGGATGCACCTGAGCCCAAACAAACAGGATGGAGTCTCATAGCAAAGGGTCTGAAGACTTATGTAAATAAGGTATTTCATTTAATTGATTTATTTTTTCTAAAAACCTGTTTTCACTTTGTCATTATGGGATATTGTGTGTAGATTGATGAGGGAAATATTTAATTTAATCAATTTTAGAATAAGGCTGTAACGTAACATAATGTGAAAAAAGTCAAGGGGTCTGAATACTTTCCGAATGCACAGTATACACTCACTCTCTCTTTTTCACACTCACAATGTGTTAGCAGCGAGGCAAGAGGAAGGTCTCTATAGATTCTTTGTCCAGATCTCACACTTAGTATGTAAACACACATATGACACACACTCATGCACACAGAAACACACACACACAGGCAGCCACATACGCAAGTGCACACGCAAACACAGACGCACGAATGTACACACACACACACACACACACACAGACACATCCCCCCTCCCCATGTGTACCTGTGGTAGGGCGATGGACAGCTGTCTCGAGAGGGAGTCCTTCTCATGGCCCAGGTCTCGGAGTCGAAGCTGGGCTGTCCCCAGACTGTCCTGGGTCTCCCTCAGGCTGTCCAGCAGCCTCTCCCTCTCCGTCAGCATGTTCACCATCAGAGACTCCAGATTCCCTGTGCTGCCCCCCTCGTCACCTCCGCCCCGGGACTCCCCTCTGCCCCCGTACCCACCCCCCATTCCCCCCATACCGCCTCCCATTCCCCCGCCACTCCCTCCCGGAGAGGAAGGCCCTCCCCCACTCCCGCCACGCCCATCCTCAGAGATGGTGGGCATCACCTCGCACATCATCTTGAGGCCGGAGAGTGTGTGGGGTGTTAGCTGAAAGTTGGTGAGTGTCGGTGGAGAGTGTGGGATTGTTCTGGGAGAATTTGCTTCAAGGAGCCCACAGAATTTCTTTTCAAGTGTGTATGCTTGTATGAGGTAAGGTGTGAAGGGCACTCTATTCTCTTTTGTCTCTCTCTCTCTATTTCTCTCTGCCTAGCTTTGGCCCTTGGTCTCTCTCTTTTGTTTGTGTCCTTGTCCTTTTCTCCTGTTACTATGTGAGAGAGGTTGGTAGACAGGCAAGCAGAATGGTGGCACTCTGTTACCCTTCTCTCTCCTCTGTACCTCACCTCTCTATGAATAAGACGTCACAGTCATCACTAACAAGCCTGTGTTTGGTTGGTTAACGGCTTGTCTGTACCTTGCTACTTCCTCATCTCTACTTCCTGGCTTCACCGAATTAGCTCCTTTGGATGTATTGCTACAATAGGAATAGCTCTGATGTGTCTGGCAAACACCTGATTGGCTCTCTGCTTGTGGTGATAACAACTGATTGGTTGTCTCAGTGAGTCTGGCTGAGTGACAGGGCCCAGGTAATTGTGAGGTACCTTGGGGTGCGGTGTGTGTCTTTGGGTGGGGTGCAGTTAGGTTTCCAAAGGCAGGGTCTAGAGTGGTAGGGCGAGTTAGGAGGAGGCCATGGGGGTGTCTAAGAGTTTAGGGAAGGGGCAAGAGGGAGGGCAGGTGTAGTGGAGGGCCTCGGACACCCCAGGGTGGTCTTCAGACAGATGAGAGAAGCAGCTGGAAAATAGAGAACAAGATGATCGGAAACCGGGGAAAGGTAGAGAGAAACAGGGGAAAGGAAGAGAGAAATAATAGTGTTTTTCCATTAAACTCTCAATCAACTTATATAATTGTAATTGACAAGTTGAAAGAGCCTCATCCTTGGATCTAATAATGCAACAGATTTTAGAGAACAGTTTGTTAGTAACCAACATCATGAAGACAATCCAGGCTGGAAGAGGAGGAAGTGGAGAACCCCTTTTCTGAGATGTGGGTGGACCAGGTGAGATGATGGGGTGGCCAGTACAGACACAAAACCAGATGATAATGACCAAATCAAATCTGTCATAGCCAGTTGGAAGCAGCTGTTTACAGAGCGGGCCAAACAATTAAGACACCTACTGTAGCTTATGTACTGCACAATGAAAGCATTTGACTTGATGGGGAAAAATTCTGTCTAATCAACCTCCACACACATGCAGGCCTGCACACAAACACATGCTCTCTCTCTCTCTCTTCTATCTCTCTCTCACACACACACTTCACACACTCATTGGACATCAAACACACACACACCTATCTCTGTTCCACCACAATGACTAATCAGGAGAATACATAGTTGGAGCCTATTGCATAAATTCTGTCCAGCATCCACGGCAACCTACTCCGTTGCACACGTCTGTCTGAAGCTATGTATCCATCGGTCTCTGCTCTTATCTGTCCATACAGCCGATTAGTCATAATGCTAATCGTGGATGCGCGTTATACACGGAAATGAGAGTCATGGAGGGTTACGCTGTAGCCTTAGCCTGGCCATCTCGTTCAGTAGGGGGATCATGGGTAAAATAAGCGAGCCGGATGTATCCCTTAATAGACTACAGAGATAGACAGACCGATGTATTTATGCGGGGCAGTCTCATAACGTATTTGAATTTAAATTGTCATCATTGTAATTATGGACTATGTGTAGTCTGTAGAAGGGAATATATCTCTGTCTCATAATAACCTCTGTCTTCACACTGTCATGTATGTTACAATCTGAAAATATATTTAGCGAGAAGGGTCTATGTTAGGCCTAATAAATTAAAACCACAGTCACAACAGAAAAGCGACGTGAATAAAATAAAACAGAAGATGTCATGTATTTAGGCTATGTAGCCTAGAGCCTCTTCCCATCCGATTTCCTTCCAATGGTCTCTATGCAAATTATTCTGCAAACGAAATAAAGGCTATACGCACAAATGAAAGATTATGCATTCTTCTATTCTTAAATGTCCCAATTATATTGTAGGTAATGAAGCATCCCGTTACACCCCACCGCCTCACCCCCTCTCCATCCCCCTCCTCAAAAACAGCTGGCCGATCATGCACAGCTCCATCTCACAACGTTAATTAAATGTCAGATACCAATGTTGTATTCAGAATCTTATCTCACCCTTGTCATCGTCGAAAGCAAAAAATACATAATTCCCATTTACCCCATCCGGGCATCTCGCCGTTAAAAGTCGTATCGCCGTGAAAACCCAGTTGCCAGCAAGCAACCCCCTCCCCTCTCCCTTCTCACACATGTAAACGATGGCACTGGGCGCGAGCGACGTTACACCTCACCATAGACAACCTCCGTCTTTCTCCCTCTCCTCATTCTCTCCTCATTCTCTCCATCCATCCCTCCCTCCCTCCCTCGGATAAAAAGGTGCTGGGTCTTAAAGAAACAAACTCGCAGCTCTCACGCGCCCACTCACGCACGCGGGGCTATACAATTAATTGATCATGCATGGGAGCGCGCACGCACACACTCATGAGGGCACTGTCGTGATTTCATTTTACATTGACACACATTAAAATTACACTCACATTCAACGTTAGACCCGACATGTATGGAAATCAGAGAAGGACTAATAACTTCTACAGCCTCATAATGTCGGCAACAGTGAAACATTCTCCCCCTCTGGTGTCTAGTATGAGAACTGCGTCATTCACGGCTCAAAACTCACCTATTGCTCACACTGGCTTTTTGACCGTGACTCCCCATAATAAACTATGTATATCACAAATATTCCTTTTTGTCTTCAACATATTTCACCATTGAATGTTTTGTTGTGCAGAGTGGGTCGTTAAATGTTTAGGCCTGAATATGGTTTATGATAAAAGACGGTGTTATTTTCAGATCTTTCTAAATTCAACTGTGTATATATCATGGATTTTGAACGTATTTCTACAGAAATGCAAATGGTCTATAAATGTTAAAACCAAACTACCCGCTAGTCATCTCCACCTCTGTATTCTTCTCATGGTCGGACGCACAGACAGATGTGCAGTTGACACCAATCACCACAGGGCATCAGTTACACTTCAACCAACCAAAGGCAAGGGAAGGCGTTTTCTGGAACTGGCAGGGCCAATAGAAAAAAATTACATTTGTTTCAGCTCAATTGGTTGGGGCGGTGAGAAGGGTCCCGGAAGGGATGACGTAATTTTCTCTTAGAGGATGATGTCATTGTAATGCACAGAGAGAGCATTCAAATAGGCAATAATCTTTCCTTTGGAGAAGAGACAGAAAGCTATTGCATCATCGAGACACTTAGTAGAATAAATGTGTCAATAGTCTGAGTAAGTCTGTGGGTCCCCACTTCAGATAAGTACAGATGTGATGTCAAGAAGAATAATTGTCAGACAGAAAAGTGTGTCCATTGCATAGTTTATCATATAAAACACACACACCCCTCTCTCTCCCTCTCTCCTTCCAGGTCAGACTAAGGTCAGGGTCAGACCAGAGGTGGCAGCAGTCTGACCTCATAGAGAGCCAAACAGATCCTCAGTCCCTGTCTCCCATGATGCCCTTTCTAATCCACCACTCTTTGGCCAATGACCGTATTAAGAAGACACTTGATCTTCCCATTATCAACATTTAAATCCCTCGTCCAACTCATGCCAAATCACAAATACTGTTATTATTCCAAAGACTTGCTCTCTGAGATTCCACAGTGTGCAGATAGTGACAATGGATAGGACACATATGACATAACAGGTTTCAGCAACTCTCTGTCCTATACCTTGCTGTTGCAGGGAGAGGACTGGCTGACACTGATGCCTCCCCTCAGAAGACACCAGACCAGATGAGAAGTTCACCCACACACTGTGAATTGGAAAATGTATGTGCTTTTTAATCTACCTTTATCTGAATAAGGACTATTAGTGAAAGCTCAGCACAATGTCTAACAGAAAGACCATTGCAGGATTAAAGTGAAGAACTGGACAGAATTAAATTGTATTGATCTGAAGGCATATTGGTTTGGTAAACAGCCCAAAGGTATGGGTGTTTTTCTACAAAGCTAGGAGAGTGAGGCTAACGACAGAAAGTAGTGTCCATATCTTTCCACATTTGTGCTGTTTCTGCACTGACTCGATGTCTCCCTCTGCAGGCAAATATGGATACTGCACCATGGCCTAATTACAAATAAAATAAAATAAATAAAAAAACATGCGCCAAATACAACAGGTGTAGACTTTACAGTGAAATGCTTACTTACAAGCCCTTAACCAACTATGCAGTTTTAAGAAAATACCTTAAAAAAAAGTAAACGATAAGAATAACAAATAATTGAAGAGCAGCTGTAAAATAACAATAGCGGGGCTATATACAGGGGGTACCAGTACAGAGTCAATGTGCGGGGGCACCGGTGTCGAGGTAATTGAGGTAATATGTACATGTAGGTAGAGTTATTAAAGTGACTATGCATAAATAATAACAGAGAGTAGCAGCAGTGTATAAGGGTGGGGGGGAATGCAAATAGTCTGGGTAGCCATTTGATTAGATGTTCAGGAGTCTTATGGCTTGGGAGTAGAACTGTTTAGAAGCCTTGTGGACCTAGTACCGGCGCTCTGGTACCACTTGTCGTGCGGTAGCAGAGAGAACAGTCTATGACTAGGGTGGCTGGAGTCTTTGACCATTTTTATGGTCTTCCTCTGACACCGCTTGGTATAGAGGTCCTGGATGGCAGGAAGCTTGGCCCCGGTGAGGTACTGGGCTGTACGCACTACCCACTGTAGTGCCTTGCGGTCGGAGGCCGAGCAGTTGCCATACCAGGCAGTGATGCAACCCTTCAGGATGCTCTCGATTGTGCAGCTGTAGAACCTTTTGAAGATCTGAGGACCCATGCCAAATCTTTTCAGTCTCTTGAGGGGGAATAGGTTTTGTCGTGCCCTCTTCACGACTGTCTTGGTGTGCTTGGACCATGTTAGTTTGTTGGTGATGTGGACGCCAAGGAACTTGAAGCTCTCAACCTGCTCCACGACAGCCCCATCGATGAGAATGGGGGACTGCTCGGTCCTCCTTTTCCTGTAGTCCACAATCATCTCCTTTGTCTTGATCATGTTGAGGGAGAGGTTGTTGTCCTGGCACCACATGGCCAGGTCTCTGACCTCCTCCCTATAGGCTGTCTCATCGTTGTCTGTGATCACTCCTACCACTGTTGTGTCATCAGCAAACTTAATGACAGTGTTGGAGTCGTGCCTGGCCGTGCAGTCATGAGTGAACAGGGAGTACAGGAGGGGACTGAGCACGCACCCCTGAGGGGCCCCAGTGTTGAGGATCAGTGTGGCGGATGTGTCGTTACCTACCCTTACTACCTGGGGGCGGTCATCAGGAAGTCCAGGATCCAGTTGCAGAGGAAGGTGTTTAGTCCCAGGGTCCTTAGCTTATTGATGAGCTTTGCGGGCACTATGGTGTTGAACGCTGAGCTGTAGTCAATGAATAGCATTCTCACATATGTGTTCCTTTTGTCCAGGTGGGAAAGGGCAGTGTGGAGCGCAATAGAGATTGCGTCATCTGTGGATCTGTTGGGGAGGTATGCAAATTGGAGTGGGTCTAGGGTTTCTGGGATAATGGTGTTGATGTGAGCCATGACCAGCCTTTTAAAGCATTTCATGACTACAGACGTGAGTGCTACGGGTCGGTAGTCATTTAGGCAGGTTACCTTAGAGTTCTTGGGCACAGGGACTATGGTGGTCTGCTTGAAACATGTTGGTATCACAGACTCAGACAGGGAGAGGTTGAAAATGTGACCGTCTCTGATCTGGAGATGATGGTGAAGAAGACATGTGTCAGCAGCATCAGCACTATATCTAATACTAGGATCATTCCATAATGCTATCATTTCCTATTATTATCTGGTGATTCCTTCAGGTTCCAAAGGTCACAAGCAGAGAGACAGGCAGTTGTTCCATCCAGAGAACTAACACATGAGAACAGAGGCTGTGCTGTGCCTCAGGCAATAGACATTGGACACATAATAACAAGGTAACACAGGTCACTTCCATAACCAACTCATGAAGTAACCCCCCCCCAAACTCCAAGATGGAGGCGAGGAGCTGTAAATATCAAAGCTGAAAGATGATTCCTTTATAGATAAAAAAGGAATGACAGTTACATAAATCTGTGTGAGGGACACTCAGTTTGATCAGTGTCTACCATAATCTGCTGTGTTGCTCTGGTACTGCATGTTGTCCAACCATATAGATGTTCAAAATGGTCACATATAGAACTTATGTTGCTCATAACTTGAGATTACATCCAGCTGTCTCTCCTTGATGTTGTCACATACATGTCCCACCTACTACCAGACTGAGAATAAAAAATATAACATTTTGAAGAAAAATGACAGTGCAGATGTTGCTAAACACACAGATGTGTCCATCCCTGAGCAGTGACATCACCAGCAGTGGAGTGATTGACAGCTGTATTGCCACCCAGAAAGAAGGGGCAGTGAGGTCATCATTGAGGTCACCGGGGGTCAGAGAAATGGAATGCAGGGTAGGAATGCACTGTGTGCCAGGGGACCCATTCTATGGGAGACAACAACAATGAGCACATACTCCCCAGGGAACCATACCACTGGACAACAGCAGAGGAAAAGAGAGCACAGTACAGAGACACCAAAGGGATTCATTACTACAACAGAATGTTTCAAATACATTTCAAATAAGAAGGGTGATGACAGAAGGGACAAGGCTGGAATAACAACAATGTACAGAAGCATGCAAGATCCTAGTGACCAATAGACAAATGAGTCATTGGCATGAGAGGTCAAAGGTCAACTAGAGGAGTGTGAAAGCAGAAGGGATTGGGAATTAAATATTCAAACAATGTACCTCATCTGGAAAAGGGTCAGGGGTCACAAATCCATAATTTGACATTTGGGGGTGCAACAGTGGAAATAGTATGCTAGGTATACAACACAGACAAGATAAGGGCAGAATATCTATAGACAGTCATTTCACAGGCATGACAGAGAATTTAAAAATGAAGAAGGCTAGGTCCATTGAGTTGAATAATTTATTGAGATCAAATGTAAACCACAGAGATAGGTAAACACCAGGACTGTGCCAGGGGACGGTACGATGTGCTTGACTGACTGGGGTTGTGCGCTTGTGCTGTATGATGTCATCTGCTGTACCCATCTGGACATGTGTGTCAGTGAAAGAGATGTGTTCCTGCGAGAGCGTGTGTGTATCTAGGGTTGCACAGCTACCACTATTTTACCAAAGTTACTGGAATCCTCCGTAATTTTGGTAAATAACAGGTAATCTATGGTAACTTTGGTGATTTATACTTGAACTAAAAAAAATGTTATTCATATATAGTATAACATTTTTTATATCTGTGACCATAATTTCCATGAGTTTCTAGTGGATAGACTATATGGTTCAAGAGAAAAATAGCCTAAATAATTTTGGAAAAGCATCTAATCAACAATTGCATTGTTTTCAATTCACTCCACAAACTTTTCAAACTATTGTATTTTTTCACAACTGCCACCAGTTTGACCCCAAAATATTTACAAAAAGATATATTGACATAGTAAAATAAAAGTGTGTGTAAAAGAAATAAAGGATATTTTATTCTGAAACCCTGATATTAAACACCAATGACATTCACTACGTTGATGGTTTATATTTAGGATGTTTTACAGCTTTGTCATCTGATTTAGTTATTGTATATATTTGACATCTGATAAGGCCACACAGAGGGCCAGAGATAATTCATGAGTATGTTTACATGCACACTAATAATTCAATATTAAACTGATTAAGGCAGTAGGCCAAGTGTGGAAATAGTCATGTGAACACCTTACTCTGCTTATCTTGAATTGGCGTACGGTCAAAATCTATGTAAGCATACGCCGATTAAAACATCTGGTTTTCTAGGAAATCTTTGAAATGATTGCATTCTAGCCGTGTATTTGATTTGCAGCCAGCACCGGTAGCGCAAGACTCCCTCTTATGCGTGAATTTGGAAAAACAAGTATGGATATTAGAAATTGTTTTGACATACAAACTTTATATGTTCCAACTGTGGTCTAACATTTTTTTAGATTGCTGATTTTCGGGAATTTATCTGAAGTCCCATCAGTAGCCTGATTTCAGATGTAAACAGGATGGGAAATCGTTCTTCTTGCAAAGCATGTAAATGTTTTAAACAAAATCAAATTATGTTGCGCATGTAACCACGCTCACAAACACCTGTGATAATCTGAAGTACCAAAAAAAGAGATGTCATCTGATAAAATTCCATATATTTCTTGAAAGTTACAAAAATTCTGGTGGTTTACTGGTAAACTTAGAAAGTTTCCAGTAATATACCCTCCCATTGCAACCCTATGTGTACCAGAGTGCTGCATTAGGTGTGTATGGGCAGGTTCTGTGGTGGTTCTGCAGGCAGGTTATTCTGGGCCTCTTGGACTTCTTGTTCAACAGGAGCTTTAGCACCTGAATGAGAGCGCCAGAGAGAACATTCCATTACTGAAAGAACCCTTCAGATGAAACAAAAGCAAAAATGTCCCCAACTCACTCCATCCCTGCCCTTTTTATCTCGTCTATCCCGTTCACCTTGATCTTCCAGTTTCTGCATCTCTTGGTGGAACTGTAATTCTCCGTTAGGACCCGTAGGAGGCTGCCCCTCCACTGCCTGTTTCTCCTTCCTCTGAGACATCTCTAGTACTGCCTGACAGAATTAGACAAACATTTCATCATATGGCTACTCATAGTTTCATATTTCATTGAAGATATAATCGCTATAGTGACAGTATGGCTTATTCTACAGTATTTGGCTGTTCATAGTATGGCTATCCACCTGTTGGTACTCTCGTCTCTGGGCCTCCAGGGCCTTGCCCCTCTCCTTCAGCAGATCCTGCTCCTGACGAAGAGACTCCGCCCTCCTACCCAGCTCCTCCTCCTTAGTCCGCAGCTCCGCCTCAAACCGCTGGAGCTCAGCCTCTGTGAACACCGGCTTGGTGTCATCTAAAGTCTGGAGGGATGGGGAAGACGAGTCTGACATGACTCAACACACAAACTAGAAAACGACCCAATGTCCCTCACTCACTTACATCCCATTCTTTAGGGTTGTTGAACTCTTTCTTGTCTGTTGATTTAAGGAACTCTTCCAGGCTGACGAGTCGATCTTGATTGATGTCCACCTGTCAAAACAGAAAACAGCTGAAAAAAGTAATAGATAACAGACAGAGTGAACCGACAGAGAGTGAACGGATGAGAGGTGAACCGACAGAGAGTGAACGGATGAGAGGTGAACCGACAGAGAGTGAACGGATGAGAGGTGAACCGACAGAGAGTGAACGGATGAGAGGTGAACCGACAGAGAGTGAACGGATGAGAGGTGAACTGACAGACAGTGAACGGATGAGAGGTGAACTGACAGACAGTGAACGGATGAGAGGTGAACTGACAGACAGTGAACGGATGAGAGGTGAACAGACAGAGTGAACGGATGAGAGGTGAACAGACAGAGAGTGAACAGACAGAGTGTGAACAGACAGAGAGTGAACAGACAGAGAGTGAACAGACAGAGAGTGAACAGACAGAGAGTGAACAGACAGAGAGTGAACAGACAGAGTGAAAGGATGAGAGGTGAACAGACAGAGTGAACAGACAGAGAGTGAACAGACAGAGAGTGAACAGACAGAGTGAAAGGATGAGAGGTGAACAGACAGAGGAGAGGGATAAAGACACAGAAACAAGGAAAAACATGAACAGTGGGTTAAAACAGAGAAAGACAGAAATCCAAACAATACTAACGTTCTTCATGACATGCTCCCTCATCCTCAGCCTCTCTTCCTCCATCTCCATCATATCATCCTCCTCATTCTTTGGGTCGTAGACCTTCTCCAGCTGGTGGTAGAGGGCAGGAGAGGGCTGTTACTATACCGCACGGTCACACACCACACACACATACGTGAGGGGAATGTGCGTTACCTCTTTGGCAAAGAGGGCCTCTAGTTCCTGCTCATCTAAAACACCATCTCCATTTGCATCTACAGGGAGGAAAATAAACATTATTTGAACACATACAAAATGTCATTATCATGTAATAGTAGAGTGCAGCTTAACTGACCATGCAGTTTGAAGAAGGTCTTTGGGTTAAACTCTGTTGGGTCCAGCCCATCAGTCTCCTCCCATACCTCACGCAGTTGAGCTACACTGCCCTGATGGAGAGATAGAAAAGAGATTCCATTCTACTGGTCTCGCATACAAAAAGCATTCCCTCCATTTTACTCGCTCTCCCCGTCTTTCTCTCTCACCGGAGCGTTGACCTTGGGGTGCTTGCGGTGTTTATCCTTCAGCTCCTCCATCCTCTTCTCCTCCTCATCTCTCTTCTCCTGGTCTAGACCCTTGAGGTACTCCCGTCTCTCGTGCTCCTTCAGCATCTCATAGCGTTTGAACTCATCGTGTCTCTCTGCATCGTAGTTCTCTAGGTCTTTAGTGGCCTAGCAGGGAGGCAGGGGACAAGGATGAGGGGGATACTGATGTACATTGGCCTAGCAGGGAGGCAGGGGACAAGCATGAGGGAGATACTGATGTACATTGGCCTAGCAGGGAGACAGAGGACAAGGATGAGGGGGATACTGATGTACATTGGCCTAGCAGGGAGACAGAGGACAAGGATGAGGGAGAGACTGATGTACATTGACCTAGCAGGGAGACAAGAGGACAAGGATGAGGGGGATACTGATGTACATTGGCCTAGCAGGGAGACAGAGGACAAGGATGAGGGAGAGACTGATGTACATTGGCCTAGCAGGGAGACAAGAGGACAAGGATGAGGGGGATACTGATGTACATTGGCCTAGCAGGGAGACAGAGGACAAGGATGAGGGGGATACTGATGTACATTGGCCTAGCAGGGAGACAGAGGACAAGGATGAGGGAGATACTGATGTACATTGGCCTAGCAGGGAGACAGAGGACAAGGATGAGGGGGATACTGATGTACATTGGCCTAGCAGGGAGACAGAGGACAAGGATGAGGGGGATACTGAAATACATTGACCTAGCAGGGAGACAAGAGGACAAGGATGAGGGGGATACTGATGTGCATTGGCCTAGCAGGGAGACAGAGGACAAGGATGAGGGAGATACTGATGTACATTGGCCTAGCAGGGAGACAGAGGACAAGGATGAGGGAGATACTGATGTACATTGGCCTAGCAGGGAGACAAGAGGACAAGGATGAGGGAGATACTGATGTACATTGGCCTAGCAGGGAGACAAGAGGACAAGGATGAGGGAGATACTGATGTACATTGGCCTAGCAGGGAGACAGAGGACAAGGGGGATACTGATGTACAGAACTAATCAAAATTTTGGACACACATACTCCTTAATTTGTTTCTACGATGTACAATAATAGTGAAGACAAACTATGAAATAACACATATGGAATCATGTAGTAACCACAAAGTGATAAACAAATCAAAATGTATTTGAGATATTTCAAAGTAGCCACCCTTTGCCTTGATGACAGCTTTGCACACTCTTGGCATTCTCTCAACCAGCTTCATGAGGTAGTCACCTGGAATGCATTTCAATTAACTGGTGTGCCTTGTTAAAAGTTAATTTGTGGAATTTCTTTCCTTCTTAATGCATTTGAGCAAAGAGAAAACAACAGTCCATCATTACCTTAAGACATTAAGGTCAGTCAATCCGGAACATTTCAAGAACATTGAACGTTTCTTCAAGTGCAGTTGGAAAAACCATCAAGTACTATGATGAAACTGGCTCTCATGAGGACCGCCACAGGAAAGGAAGATCCAGAGTTCCCTCTGCTGCAGAGGATAAATTAATTAGCGTTAACTACACCTCAGATTGCAGCACAAATAAATGCTTCACAGAGTTCAAGTAACAGACACATCAACAGTTCAGAGGAGACTGCGTGAATTAGGTCTAAATGGTCAAATTGCTGCAAAGAAACCACTACCAAAGGACACCAAAAAGAAGAGACTTGCTTGGGCCAAGAAACATGAGCAATGGACATTAGATCGGTGGAAATATGTCCTTTGGTCTGATGAGTCCAAATTTGAGATATTTGGTTCCAACCGCCGTGTCTTTGTGAGACGCAGAGTAGGTGAACAGATGATCTCCGCATGTGTGGTTCCCACCGTGAAGCATGGAGGAGGTGTGATGGTGCACTGCTGGTGACACTGTCTGTGATTTATTCAGAATTCAAGACACACTTAACCAGCATGGGTACCATAGCATTCTGCAGTGATACGCCCTCCCATTTGGTCTGCGCTTAGTGGGACTACTATTTGTTTTTCAACAGGACAATGACCCGAAACATCCCTCCAGGCTGTGTAATGGCTATTTGACCAAGAAGGAGAGATGGAGTGCTGCATCAGATGACCTGGCCTCCACAATCACCTGACCTCTACCCAATTGAGATGGTTTGGGATGAGTTGGACCACAGAGTGAAGGGAAAGCAGCCAACAAATGCTCAGCATATGTGGGAACTCCTTCAAGACTGTTGGAAAACCATTCCTCATGAAGCTGGTTGAGAGAATGCCAAGCATGTGCAAAGCTGTCATCAAGGAAAAGGGTGGCTACTTTGAAGAATCTAAAATCTATTTTGATTTGTTTAACACTTTTTTGGTTACTACATGATTACATATGTGCTATTTCATAGTTTGATGTCTTCACTATTATTCTACAATGTAGAAAATAGTAAAAAATAAAGAAAAACCCTTGAATTAGGAAGTGTGTCCAAACTTTTGACTGGTACTGTACATTGGCCTAGCAGGGAGACAGAGGACAAGGATGAGGGGATAATGAAGTACATCAACACCAGGGTCATGATACAAGTAGATAATTATCAGGGTCTGTATTCATAACGCATTCCAGAGTAGGAATGCTGATCTAGGATTAGCACCCAATATAATCGCATTAATTATGATAAAAGATGGCAAGATGGTGCCGACAGACAGACATGGCAGCTCTGCTTCTAGCGCTTGAGCAACTTTGCAGTATTTTGTTTTTTTGTGTGTTAGTTCTTACTTTATTAGCCCAGAACGTTTTTTGTGTTATTACATACAGCTGGAAATAACTTTTGGAAATCAGAGTGGCAGTAACTCACCAGCATTACGACCAGGAATACGACTTTCCCCGAATACTCAGGAGGCTTGCACACCCTCCACCGCTTCCAAGTATATTACTCGCTAATGTTCAGTCTCTGGACAATAAAGTAGATGAGCTCAGGGCAAGGACCCCCCTCCAGAGAGTCATCAGGGACTGTGACTCTGTTTCACGGAATCATGGCTCTCTCATGTCCCCGTCCATACAGCCAGCTGGGTTCTCAGTACATTGCACAGACAGGAATAAAGAACTCCCAGGGAAGAAGGGCGGTGGTGTATGTTTCATGATTAACTACTCATGGTGTGATTGTGATAACATACAGAAACTCAAGTCCTTTGTTCACCCGACCTAGAATACCTCAAATTCAAATGCTGACCGTATTACCGCCCAAGTGAATTCATTCTCTTCGGTTATAGTCACAGCCGTGTATATTCCCCCTCAAGCCAATACCACGACAGCCCTCAAGGAACTACACTGGACTTTATGCAAACTGGAAACCACATATCCCGAGGCTGCATTTATTGTAGCTGGAGATTTTAACAAAGCAAATGAGGGAAACGCTACTGAAGTTCTATCAAAACATTGGCTGTAGTACTCGCTCTGGTAAAACACTCGACCACTGCTACTCTTTCGAAATGCCTACAAGGCCCTCCCTTCGCAAATGAGACCACGACTCCATTTTGCTCCTCCCTTCCTATAGGCAGAAACTCAAACAGGAAGTACCCATGCTACGGTCTAGTCAACGCTGGTCTGACCAATCGGAATCCATGCTTCAAGATTGTTTTGATCAAGCGGACTGGGATATGTTCTGGGTAACCTCAGAATAACATTGACGTATACAAAGACACGGTGACTGAGTTCATCAGGAAGTGTATAGAGGATGTTATTCCCAATTACTATTAAAACCCAAACCAGAAACCGTGGATAGATGGCAGCAGTTGCAAAAAACTGAAAGCGCAAACGACTGCATTTAACCATGGCAAGGTGACTGGGAATATAGTCGAATACAAACAGTGTAGTAATTTTCTCCGTTAGGAAATCAAACAGGCAAAACGTCAGTATAGTGACAAAGTGGAGTCGCAATTCAACGGCTCAGACACGAGACGTATGTGGCCGGGTCTACAGACAATCACAGATTACAAAGGGAAAACCAGCCATGTCGCGGACACCGACGTCTTACTCCCGGACAAACTAAACACCATCTTCGCCCGCTTTGAGGATAACAGTGCCACCAACGTGGCCTGCTTCAAAGGACTGTAGGCTCTCATTCTCCGTGGCTGACGTGAGTAAGACATTTAAGCGTGGTAACCCTCGCAAGAATGCCAGCCCAGATGTCATCCCTAGAAGCGTCCTCAGAGCATGTGCAGACCAGCTGTCTGGAGTGTTTCAGACATATTCCATGTCTCACTATCCCAGTCTGCTGTCCCCACTTCCTTCAAGATGTCCACCATTGTTCCTGTACCCAAGATGTGACTATTGCCCCGTAGCACTCACTTCTGTCATCATGAAGTGCTTTGAGAGGCTAGTTAAGGATCATATCACCGCTACCTTACACCCTAGACCCACTTCAATTTGCTTACCATCTCAATAGATCCACAGACGATGCAAACGCCATCGCACTGCACACTGCCCTATCCCATCTGGACAAGAGGAATACCTACGTAAGAATGCTGTTCATTGACTATAGCTCAGCTTTCAACACCATAGTACCCTCAAGTTCCTCGGTGTACACATCACTGACAATCTGAAATGGTTCACCCACACAGTGTGGTGAAGAAGGCACAACAACTACTCTTCAACCTCAGGAGGCTGAAGAAATTCGGCTTGGCCCCTAAGACACTCAAACTTTTACAGACTGACAATTGAGAGAATCCCGTCGGGCTGTTTCACCCCCTGGTATGGTAACTTCTCTGACCGCAACCGCAGGGCTCTTCAGAGGGTGGTGCGGTCTGCACAACACATCACCGGGGGCACACTGCCTGCCCTCCAGGACACCTGCAGCACCCGATGTCACAGGAAAGCCAAAAAGGACATCAACCACCCGAGCCACAGCCTGTTCACCCCGCTATCATCCAGAAGGCGAGGTCAGTACAGGTGCATCAAAGCTGGGACTGAGAGACTGAAAAACAGCTTCTATCTCAAGGCCATCAGACTGTTAAATAGCCATCACTAGCCAGCTACCACCCGGTCACTCAACCCTGCATCTTAGAGGCTGCTGCCCTATATACTTCGACATGGAATCACTGGTCACTTTAATAATGGATCACTAGTCACTTTAATAATGTTTACATACTGCTTTACTCATCTCATATGTACAGTATATACTGTATTCTCTTCTACTGTATTTTAGTCAATGCCACTCCGACATTGCTGGTCCTAACATTTATATATTTCTTCATTCCCTTCTTTTACTTTTAGATGTGTGTGTATTGTTGTGAATTGTTAGATACTACTGCACTGTTGGAGCTAGAAACACAAGAATTTCGCTAAACCCACAATAACATCTGATAAATATGTGTGTGTGTACACAATAAATGTGTATGTGTACCAATAAAATTTGATTTGAAAAGGCTAAACTGATCCTAGATCTGCACCTACTCTTAGATGTTCTATGAATACAAATACAGGCCCTGGACTCTATGCTCACTGCATTACCGTTGAGATGAGCAGCTCAAGGTCTTTGGCCTCAAAGGTGTTCTGATTGTGTGGATCCAGGTGCTCAAACTGCTTCAACAGAGAGGCATGGTCCATCTGTAAACCTTGGGGATAAACAGAGGGGTTTTAACAAGTGACTGAGAAAACATATATAAGCTTGGTCTTCCAGGCCTTTAGAAACCCTCACTCTGTGTGTTGGTGCTGTCCAGTTTGGCTTTGAGCAGCATCCTGAGGCGAGACACCTCCTGTCTCTTCAGCTCATCCAGACGAGTTCTAACATGGTGCCCCACAAGGTCCAGCTCCTTGCTGAGACGACCATTCTGAAGAAGATGGACAGTCAGTCAGACACATATCAGATTCACCAAGGACATTTACTGTACATGTACCAGCAACTTGACCCAGTGACTTGATGCTGCCACAACAAACAGAACATAGACAGAATACAGACAGAATGTATAGGCAAAGAATTTATACATACTCGACATACAGTATGTACATTATAGATTAGGGATGGGCATTTGAAATTATTTCACTATTCAAATAATATGATATTTTTTCGGATATCTGGATTGTCAAAATACATGTTTTAAAGAAAACAGTACCCTACGCGTTTCAGCAGAAGGGTAAGTGAGGTGCGAGAGAGGAGCAGGGGCCGGTGTGTGACAGTCTGTGTGTGGCACAGAGGGAGAGAGAAAAAGTAGACAAACCGACTCGTGCTAGTTATAAAACCTATGGCAGCAACAAGTTATCTATCATACCATCTGGTAGTACCGGTCTTGACTGAACCAAACCGTTGTAAAGAAGCTAGCTGGCCACAGTAGCTGGCTACAGCTGCACTCCCCGTAATTGTCTACGACAACTCCATTCATATGAAACAACAGCCTACCTGTTGGTTGATCATTGTAGCCTACTCCTTCTCATTTAGCCAACTTAATTCCGTAATTGTTATTCTATTTTGCATTGATTAGAAATCTCCCACTTCCTTTGCTACACATTGAGCCTCCGACTGTAACGCCACTTTGACTGACCAACAATAACAACAAGCTACACGTGTGAAGTCTACCAGAGCATCTTCTTTATGGGCCGCACTCATAAACACTGTCATAAAACTGTTGTGTTATTAAAATGTTTCATGTAATGGTCTATCCTTGTTGGCTATGTAGCAATGTCACATAGATACTTTTATGACATTTTCGACCAAGCCTTTTCATTGTTAAAATAGACCATTAAGTAATCGAATACTGACGTCCATTCAGATATTCGAATAACCGGGGGCACGTCCCTAGTATAGATGACTAGTGTAACATTATAGGTACTACACATGGAGGTGAGGGGGTACTTAATGAGTTAATACTTTGAAAAACGAATAAAAGGTCAGAAAATATAAGACCAGGGGAGACAGAGAGAGAGAGAGAGAGAGAGAGCGACAGAGAGAGAGATAGAGAGCGAGAGAGAGACAGACCTTGATGTCCTCTGTGTTGGCAGTCTGGAGTTTCTCTCTGAAGTGGGGATCTGTCTCCAGCACCTCAATCACCTCTCTCAGATACCGGTCATAATATAGGCCTGTGTCCTGCAACGGACAGGCAACCACACACACACACATCATCACACATGGATACACACACAGACAACACACACACAGACAGAGAACAAAGGCGTACCACATTATCCTCCTGTTTGTCCTCCTGGGGAGGCTGTGCTTCCTGGGGGGTTGCATTGCGGTCGAGGGGCACTGACCAAACCTCCAGAGAGATGGATAGGAGCAGCAGCCAGCCAGGATCCAGGTTCATCCTGCTGCAAGAGAAGTATGAACATATAAGATCTGTCTATGTCAATTATATATTCAGACATTATTCAGCTATCTGTCATTTGGTACTGAACATCAACTGAATGATTTTTGACGGCTGACATCTGACAGACAGAAGCACATCACAGGAGGAGTATCCTGTTGCATGGACATTATATGGGGACTGGCAGACTGACCATCAGATACTGTGGGCTAGTGACGCACTGTGGGCTAATGCGAAACTTCGCTGAAAGAAAGGTCTACGCTCTGATTTCGAGTGACAATATACAGCTTTTCAGTAGAAAGCTCAACAACACGCAACAGCAAAGACACTACCGCCCTCTTGAACAACAGCAAGCTAGCTAGCTAACGTTAGCTAGCTACGGATGAGAGAGGCTTCCATCCATCGTGCATCCCCCATTCATATTAAATGCGCGAATCCCTCTGTCTGGCAATGCCAACAGGCCAAATGTAGTATTATGTACACTCGGTGTGACATGAGGGATTCTCGCTTACCGTTACTTGTTGATCGGTGGCTAATTCTTGCCCGTTGTATTAGCCAGCTAACGTTACTTCCTGTACCGAAAGCTTTCCGAAATAAAAAAAAATGATTTTTGCGTCGCAGCCGAAAATGACGTCAAAAAGAAGCGACAGTGTGTGACCGATTGCATGGGTCCTGTCCGTTGTTATAACGCGTTCAACTACTATTCGGAACTAGGAAATTTGTACATTTCCTAGTTTCGAGTTTCCTAGTTCCGACTATCTCATGAACGTAGCATTATTATACCTCAGCGTCCCCATCCGGTCCGTTCTTAATAACTGTTGCTCCGTCAGAGAGGAAGAGGCGAAGCCTTTATTAATATCTGCGTTCTGTTTTGATGTAATGTTTTGATGTAAGAATGTAAATTGTTGATCAGTATTTTGAATTAAAAAAATGAAAAATATATTTTTTAAATATATACTGCGCCCAAAATATGTCCGCGTGAGATAAGCCCTTTTTTGTATGGAGGGCTATGAGAGGATGTCGAAATCAAATCACTTGATCGAATAGAAGTTTCGTAATGTTTAGGCTGTTACAAATGTACTTATATAAGTGGATTCACGTGGCATTCCGGCAACTTTGAGAAAAACAACTTAGTTGTGCCTGTTGGTCACACGCGTATCTGCCCTCTCATTGGCTAAAATGGTCTCACCTGATTTCTCCTGCCTTCCATCGTTGATGACATATGTTTCCGTTGTTAGAATGGTCAGTCTTGTCAATATAACAGATAATCTTTGGTCTCGTTCAAATACAAAAAACGTACCTTTCCTTTACATCTTCCTTATCTTATGAAAAACACCCACATATGCGAAGTACAGTTATTGTTTTGAAGTTAAGGTAATAAATAAATGTGAAATTGTATTTTATTTACATTGTAAGGATGTCTTATTTCCATAAGGGTGTTTGCCCATCACACACATCACATATAAATAGAAAATAAATAAAATATCAAATTCCATCAGGTAAAAAGTATGTATTTATTTATTTAATTAAAATAGATAGCTATGTATATTATTCATCAATTACCTTGTCACTTCACATACAAACACAAACAATGGTGAATTGAAATAAATTAACATGATGTAATTGCACATAATAAATAAATTGATAAATAATAGATTAAGGACATACTATCAACAACATAATGACAAAGAATCACAGTCATGAAATAGATAATAAATATGGCACAAGAAACACACATGAATAAATAAACAATATTCAATTAAAATAATTTCAAAATATGATAATAAATTGTAGAGCATTTGAGGTCATAAAGAGTTTATATCAGTTTCACTGATGAGCTACATGCAGGACTTTGATTGATTCGCACTTTGCCTCACACAATTTAGTGTTTAGAAATCAATCTCTCTCATATCAGTAGGAGTGCCTGCTCTTTCATCCTCTATTTCTCCATCCTTCTCCATGGCACTGTCTTGGAGTCCACCTCTGAGCCGTTGTTTGAGGGCAGCTTCTATCAATTCACTGTAACACTGCAACACCATCTGTGATCAAAGAAGAAAGATAAACACAGATTAGGATTAAAACCAGTACCCTTCCAGTCACACTAACCATATCACAACCAATCTGTAACTCAAACACTTAGTTCTGTGGTCCTTTCTTTCCAGTCCCATTTTCACCTCTAAATCAGTCTTTCATTCAGCATTGCTATTGAATAGAGTTGAAGTGCAGCTCCTGGCTGTAATACAAGCGATATGTTGAGATATTTTATGTAGAGATATTAGAGATACTGCTAGGCACTCACCAGGTCAGTCTGACACAGTTCTGCCAGTGTAGCACTCATATGACCCAGATGACCTGGACCCTTGTTGCCCAACCCCCGGAGGGCAGAGTTCAGCGCTGCCGCAGCAACCAGGGATGGAGGGGCTCCCAGGAAACGGTAGTCGCAGACACACATGGCAACCAGGGTGTCACTATGCCGACGCAGTGTGGAGAAGAACTCCTCTGTGTCTGTCTTTCCATCCTTCCTCTCCCCTACAGGGGGAAGGAAATGTGGAATGAAGTCCTGAGGGGTTACCGCAGCAACGTCCCATCGAAGAGTCGCAAGGATGACACGTTCCATCTCCTTATGATGAAAGGGCAATAACATCAATATTTATGTGTAAAAACATTTTCATTTAGTGTATATATAGCCCACTGAATACAATGCATAATAATACAGAGATGGTTTGCATTCACAAGGTCCACCATATTGTCACATACAGAGTTTTGAAAGTGTCTCTCCTCTATATCAAAATGGTGACCTACCCGTATGTTGGAGGGCAGGAAGCTGTACTCAGCTGCAGCACAAAGAGAGTCAGCAGAGATTGTGTCACACTCTGTTAGTTTGGAGGCGATGAGGATGCAGGCTGCAGCCAGGCAGTAGGGTGAGACAGGGAGAGACAGGGAGGCAGACAGGAAGCGGTCCAACATAGAGACAGACAGGGGAAACACTGTTTCGTCACAGCCACACTCACAGCATACCTAGTAGAGAGACCAACAGGAGAGAATCAATTAGTGCCTCATCACAGTATACCAAAGACATTAATGTGGGGAAAAAAAGAGATGAAAATGGAATCCAGAGAATGAAAGTTCATACTTCCATAGCCCACTTGGCGAGCTCCTCTCTGCGCTCCGGCTCTCTCTGGATGAGGGCGACGTAGAGGGCGGAGGGCAGATATCTCTCCTCCACCTGTAGCAGCCTCTGGATGATCCGCTGCCCAGACACACTGGGGTCCCAGGGGGCCCGGAGCTGTGACTGGCCCCTGGCCTGGCCCTGCTGGGCTCCCTGGCCTTGGACTTCCTCCTCACACCACAGAGACACAGAAACAGACATCCCTAAGCTCAGCCCACACACACAAATACCTAGGTGGGTTTGTGTTCCTCTCGGTCCAGAAAGTGGGATACAACAAGTCAATGTTACTCTGTCAGTGTAAGGAGAGAGAATGTAGGACCAATATGTGTGCTGAAGATCTGCAACTAATCCAACTCAATTGAACTCTCTTCTTGTCACTGCTATGTTGGATGTCCTTTTATTTCCTCGCCCCTCTGTACGTGTGTGTTCCTGTGTGGCGCTGGTGTGAATCTTAGCCCAAACCTCCTCTGGCTGGGTTTTATACCCCTCGGAGAAAGAGAGTGACAGAGAGGGTGTGGTGAAGAGGGAATGAAAGAGAAAGAGGGTGGTAACATAGTGACTGACATAAAATAATAAAAAGACAACAATGCTGTCTGTACAACAATGGCATCAACAGGTGGAGAGAGGGAGAAAATAGAGAAGGAGAGAGAGGGAGGGGAGGAGAGAGGGTGCAGACAAGAGAGGGAGGGGCCCGCAGGGACAGGGCAACAGCTTGCCCCCAACAGTGAAAAAGAGAATGGGAGAAAGGGAGAGAAGGGAGGAGAGAAAAGGTCATCTCCAAACTCTGACAATGGGAATGAATAACACGAGGAATAGGTTGTTTGTTGACAATATTAGAGGAGGAAAGAGAAAAGATGGAAATATATCTTCTCAAACTGAAAGTTCCAAATTCTTTCCCATTAAATTATATAAACTGTATAGAGAAATGAGAGATTATAATTGCGGTTAATTGGAAAAGCAATGTGAGGGTTTTGCTGTGTTGAATGGTTGCATTTTTACAAAATCCTTTTGTAAATCTTTTTGCCCTGTCCTGTTTGTAGCTATACAGCATTTATTGTGCTACGAACTAGTATACATGTATAAAGATTTCCTGCCTCTAAATAACTTTTGGCATGAAACTCTCTCTCTCTAGTGCCCAGAACTCTCTGAGGAATCTCATTGTCAAAGCAACCTGTGTCCCGTCACTCTACTCCCCATTACCCCCCCTCCCCCCTCCCCCCTCCGGCCTGTGGCAATCTGCTCCCCCTGTTTAAAGAGCAGTGAATCCACTGGGGAGGACAGGGTGAGGTATGAGCAACAGACAGTAGAGCAGGCAGGTCAATGAGCCGTATTGTCTCCTTTACAAATCAGTGTCAGACACCAGCCCCTGGCCTTCTGCTGGGTCCTCTCGCTCTCTGACACACACACACACCCTTCACACATTCATTGGACAGCAGACACACTCTCGCATGCTCCTCGGGGACTCCCCTGACGGTCACAATGGGGTCACACTGACGAGTAGTGAATTCAGATTCTATTTGACACAGTGAGTCATTACAGGTGGTTTAAGGGACACATGAGGGCTTATGTTTTACAGAGACATTTGGGAAGCACTGAAAATGAAACAATTACACACCTCTTGAATCAGCCTTAAAATATCATAAGACAAAAGCATAAAGTAAGGTTAGCTTGTATTTTTACTTGATTAAAGGGGAAATCTGCACATCAGAACCCAAAATATTTGCTTGTTTTATCCCAATGGTTGTAAACAAAGTAAATGGAAACAAACATGGTTAAAACTATCATATTGATATCATGGATGGTCAGTCATTGCATCCACAGCTCTGTCTTTGAATTTGAGAGTTGTTACATTTCTACAGCCCCATCCCTTAGCTTTTTACCAAAACAGGGGCGGGGAGTCACTTGTTTCAACTGCTGATTGCCGCTTTAAATCAATCACTATAATCAGACCTTCAAATAGATCTGTTGTAATACAGTTGGTTTCCATTAAAATAGTATCTGTTTTATGCAAATGCTTAGCTGGAATGTATTTTCTGTTTCTCACTAACATTTACTGTGGAAAGTCAAAGCAGCATTTCTGAGTCCTTTTGTTGAATCTCTTCAAAGTCGAGAGATTCCATTGCTGAAATATCCCTCTCTCCCTCTTAATCATTAGTCATCTGTGTGTGTGTTATGCATGGCTGCACATTTGCTGGGAAACCCCAAGAAGAATGCAAAAGGCATTCTTATTTAGTAAGAGCACACTTATCTGGTACTTGAGATTTAAACCACAGACTTTATCTCCTCTGAGGTCTCAAACACTCCAGATAAAAACCCTTCCAAGCGGTAACACAATCACAACAAGAGAGATTATCGCCCCAACACACTGGGACCATTGTAGAATTAGAGGGGATGATGGCTGTTGAGAGAGACATCATCCATAAACAGTGATTGGATTAGCACTGAAAACAGATTGAGTTTGAATGAGAGCCAGAGTGAGTTTGGCTGTGGGAGTCAGAAGAGGTCAGGTCAGAAGAGAGAGGGCAGAGAGGGGCGTGGGGAAGAGAAACAGAGTGACAGATCGCCCGCCTGTTTAAGTACCCTGCTAAATTCATACATTGCAGCTGTATTCTAACTGAGACAGAGGAGAGGGAAGGAGGGAGAGAGGGGGATGGAGAGATGCATGGACGACCCAGTCGGTCTTGAGAGGGGGGGGGTGTGTTTCTCCTCCCCTCATTTTCCACCTCATTGCCCGGGACAGTGGAGGACAGAGATCCCTTTTCACCTCACAGACACCTGCTGACGGGGAGGGGAAGGGGGTCTGCTCACTCAGTTAACACACTGCATAAACCATCCTACAGAACTGATAAACAACACTTTATCACTCAGAACTAAGTCAACCAACTAAGTGCTTTTGACACATTTCTGGTAAATGAGCTGTGTTTTACACTTAACTTTATTAATTTACAACAATAACTACAGTGTAAACAACAAGAGTATCAAAACTCACAGACCATCTGACAAGACAATATTTGAATGAACCTTTATTTCAACAGGAAGTCATTAAGATCCAGGCCTCTTTTCCAAATGAGCCCTGCAGAACATATAAAATACAATTATTAAATACGAAATGCAATCAATAAATAGTAATACAATCAAACAGTTACCACAACAAACAGTTTCCCCACTTCAAATACATACTTGTATTTTAGGTTTCCGGTAAATCTTTCATTGTTTGCAATTCGATCTCTCTCTTATACGTACAAGCATTTCAGGTAAGTGAAAATATTGTTATGACATAATACCGGTAGTTAAAAACCTTAAACATTATAGTACTGCATGTATAACACTCTATAAGGCAGGCATTGTATAGTACTTGTAATGCTCCGTCAGTAAGATTATTCTTCATATTATATTTTGAATTACTTAGAGTGACAAGGACAGCAATAGAGAAGAGGGCATGGATGCACAAATGGAAATATAAATGACTGGACAGAACTTGGACACACACAAAATACTTAAGGGAAACAAAAAAATGTATTGCGGTATTTATATAAAGACAAAGCACTGCATATATAGACCATTTCAATATTTTGGGATAGTTACATTCATGAAAAAAACAACCTCTCACCGTTCACTCGATAATGCCCCGTCTGTCAGAGATGGTAACAGTCTGCAACCCTCATCCTGTACTACAGTACATTATCAAACTCTCTCTCCTATGCCCCATATCATCCAATATTTTATCCAATATACAATCAATGGTTAGCTCCTACAGACAGAGAGCCACATGGCCTGCTATATAAAGTAGGCAGACAGGCATCCAGTTACTGTTCCATTGAATGTTAGAATGGGCAAAACAAGTGACCTAAGTGACTGAGTGCGGTATGATCATTGGTGGCAGGCGCGCCGGTTCCAGTATCTCAGAAACGTCCACCCTCCTGGGCTTTTCACGCAGGACAGTGTCTAGGGTTTACAGAGAATGGTGAGACAAACAAAAAACATCCAGTCAGCAGCAGTCCTGTGGGAGAAAACAGCTCGTTGATGAGAGGTCGAAGGAGAATGGCAAGACTCACACAAGCTAACAGGCAAATAACGGCGCAATACAACAGCGGTGTGCAGAACAGCATCTTGAACCTCAGAACTAGCCGGTCTTTTTCACGGATGGGCTGTTGCAGCAGACGAGCACACCGGGTTCCACTCCTATCAGTTAAACACATGAAGAAGCGGCTCCAGTGGGCACGCAATCACCAACACTGGACAATTGAGGAGTGGAAAAACATTGCCTGGTCCGACAAATCACGATTCCTGTTGCGTCATGCTGACAACAGAGTCAGGATTTGGTGTAAGCAGCGTGAGTCCATGGACCCATCCTGCCTGGTGTCAACGGTACAGACTGGTGGCGGGTAAAGTAATGGCGTGGGGAATGTTTTCCTTCGCACATGTTAGGTCCCTTGATATCAATTGAGCAACGTGTCCATGTCCCGAAGAATTCAAGCTGTTCTGGAGGCAAAAGGGTGTCCGACCCGGTACTAGATGGGTGTACCTAAAAAAAAAAAAGTTTAAATTGCCATTGAGCGTATATCTTCCTATATGAAACACCTCACATCGGTTAATGGCTTTCTCTCCTCATGTCAATCACCCTGTCCTTCAGAGTTACGGGTAGATAGGGCAAGGGCGTGCTGTAGCAGCAGCAGTGCTGTTACTTGACTGGCTCGTTTCCGTAGCTGCTGCCTGTGATTGGCTGAGAAGCTGCTGCGTCTCATGTGACTCTGATTCTGGGCTCGTCTCGTCATCAGGGCTGGGGGGAACGTACAGACCAATGACCTCCTGCACCTTCACCGGCAGCTCCTGAGAGACAGAGGAGGAATGGAGAGAGGAGAGGTTAGATCAGTTAGATGACAATACAAAATATGTTAAATATATCATATCCAAATGAATGTATCCTCCTCTAAGATATTCCCTACTTTGCAGCAGGCCAGCTGTAGGTAGTTAGATTCTGCTCCTCGTAGGACTGTCTGCAGATCCAGCTTCATGGTCAGTTCATTGATGTGCTGCACATAGAGCCACATACACAGTCCTTAGTACAGTACACACAAACAAAAAAAAAACAACATTAAGAAAAATAACTTCAAACACATTTCCAACAAACCTTCAAAATAGTGTTGAAGTCGTGGTCAGAGCCGATGAACTCCCCCCTCTGTGATTCCAGAATGGAAGCGGCCATCAGCAGATGGAAGTTTTCACAGGGCAGACGAGTCCAAAGAACCTAGCACAGAACAGTGCATTCACTGTGTGTTTACTTACATATATTGTAAAACAATGGGTGTTTTTTCCATGTAGTGTGTAGAGCCTACATGCGAGAGTTTCTAATGAGTGTTGTGTGTTGAGTAGTATCCACTCACTCACCTCCCAAAGGGACAGGATGTCCTCGAAGGAGAACTCTCTCTTAAACCAGATCAGTAACCAACGGAAACAGAAGCACAGAGAGCCACTGTCCTGGGAGTCTGAAAGAGACACACAACGTAATAACATAACAATGTGAAGAATTTACTATGTCAATGGATTACACATCCAGGTAGTGACATAACACACCTTGAGTTAAGGTGAAATATAATCAATTGGCTGATTGGAGAATTGACTGCATGATGAATGTCTACCTCACTGAGTAATAACACGTTTGGGTTATGGTGAAGTGTGAGAGAAACACAGTAACTGAGTGATAGTCATTGTTTACCCAGGTAGTCAAGGAGCTCAGGGTCCAGAGCCTTCATCAGCAGGCTGAGCTGAAGGAGCTGCTGCTTCATGGCCTCCTGAGACTCCTCAAAGTTCTGGTGCTGAGGGCCGGAGAGAGAGAGAACATTCAAATAGTGTATAAATGTATAATGCTATGTTTTAACAGTATTATGTGGTAATATGAGTATATAACAAGAGAGTAAGGTGCTTACCACCATCTCCATAAAACCTGTCAGACACCAGAAAGACTCGACTTCGTTCTGGGTGACAAACAGGAGAGGAGCCAAGAGGTCACTCATCCCCTGGACATAGCCTGCAGGGAGAGAAAGAGAGACACAACAGGAACCACAAGGCGAGAGGAGAGTCAGGTGTGAGATATTGATAATAAATACAGTTGAAATGTGATACAATGGACAAGGGGAGTGGCTTACCCAGATCAAAGTTGAACATGCAGTATGTCATCAGCACGTCATTGAGAAGAGTCAGGCCTGGGTTGTCGTTGCCAGAGAAGAAGGTGTTGTGTCTGTCCGTCCGACTCACGTCCCTTTCTGTCCAATCAAAACAACATGAACAGATAAGTAACAAATCATAAAATGTGTGTCAACCAATGAGGCGTGAGATCATGTTTAACAGACAGCAACACCGACCTATCAGGCTGCGGTATCCTCTGAGGAGGGAGTTCCTCATCTCCTGCTCTTCACTGACTGACTTCCACTGAACCTTCATTCTGAAATACTCATCTCTGAAGACAGAGAAACACAGAGGGGTTGAGGAGATGAATTTACTCACTCCCGTTTAGACAACAGTCCCAGTCTGTGATAAGAGAGCCATAACAAGTGAGGGAGATAAGAGACTAACGTTTTCATCCTCAGAATGTCCTCCCTCTCTTTCACAGTACTACTCCAGGGATAGAAACCCAGCAGAAACTTCCACACGTCCTTCCTCAGGGATGGTGTGATACCCTAGGAGAGGGAGAGGAGGGATGGTTTGAATGACATGGTGTAGACACTGTACAGCAAAACACATTTGGATGGAAGATGGTGTCAGGTGTTTTTTACAAGAGAGGAATTATACTGTAAGGTCTTACCCCCCTGAAGACCAGCTCTTTGACTCGCTGTGGGTCCTTCACACGCCCCTCTGGGTCCAGGAACTCCTCCCATTTGTCGAGAGGCTGTCCCCTGGTTACGTCTGGTTTAGGGCCAAGCTCCACCCCCTGGTGGCACATTAAAAAAACTCTCACCATTGATATAGCCATCCGTATGTTATAGCCAACATCTGGATGATATCGCCATCCGTATGTTATAGCCAACATCTGGATGCTATAAAGTGAGGTCCTCTTCTCCATCTACTCCACAGATGTCAGGGCGAGTGATGAGTTTACATCTCCACCCCCATCCCCCCCACTTACACAGGTGATGAGCTCAAAGCCTGGTTCGTCGTCAGCTGAGGGGGGCCCATGGTGGTCCTGAGGGCCACGGGGGTGGAAGGGGGAATCTGGTGGTCGTAGAGCCCCTCTGAAGAAATTGGTGACCTTGGAGAATCCCCCAAAGGTGGTGGCATAAGGGTCCTGGATAAACCTCTGGAAACAAAGAGATTAATATAATTAGAAACACAGACATTACAGCTTCTCAAAGAATAGCACACACAAAACAAGACTTACAGAGACGAGGTCGGAGCTTCCATCGTCAAAGAGGTGCAGCTCATCAAAGGACTGAGAGAGAGCCCCAGAGCCATGGGGATACGCTAGGAAGAGACGACCATCTACAGGTGATCTAAAACAAGAGAAAAACACAGTCAGGCAGATAGTAAGAGACACAGACAGCGACAGAGAAGATATAGAATCTCAAAATAAAAGAAAACGCTAGCAAGAAAGAGAGAGAAAGTATGAAAAAGACGCTTGAAAATATATGTAGTAAGGGAGTTGGGTACAACAGCTGCTAAACTCTACTGTTCAGAGTCCAGTTAAATGCCAGTGAAATGCTTGAATTCCTCTGAGGCACTGATCTGAGAGAAAGAGGGGGAGCTGGCTGTCTGCCGCTACTCACGGGGCCAGGATGATGTAACGCTGCAGGGCCCTCAACAGCTCCCTGGTACCCCCCCTGTGGAAGTGCAGAGGAGGGAGGGGGTGGCCACCCCTGCTGGTAAAAACCAGGAAGTTACGGCCCAGGGAGAAACGGGACCGTCTTAGAGAGTACAGCTCCGACAGAGGCAGAGAGAACGACCACTGGCCTGGGAACAGAGGGGGAGACATCAACATCAAGAATAGCACTATACAGTCGTGGCCAAAAGTTGAGAATGACACAAATATTAATTTTCACAAAGTCTGCTGCCTCAGTTTGTATGATGGCAATTTGCATATACTCCAGAATGTTATGAAGAGTAATCAGATGAATTGCAATTAATTGCAAAGTCCCTCTTTGCCATGCAAATGAACTGAATCCACAAAAAAACATTTCCACTGCATTTCAGCCCTGCCACAAAAAGACCAGCTGACATCATGTCAGTGATTCTCTCGTTAACACAGGTGTGAGTGATGACGAGGACAAGGCTGGAGATCACTCTGTCATGCTGATTGAGTTCGAATAACAGACTGGAAGCTTCAAAAGGAGGGTGGTGCTTGGAATCATTGTTCTTCTTCTGTCAACCATGGTCACCTGCAAGGAAACACATGCCGTCATCATTGCTTTGCACAAAAAGGGCTTCACAGGCAAGGATATTGCTGCCAGTAAGATTGCACCTAAATCAACCATTTAACAGATCATCAAGAACTTCAAGGAGAGCGGTTCAATTGTTGTGAAAGCGGCTTCAGGGCGCCCAAGAAAGTCTAGCAAGCACCAGGACCGTCTCCAGAAGTTGATTCAGCTGCGGGATCAAGGCTTGCTCAGGAATGGCAGCAGGCAGGTGTGAGTGCATCTGCACGCACAGAGAGGCGAAGATTTTTGGAAGATGGCCTGGTGTCAAGAAGGGCAGCAAAGAAGCCAATCCTCTCCAGGAAAAACATCAGGGACAGACTGATATTCTGCAAAAGGTACAGGGATTGGACTGCTGAGGACTTGGGTAAAGTCATTTTCTCTGATGAATCCTCTTTCCGATTGTTTGGGACATCCGGAAAAAAGCTTGTCCGGAGAAGACAAGGTGAGCGCTACCATCAGTCCTGTGTCATGCCAACAGTAAAGCATCCTGAGACCATTCATGTGTGGGGTTGCTTCTCAGCCAAGGGAGTGGGCTCACTCACAATTTTGCCTAAGAACACAGCCATGAATAAAGAATAGTACCAACACATCCTCCGAGAGCAACTTCTCCCAACCATCCAGGAACAGTTTGGTGATGAACAATGCCTTTTCCAGCATGATGGAGCACCTTGCCATAAGGCAAAAGTGATAACTAAGTGGCTCGGGGAACAAAACATCAATATTTTGGGTCCATGGCCATGAAACTCCCCAGACCTTAATCCCATTGAGAACTTGTGGTCAATCCTCAAGAGGCGGGTGGACAAACAAAAAAACACACACAAATTCTGACAAACTCCAAGCATTGATTATGCAAGAACGGGCTGCCATCAGTCAGGATGTGGCCCAGAAGTTAATTGACAGCATGCCAGGGTGGATTGCAGAGGTCTTGAAAAAGAAGGGTCAACACTGCAAATATTGACTCTGTATCAACTTCATGTAATTGTCAATAAAAGCCTTTGACACTTATGAAATGCTTGTAATTATACTTCAGTATTCCATAGTAACATCTGACAAAAATATGAAAAGACACAGAAGCAGCAAACTTTGTGAAAATTAATATTTGTGTCATTCTCAAAAATGTTGGCCACGACTGTACAATTGGTGCAAGCACATTTGTGAGTATAGCCTAGTATGAGAACTACAAACACAGAAGGCAAGTTATAAAAGTCTACGTACTTGTCTCTTTGACGGGGGGGTGCTCTCTGACTCGGTCTCTCTTCACTGTGCTGATGACTGCCCAGTCTGGCTCGTAGCCAGGGTCAAAGTTGGTGTCCTCCACCCCACCTTCTCCATCCTAACAGGAAGACAGGCCGTATATAAAGAACATGAAGAAAACAGAGTGATGTGTGTCACTAGTGTATTAAACAAGCTCTCACCTTTTTAGTGTAGAATACAGCAGCCGCATTGCGGCCCTCATCCTCTAGTGCGCTCCACTCCAAAGCTGGCTCCCCACCCTGTAAACATAGACAAACACCTTAGTCTAGTCCAGAATAATGTGTGATAGCCTAAAGCTAAGAAGAAAGGACATACTGTATATGATCTATAGGCCTATGTGTTTGACTAAAGGAAGCAATACTAAGTTATTGATGACAAAGACTTCCACCACAGGGATGAGTACACTTTTAATATGAGTAGAATTGGGTTTCGATCAACCGATATTGTCATGTTTTTTAAATGTATTTTTACCCCTTTTTCGTGATATACAATTGGTAGTTACAGTCTTGTCCCGTCGCTGTAACTCCCGTATGGACTCGGGAGAGGCGAAGGTCGAGAGCCACGCGTCCTCCGAAACACAACCCTGCCAAGCCGCACTGCTTCTTGACACACTGCTCGCTTAACCTGGAAGCCAGCCGCACCAATGTGTGGGAGGAAACACCATCCAGCTGGCGACCGATGTCAGCGTGTATGTGCCCGGCCCATCACAAGGTGTCGCTAGAGCGCGATAGGACAAGGACATCCCGGCCAGCCAAACCCTCCCCTAACCCAGACGACGCTGGGCCAATTGTGCGCCGCCTCATGGGTCTCCCGGGTCTGTAGTGTCGCCACTAGCACTGCGATGCAGTGTCTTAGACCGATGTGCTACTCAGAGGCCAATATTTTCATATACAGTGAGCTCCAAAAGTATTGGAACAGTGACAATTTTTGTTGTTATTTTGGCTTTGTACTCCAGCACTTCGGATTTGAAATGATACAATGATGAGTTAGAAAGTTATCATACCCCCAAGACATGCTAACCTCTCACCATTACAGTAACAGGAGATGTTAGCATTTTTGAGGGGGTATGATATTTATGCCTCTAACTTTCTTACTCATCATTATTCACAACTCATTAAGGATTATCCGTGATTACAGTAGCATCCACAATAATGTGAGGTGTTTAGAAACATATTGTATTCTTATTTACAATAAAAAGTGACTCCAAAATGACAAAATACATTATTTACCATTAATTTCTATTGGGCACACAATCTGAATCTAATCTGAAACACAACCAAAACAAACAGCAAATGCATCCAATAAGTTTGTAGAGTCACAAGCTTAATGTAATGATTGCCTGCTAGGAATATGGGACCAAATACTAAAATGTTGCCTACTTTCATACACATAAGTGAACTTGTCCCAATATTTTTGCTACCCTAATAAAGTGCTGTAACTCCTAAGCAGTTGAAAATACCCTAAAATGAAAGCTGACAGTCTGCACTTTAACCTCATATTCATTGTATCATTTGAAATCCAAAGAGCTGGAGTACAGAGCCAAAACAACAATAAATGTGTCACTGTCCCAATACTTTGAGGGGTGGGTATAATTTGTGGAACGTTCCAAGAGGAATCTGTCCAAAAACGTTGTAAATAACAAGGTTGCCAACAAACAGTGCATACAAAGTTGTATAGCAGCAGAATAAGATACCGGTAGGGAGTGGGCTATTTCATTAAGTTTTTCACTCATCACGTTTATTACAAAAAATGTCTGTCCTCACTCTGGTAGCCTATGGACAAACATTAAGAATAAGCTACGTGGTGAGTTGATGCCTATTCGGCAGATAGTTAGCTAGGTGAATTGATCATGATACTTTGTAAGTGTTTGTTGGCAACCTCCTTGTACTTTACTTCGTTTTTGGACAGATTCCTTTTGGAACGTTCCACAAATTATACCCACCCCGTTTGGAGCTCACTGTAAATATGGTGTCTATGGGAGAAGCCCAACTTACCCGTTCCACTATACGGATGAATCCTGGGATTGTAGTGTCCTGGTTGCTCCTCTTGGCATTGGTGTGAAGGTACACCCCCTCCTTCTCAAACACCAGCTGTGTGACAAAACAACATAAGCTATTAATAGAATAGAAATTGCTGTGAAAACTAATGGCTAAATGTCATGTCATGGATTCCAGTGCAATGAATCAGAAAGTGCGATCGAGTGGGAATAGGGTGGGGGGTGACAATCATATGACATCCCAAAGAGGATGAGTTAGCTGACTTTACTGTAGCCTACAAAATAGAGTCACATGTACATTATGAGTCACTCACAGTGATTCCACTTGTGTGCCTGCCAGGGGTTTCTCCCAAGTAGTGTCTGGTACTCCCCGTCTATAGCTCCATTCCTGTGCATTTTATTCCTCGTGTTACCATTTTATTTTTAAACTTGGCATTGTTGGGAAGGGCTCATAAGCAGCGTTTCACGGTAAAATCTACACCAGTTGTATTCGGCAGCTCAGAATCGAATTAGCCTACTGGACCAAAACTGAACATACCCAATTGGTTAGATCTAGCATCCATACAAATACAATATACCATCATATCTATCCTGAATATTACCCGAAATGTATAATCAATAATAATTTTCCAGCTGTGACATCAATTCAGGTGAAATATTACATAAGCTATCCTCCAACGAACTGCTCAAACGTTTAGTTAGTTAGATACCGTAATCACATCAGTGGCGGTTCTAGACCATTTCAACTGGGGGGGCCAAGCTGGGGCCAGTTGTACTGTTAGAGGGGCCAGTAATATTAGACGTTATTGTTGTCATATCGTTTTGCATGTGGTACAATACTGTTCTGTTCCACTTAAAGCCATCCCTCTAGAAAAGCCCCCCTCCCCCGAACCGCTAGTGAATTACATTCACAGGGAAGTTTACAATGCTAATTCTGTGGAATGGGGATCCTCGGCCTCGGGACCCTTTCTTCACTGTAAACAGGTCTAACTACTATAAGTAGTTGTTAGAGAAACAGCAGTGCTTATTGCTTTACATATTAAAGTCTGCCGTGGAAAATAACACAACTATTACGATATTTCTCATGGCCAATTTATTGAACAAGTAATATATCACACCAGCAAATATCAATTTAATCTGGAAATAATTATGAATCTAGCTTGTTTGTTATAACGTTAGCTAGCTAACTGTTACTGTAGTTACGTCAGCGTCCCCAAATATCACACGACTTTGTTTTGAATGTGATAGTCTAGCTACAATTTATTTTATTTATTTCACCTTTATTTAACCAGGTAGGCAAGTTGAGAACAAGTTCTCATTTACAATTGCGACCTGGCCAAGATAAAGCAAAGCAGTTCGACAACATACAAAAACACAGAGTTACACATGGAGTAAAACAACATACAATCAATGATGCAGTAGAATAAAAAAACAATGGTGATAACCGAGTTTATTTAGTTAGCGGCCCTTTAATATAGACCGAATCAATCAGACGAAGAGAAAATCTAAACTTCAATTTCAATACATTGAGCTTACCTTGTGACTAGTCTCAGCCTTTGGCTCCATTTTTCTTCCACTAGCCTTTTTTCCAAAACAAATGTCATCACAAGAAGACTTCCGCCTTCATAGACTGCACCGTCTACGTTATACGTCAGTCAGGTGGTCAGGAACATCAACCAATCATAGCTGGTGGCACGTCTACATTGGAATAGATGCCGCGTTCAAAACAACGGGGAACTCAGAACTGGGAAATCGGAAATCTCCGACTTCCGACTTCAGTACGTTCAAAACAACAGAGAACTCGGAAAAAACGAGCTCCGACTCGGAAAAATCGATTAGAACAGTTATCCAACTCGGGAAGTCGGGCCTCTTTCTAGAGCTCCGACTTTCCGACCTGAAGATCACCGATGTCAGGATTTGACATATTTTCCCAGTTGTTTTGAACGTGGCAAGAGTACCGCCGCATGAATCATAATACCCATAAACCCTAGTGGTCAAAGCGGGAAATGGTTCCAATCTTTTTTCCACCATACATTTTTTCCATAGGGGATTTTAGAAACACTTGAAATAAGGCCTGTATTTCATTTAGGATTACCCTGCTGTGACGTTTTGATAATTGTGTGAATCTCTCTAGGACAAGGTGACTTATCAATATATTCGCCTGTATTTGCCCCCTAAAAAGGAAATGCTAATGAGGCGATTATAAAGAACTACAAATGCCATGATGATCTGGATGAGACTGCTGAATTGAGGCAAAGGTAAGAATCTCTGGATTAACTATCTAAATGTAGTAATGAATAAATTGGCAAAATTTCTTTAAGTGGACAATTCTGTGAACTGTCTTTTGCAAGTTTTAAATTGACACAATACCTAATAAAGGTGTCAACTAGCGATGATGTACAGGAACTTGCAGGGATTTGTAGTTTTGCATGATGTCCACCTTGATACTAATTAGCATTTTCGAATCTGAGAGTAAATAGAGCCAAATATACTGATAAGTCACCTTGTCCGAGACATGATTATCAAAACGTCACGCCAGGGTAAGCCTACACGAAACATGAAAAATGTATGATGGAAAAACGATTGGAACCATTTCTCTGTTTGACAACTAGGTTTTATGGGTATTCAAATCAAATTGTATTGGTCACATACTTATATTTAGCAGATGTTATTGCGGGTGTAGCGAAATGCTTGTGTTCCTAGCTCCAGCAGTGCAGTAGTATCGAACAATACACACATCTCAAAGTAAAATAATGGAATGAAGAAATATATAAGTATAAGGACGAGCAATGACGGAGTGGCATTGACTAGAATTGTTTTATTTATTTTTTCTTTAACCTTTATTTAACTGACTTGCCTAGTGAAATAAAAATGTAACGTTTTACTCTCCTCTTTTTTCCTTCATCTGCACTGCAAAATTAGAAGACAGTTTAGGTGGGAATAATATATAGATTCAAAAGTCTACCAAAAGCATTTGCTTCCACCTGTCAAGCTCTCCATCATGTCAGATCAGTGAGGATGAAGTAAATTATACCAGTAGAAGAAACCATGACAAACTATTGAGATGCAGCCAGCCCCAAGCCTCGTCCAAGTGCGCGTCCAAAACAAGACGAGTACGAGCCCGCCCACAGTCACATGTAAAACGTGCGTCTCGTCTAGCGTCTCTAAACAGCAACGTCGGAGTCTAGGGGAGACTATTCTTGAGATGAAGAATCAGACAAAGAGGGATAAAGAAACAGTTAGAACTAGAAAAACGCGTGCAACAGACGAAATAAGGAACTGAATGTGTAAGCTGACTTCTGTTCTTGCTGTTTATTTGTGTCTGTGTGTGCCAGTGTCTCTGCAAAGGCGAGAAATGGAGGTGAAATGTGTTCATGTTGGGAGGAGAGTGCACAGGAGACCAGTTGGCTAGCATGTTAGCAAACAAACAATCACAAACAATCCGCAGTCTTGAAAATTGCATTTTCATTGAAGTGCTTTCCTGGTAGTAATAATCACAGGGATGACATTTAGAAACGAGCTGGGTAAGTCTAGAGCAGGCAGTCACCCCACAAGGTTTTGGCAGAGCCAGTTCGTATGCTAACGAATGCACAAGATTGGGAGGGAGGAAGGGGGACGACGACGCTGAACTGCGACAGTAAGCAAGACGTAACGACAGGTGGACAACGACTTCCCACAGTTAGCGGTCTATTTTGGAACATCCTCAAACTGCCACTGAGATATTGACCACTGAGATATTGACCATGAACTCAAGTCATGCAACAAGGTAGTCTGACGTCAGAAAAGTTATATGGAATTGAAATGTATGTACAGTATTTGGATCATGTGAATTTGACAAATTATATGCTTGAGTTGAGTGTAATCTAATTTCATGAAGTTTCATCATGCATAAATTTATCAGATTATTATCTGAATTCTGGTTTAGTGATAATCTAAATGGTGCCTAGCTAGTGACATCAGCTAATATTGCTATAATGACTAACAATGCAAACTTTTTTTTTTTTAGCAACTCAAGCATTATTTCTCCATTTTGTTTTTTCCAGGTAACACCAGCAACATTTTCATTTATCTCTCCCCTAGTTCTCTCAGGCACACGGACATTAATAATATTAAACAATCACCTTGTGCCTCTGAAACCTGCTTTATAACAACTAAGGATAGTTTTATTCTTAGCTTTAACCAAACCACCAATAGAAAAAGGATCCTAACGTTTCCTCAGATTAGCCAAAAACACAGCAACACTACAGCCTACAATCCAGTGAGAAAAAAGGTAAACTTATCACAAGACTTGTTGACAAAAATATATAGTATTTAATATCAAACTGCTGGCTGAGTCCTACAGGCGCCTGATTACACTAACCTAAACCATTTTAGCTATTGATCAATAAAAACAGTTACAAAGCATCTATATGTTCCATAAAAGCTAGCCCTAATAAATTAAACACACCCAACAGTTATTGTCAGTCCTGTTTATCTATCATGGCCTCCATCACCCAATCATCTGACCCCGAGGTCCCAGACAACCACAAAGAGAGCTGGCTGGCACTACTTGCCGCGGCGGAGGGATATTGTCAGAAGTCAGGCTGCGACCTGGCTATTCTTACAGCCTGTAAGAAGTTCTGGCCATCTGTAGTGGAGGGAGATGAGAGGAAAAGGGAGAGTGGCTTGCCTGCTGGAGGCCGGAAGTGGGATTTCTCCTATCACGTGTGGGGTCAGGGGGCTTTGGCTGAGTCTTCGCGGCGCTACATGGACGACATTGCGGTGCTGCACTCCACATCTATGCTAACGGCGCATAGACATACACGTCTGAGTGCAGGAGACGGAGGAGCTAAACTGGTAGTGGACATGCCCACTGACAGGGCGGTGAGTAGACTGACTATCAGTCATTTTGTGCCATTCAATGTGGCTGTCATTCATAGTGCTGTGTGTGATTGTAAAGTTCTAAACTTCTCTTCCACAGGGCCTAACAGGTGAGGGTGGGGTGGGAACCATCAGCCCCAATACCACACTCTATTCGCAAAGCTACCCATCAATCTACCACTCAGGGGCTGTCATTGGCCAAGCTGCTGGGCAGCATGGGAATGGAGAGAGGGAGCGAGAGATGGCTGTGATGATAGAGGAGGCTGGACGAGGGAGAGACATTCCTGGAATTGGGGACTTGGAGGAAGAGTGTGAGGAAGAGGAGGACATGGACGAAAGGAGCCGTAATCTGAATGAGACTGCAGGTGAACACAGCTCTGTGGGACTATTTTTTTATCTCCAGGTCTGAATGACTTTGTAAATATTAATCTCTCTGCTTCAGGAGTGTTTTCCATGGATGAGGACTCTCTGTCTCGTGACTGTGAACCATTCTTTGAGTCCGATGGAGAGGAGGAGAGCACTGATGGTGAGTGTATGTGTGTAGTAATATTAGTTAATGATCTAATGCTCTTAATATGTGCCTCTCTCTGCTCCAGGCTCGTTAAGTGAGGACTGTCCTCCTCCACCGCGCAGCAGGGCCATGGGGCAGTCGTTCTCATCCCGACACCCCAACCCCATGAACATGGCCCGCTCCCTCCCCGTGTCTGTTCCTGTGTGGGGCTTCAAGGGCAACAGACCCCACCAGGGAGAAGGCCACAGTGGGGAACGGGTCAGTCAACCTTCATTTAAAAACATACAGCTCACTTTCTCTCTGTCGATCAGTCATTCTGACACACATACCCACTAACTGTCTCTGTGTTGCAGGCTGGCGTAGCTGACCTGGATCATATTGCTGCCAGCATGAAGGCCCTGTTGGCCCCAGGAGCCAACGACGGAACAGAAATGTTTGGAGGACTACCTCGCCCTCGCCTCAACACGGGAGACTTCTCCCTCAAACACTGAGAGAGCCAAAGAAAGTGAGGGGATGAAGGAGTGAGAGAGTGTGTGGATGAAAGAGAGCTAATTGATTGGCTGGCAGGCGGAAAAGTACCCCAGTGTATTAGCTAATCACTAACCCCAAATTTGGTAGGAACAACAGTGAATCCAGAGAGGATTAACTGACATGACCTGCGCTGGTATACACACTAAGATCATTTTCAACACATTACACCCATACACACTTAAACACTAAAAGACTATTCACTACACACAACTTAACTTCAAATGTGCTCATAGTGACCCACTGTACTGACCAACATGGACACTAACATATTGATATGTTTCTATCTGACACAGGTGTTGACTCTGTTGTGGGACTTTGCCAAGTAGATTCGTGGAGGATGGGTCACCCTTCTAGAAATGGTTGGCTCTAGGGGGCTTTTTAACATGAAGCCTGTAGCTTTTCAAATTGTGAGTGAAGGGCACCATGTCTCCATGAAACATGCCTTTTTGTACTTCTACCTTGCCAATGAATGACTGTACACTTACTATCGTTCTACCAGTCAATCTCTGACGTTGACACTATTATAATAATAATATCCTCCAAATGTGTTGACTGTGAGAGCGAGAGAAAGCAGAGGTGAACAGAGATGTATCTATCATCTCCCAACTTTTCAAAAGCAGATAAATGTTTTAATTTGAGTACCTGTATGGTTTAAATTAAGGAGCAACATCTGTGAATCAGGCTGTTGGTTCTGACACTGAATATTATTTGGATGCAGTATAATGGCTGTCCTAGAGAGGGCAGTATCAGATTAAGAACTATACTGAACATAAATAAACACAACATGTAAAGTGTTGGTCCCATGTTTCATGAGTTGAAATAAAAGTTCTCAAAGAATTCCATACGCACAAAAAGCTTACTTCTCTCATTTTGTGCACACATTTCTTTACATCCCTGTTAGTGATCATTTCTCCTTTACCAAGATAATCCATCCACAGGTGTGACATAACATAATTAAACAGCAATATAATTTCACAGGTGCACGTTGTACTGGGGACAGTGAAAGGCAACTCTAAAATGTTTAGTTTTGTCACACAACACAATGCCACAGATGTCTCAAGTTGAGGGAGAGTGCAATTGGCATGCTGACTGCAGGAATGTCCACCAGAGCTGTTGCCAGAGAATTGGATCTTCATTTCCCTACCATAAGCTGCCTCCAACATCATTTTAGAGAATTAGATAGTACGTCCAACCGGCCTCACAACTGCAGACCACATGTAACCACACCAGCCCATGACCTCCGCATCTGGCTCCTTCACCTGCGGGATCGTCTGAGACCAGCTACCCGGACAACTGATGAAACTGGCTTTGCACAACCAAATAATTTATGTCAGAAACCGTCTCAGGGAAGCTCATCTGCGTGCTTGTCATTCTCACCAGGGTCTTGACCTGACTGACTAAAGTAGGTAAATGCTAACCTTCAACGGCCACTGGCATGCAGGAGAAGTATGCTCTTCACGGATGAATCCCGGTATCAACTGTACTGGGCAGATGGCAGACTGTGTATGGCGTCGTGTGGATGAGCTGATGTCAACGTTGTGAACAGAGTGCCCCATGGTGGGGTTATTGTATGGGCAGGCATAAGCTACGGACAACGAACACAATTGCATTTTATCTATGGCAATTTGAATGCATAGAGATACTGTGATGAGATCCTGTGGTCCATTGTTATGACATTCATCCACAGCCATGTTTCAGCATGATAATGCACTGCCCCATGTTGCAAGGATCTGTATACAATTCCTGGAAGCTGAAAATGTCCCAGTTTTTTCATGGCCTGCACACTTACCAGACATGTCACCCATTGAGCAAGTTTGGGATGCTCTGGATCGTATATGACAGCGTGTTCCAGTTCCTGCCAATATCCAGCAACTTTGCACAGCCAGTGAAGAGGAGTGGGACAACATTCCACAGGCCACAATCAACAGCCTGATCAACACTATGCGAAGGAGATGTGTCGCGCTGCATGAGGCAAATGGTGGTCATGCCAGATACTTTCTGATCCACACCCCTACCTTTTTTTTAAGGTATCTGTGACCAACGGATGCATATCTGTATTCTCAGTCATGTGAAATCCATAGATTAGGACCTAATGAATTCATTTCAATTGACTGATATGGGCCAGGGTTGTGGGTTCAATTCCCACGGGGGACCAGTGCGAAAAAAGAAGAAAACAATGTATGAAATGTATGAATTCACTACTGTAAGTCGCTCTGGATAAGAGCGTCTGCTAAATGACTAAAATGTAAAATGTAAAAAAAATGATATCCTTATATGAACTGTAACTCAGTAACATAGTTGAAATTTTTGCATGTTGTGTTTCTATATATTTTTTCTATTGTTACACAGTTTTATTTATTCATCACATTCATACATGACCATGGTTAAATCAGATATAAAATGATACAAGCTATGAATGTAAACTACACACCCTACTTTAACACTAACAAACTAGTGCTGTAACAAAACTACTGACAGTACTAATAAATATTAATAGTCAATATAATTGTCATTCTAAATATTATAATATAACCTAGTAATTCATATGTATGTTGTCCTCATGCAACAGAGGGATAACAGCAACACTTAAAACAATAGACATGATGTGAATCTTACAGATTACCACTGATTTCATGTTGTGAAGATTCCATTATTCTCTGCTTCAATTCTGCATTCTGACACCAGTGCTTTTTCTCCAAATATTAGAAACATATATCTTCTCGTTCACTTTACCTCCCTCTCTTACAAATTCCCTGACCCGTTATTCCATCTCTCCTTTCCTACACCCTTCTTGTTACTGTCCCTCTTTCTTCCGGATCCAACAGAAGGATTTACTGCCAACCCAGAAACAAGGCAGAATCTTCTCTTTGAGGTCAGTTTTGAACTTGTGTATCAGTCGCACCGCCTTTTCCGCCTCCCCTTCTCCTTCCACGATGAAGAACTTGATGATGCCAGCGGGCTGGTCCAGGTATATGCTCATGGTGTTGCACAAAGGGAGCTCGACCGCCACGTTCTCCCCGTTGTGCCAGACGTGGTAGCAGGAGCCGGCCCAGCCCACACCCCATGAGCTTTCGTTCTCTCCCAGCCCACATGGCCCGTCCTTCCGGCCCATGCTCTCGTACACTGCCCCAATCACCACCCAGCCGTCATAGTCCACCTCCCAGTACCCTCTCTGCCCCAACAGCCCCTCCTTACAAAGCACCTGCACAGAATAGAGAGCGGATAGTAGAAAGGGTAGATTAGAGATGTCTTAGAGCCAGGCATGCACTGATGGCATGTCCAAAACGGTGGGCACACTTTAGTTACACAATGATACTATGATGTGTGCCCTGAAACTGAGGATGGCAGACCAACCTGTGGTGAATGCTCATATCTCTCCGGTCTCATGGGGTATGGACACACCTCCTCTGACATACGTGACACCTTGAGGTTGCTCTCGGATATCCACAGCAGCTTCTGGGCCGTTTTGTCATCCAGGGAGAGGGGGATCCAGTCTGAGGGGAGAAAGAGAAACGATGAGGTAAAGAGAGAGGAATTGAGTTGAGTGGTTGGTTGAATATGGATGAGATGAAAGGGTCGGAGAACCAATAAGGTCAGATGAGTACTGTGATATTATTGAGATAAGTACAATCTCTTTTGTGTGTAGGCCGTAAAGCGGATATACTGTAAGCCAGGTCATAATTGTGCATTTCAACATTGTATAGGCTGTGGGCAAGCAGGACTTAGCATCAAATGCATTACAGAGAGTGAGGCCCGAAGTGATAAAGAGCCAATTACATGGCCTTACATTTCATAAGGTCAGCCCTGGTGGTGGGATCATGAATATTGGGCTCGTACACCGGCGGCACCTCTGTTATGAGGAGAGAGAGAGATAAAGTGTGAAATCCATTAACGGTATATTGATGAGATAATCCAGTTTGAATTACACCACCGGTCTAATGTAATTCCTGGGATGCTATTGTTAGTCAGGATTTACAAAGGCTTTTCAGTACTTATACATGCAGTCTTACAGAAATCATACCTGCAGGAGCTGCCTGGGATTTTCTTCCTACAGAAAAGAGGCAAAAATGTATTATCTTTCCCAAATAGAACATTATCTTGTGTCAGATTGTTGTTATGTATTTATTCACTGTGCATTTGCAGAGGTTGTGCTAGGTGCTGTTTGTAGAGGTTGTGCTAGTTGTAGTTTGTAGAGGTTGTGCTAGTTGCAGTTTGTAGAGGTTGTGCTAGTTGCAGTTTGTAGAGGTTGTGCTAGGTGCTGTTTGTAGAGGTTGTGCTAGTTGTAGTTTGTAGAGGTTGTGCTAGTTGCAGTTTGTAGAGGTTGTGCTAGCTGCAGTTTGTAGAGGTTGTGCTAGTTGCAGTTTGTAGAGGTTGTGCTAGCTGCAGTTTGTAGAGGTTGTGCTAGTTGCAGTTTGTAGAGGTTGTGCTAGCTGCAGTTTGTAGAGGTTGTGCTAGGTGCTGTTTGTAGAGGTTGTGCTAGGTGCAGTTTGTAGAGGTTGTGCTAGCTGCAGTTTGTAGAGGTTGTGCTAGGTGCAGTTTGTAGAGGTTGTGCTAGTTGCAGTTTGTAGAGGTTGTGCTAGTTGCAGTTTGTAGAGGTTGTGCTAGCTGCAGTTTGTAGATGTTGTGCTAGGTGCAGTTTGTAGAGGTTGTGCTAGGTGCAGTTTGAAGAGGTTGTGCTAGGTGCTGTTTGTAGAGGTTGTGCTAGCTGCAGTTTGTAGAGGTTGTGCTAGCTGCAGTTTGTAGAGGTTGTGCTAGGTGCAGTTTGTAGAGGTTGTGCTAGTTGCAGTTTGTAGAGGTTGTGCTAGGTGCAGTTTGTAGAGGTTGTGCTAGGTGCAGTTTGTAGAGGTTGTGCTAGCTGCAGTTTGTAGAGGTTGTGCTAGCTGCAGTTTGTAGAGGTTGTGCTAGCTGCAGTTTGTAGAGGTTGTGCTAGGTGCAGTTTGTAGAGGTTGTGCTAGGTGCAGTTTGTAGAGGTTGTGCTAGCTGCAGTTTGTAGAGGTTGTGCCCCTGTGACAACAATTTTGAACCCCCTTGTGGGGGAGTATGAAATAATTTTTACATAACTAATTTTTGCTATCGTTCTTTTTTTACATCCGCTTTAGACAGTGGCAACGCGGAACACTAATTTAACACACATTTTCTAGAAGGACGGCTTTAGGCGGAACACAACAGTATCGTACCACATGCATCTGCATTATGAACATGGTCTTTTGCCTGCTAATGCCTGCAATGCAGTGAAGAAAACGATATGACAACAATAACATCTAATGTAACTGGCCCCTCTAACAGTAGAACTGGCCCCAGCTTGGCCCCCCCAGTTGAAATGGTCTAGAACCGCCACTGGTGCTAGGTGCAGTTACTGTCCATGATTCCTTCTCTCCCTTCCTTCTCTTCATCTCTTCTTCCCTTGCTTCTATCTCCCTGCTCCTGTCACTCTCTCCCTTCATCCCCCTCCCTCCCACTATTTGCCTTAATGCCATATATCACTTTGGAGTGTGTGTGCTATTCTGAGTCTTTTTTCTTAGCACTGATTAATGTAGTTTACCCATACCAGCCCAGGTTTGGGTTACGGCTTTACATCCGCTAAGGACGCACGTCACAGCCACTGACACCGGGGTTCAGGCCGTTATAAGATTACAAGTTGTGTGTGATGGACGTTATTTCACGCCACTGACAGCATGTTTGTCTCTGCTGCTGAAGTACTCTGGCTGTTGTTTAATCTCTGGTTCTCCCTCCTGTCCATTCATTTGTCATCTCACTTTCTCAGAAAACTGGGTGCTATTGCTGTTTCCACTCGGACTGTCACCGTCCGTCAGTCTCCTTTCGTCTATGGGCGACATTAGCTCAAATTACTTGATTTTCACAGGGTTATCCATCTTGTTTCAGCTCAGCTCTCATTCTCCCCTATCAGACTTAATCTGTTTTGCAAAATATTTTTTATTGTGAAACAAACAAAAAATAACAAAAAAACAGAAAACTTGAGCGTGCGTAACTATTGCCCCCCCCACCACCACCACCACCTTTTGCAGCAATTACAGCTGTATGTCTCTATAAGCTTGGCACATGTAGCCACTGGGATTTTTGCCCATTCTTCAAGGCAAAACTGCTCCAGCTCCTTCAAGTTGGATGGGTTCCGCTGGTGTACAGCAATCTTTAAATCATTCCACAGATTCTCAATTGGATTGAGGTATGGGCTTTGACTAGGCCATTCCAAGACAAGACTTTAGCAGAATGCTTAGGGTCATTGTCCTGCTGGAAGGTGAATCTCTATCCCAATCTGAAATCTCTGGAGGTTTCTCTCAAGAATTTCCCTGTAATTAGAACCATCCATCATTCCTTCAATTCTGACCAGTTTCCCAGTCCCTGCCGATGAAAAACATGGTGTTGATGGTGTTCATGGTGTTGATGGTGTTGGGTTTGCGCCAGACATAGCATTTTCCTTGATGGCCAAAAAGCTACATTTTAGTCTCATCTGACCAGAGTACCTTCTTCCATATGTTTGGGGAGTCTCCCACATGCCTTTTGGCAAACACCAAATGTGTTTGCTTATTTTTTTCTTTAAGCAATGGCTTTTTTCTGGCCACTCTTCCATAAAGCCCAGCTCTGTGGAGTGTACGGCTTAAACTGGTCCTATGGACAGATACTCCAATCCCCGCTGTGGAGCTTTGCAGCGCCTTCAGGGTTATCTTTGGTCTCTTTGTTGCCTCTCTGATTAATGCCCTCCTTGCCTGGTCTGTGAGTTTTGGTGGGCGGCCTTCTCTTGGTAGGTTTGTTGTGGTGCCATATTCCTTCCATTTTTTAATAATGGATTTAATGGTGCTCTGTGGGATGTTCAAAGTTTCAGATATTTTTTTATAACCAAACCCTGATCTGTACTTCTCCACAACTTTGTCTCTGACCTATTTGGAGAGCTCCTTGGTCTTCATGGTGCCACTTGCTTGGTGGTGTCCCTTGCTCAGTGGTGTTGCAGACTCTGGGGCCTTTTGGAACAGGTGTATATATTCTGAGATCATGTGACACTTAGATTGCACACAGGTGGACTTTATTTAATTAAATATGTGACTTCTGAAGGTAATTGGTTGCACCAGATCTTATTTAGGGGCTTCATAGCAAAGGGGGTGAATACATATGCACACTCCACCTTTCCGTTTTTTATCTTTTAGAATTCTTTGAAGCCAGTTATTTTTTTCATTTCACTTCACACAAAATAGTCCAAATTGGTATGTCCATTACATGAAATCCAAATAAAAATCAATTTAAATTCCAGGTTGTAATGCAACAAAATAGGAAAAACACCAAGGGGGTGAATACTTTTGCAAGGCACTGTACCTCTTTGACATGCCAGCGGTTGACAGTTTGGTCATCAGGTATATGCTTGATTTGCAGTAAATGCTTTGTTTACTTAGATAACTCATTGCGAAATGTCAATGAAACAGTAAAGCGGAAGTTGTTGCAAATATGGTCCAAAGTTATGCTAAATGTGGCTTTGTTCATGTCATTTTGATTGGTCAAAATATTTATTGTGATACCTTGTGATGGCTTACAATACAAGGGTGTTCTCAGATACTTGACTCCTGTTCTTCATTTATTTCAAGTTCACTGGTTTTTGTGGACTCTTACTTTTCATCTACCAGTATCTCTCAAGGGACCCATTCACACACAAATTCATGTTATCTGTACCAGGGCTCAGAAGAAGTCAACCATAGGTTTGAAAATGCACTGACTGGGGTAAAGGTTTGTTGACATGTCAAATCAAATCAAATTTTATTTGTAACATGCTTAATTACAAGCGCTTAACCAACAATGCAGTTCAATAAATAGAGTTTAGAAAATATTTACTAAATAAAGTAAAAAAATATATAATAATTTGAATCAAAAAGTAACACAAGAAAATTACATAACAATAACGGGGCTATATACAGGGGGTACCGGTACCGAGTCAATATGGGAGGGTACAGGTTAGTCGAGGTAATTTGTAAAGTGACTGTGCATAGATAATAAACAACGAGTAGCAACAGTATAAAACAAAGGGAGGGAGTCAATGTAAATAGTCCGGGTGGCCATTTGATTGATTGTTCAGCAGTCTTATGGCTAGGGGGTTGAAGCAGTTAAGGAGCCTTTTGGTCCTAGACTTGGCGCTCCGGTACCGCTTGCCGTGCGGTAGCAGAGAGAACAGTCTATGACTTGGGTGACTGGAGTCTTTGACAATTTTTGGGGCCTTCCTCTGACACCGCCTAGTATATAGGTCCTGGATGTCAGAAAGCTTGGCCCCAGTGATGTACTGGGCAGTACGCACTACCCTCTGTGGCACCTTACGGTCAGATGCCGAGCAGTTGCCATACCAGGCGGTGATGCAACCCGTCAGGATGCTCTCAATGGTGCAGCTGTAGAACTTTTTGAGGATCTGGGGACCCATGACAAATCTTTTCATTCTCCTGAGAGGAAAAGGTGTTGTCATGCACTCTTCACAACTGCCTTGATGTGTTTAGACCATGACCAGGAACTTGAAACTCTCGACCTGCTCCACTTCAGCCCGTCAATGTTAACGGGGGCCTGTTCGGCCCTCCTTTTCCTATAGTCCACGATCAGCTCCTTTGTCTGGTTCACATTGAGGGAGAGGGTGTTGTCCTGACACCACACTGCCAGGTCTCTGACCTCCTCCTTATAGACTTTCTCATCATTGGGGGCAGCCCGTCAGGAAGTCCAGGAGCCAGTTGCAGAGGGAGGTGTTTAGTCCCAGGGTCCTTAGCTTAGTGATGAGCTTTGTGGGCACTATGGTGTTGAACGCTGAGCTGTAGTCAATGAATAGCATTCTCACATAGGTGTTCCTTTTGTCCAGGTGGGAAAGGGCAGTGTGGAGTGCGATTGAGATTGCATCATCTGTGGATCTGTTGGGGCGGTATGTGAATTGGCGTGGGTCTAGGGTTTCCGACATGATGGTGTTGATGTGTGCCATGACCAGCTTTTCAAAGCACTTCATGGCTACCGACGTGAGTGCTACGGGGTGGTAATCATTTAGGCAGGTTACCTTCGCTTTCTTGGGCACAGGGACTATGGTGGTCTGTTTGAAACATGTAGGTATTACAGACTCAGTCAGGGAGAGTTTGAAAATGTCAGTGAAGACACTTGCCAGTTGGTCCGCGCATGCTTTGAGTACACGTCCTGGTAATCCATCTGGCCCCGCGGCTTTGTGAATGTTGACCTGTTTAAAGGTCACTTCGGCTACGGAGAACGTGATCACACAGTCATCTGGAACAGCTGGTGCTCTCATGCATGCTTCAGTGTTGCTTGCCTCGAAGCGAGCATAAAAGTCCTGTATTAACGCTTTGTCTGTTCGATGGTTCATCTGAGGGCATAGTGGGATTTGTTATGTGGCTTGATTGAACCATTTTTTGTGGTAAAAGTGTTGGGATTGGTAAGAATTTCGGCCCGTCTTTTTGTAGTGTGGTCATTGAACAGTTTATGCAGTAATATTGCTGTGATTTGACTGTTTTATACAGTAATAGTGTGGTGATTGGTCAAATTTGCAACCCCTCGTATAATATGCAGAATCGCAGAATTCCACAATCCTGGAGGGACTGATATGGGTATTTTCTCCTTTACATAACACACACATGCACACATAGGATACCGGTACTGCTTTCAAATGCCCCAAACACGTGTTTGAAGATGTCGCTGGATAGCAAACTTTCAGTGATGGAGGGGATAGCAGAGAGCGTGAGCGATATGTCTTAATTGTTCTTCCTGACAGTCTGCACCATTGCAGGAAGCCAGGGCCTTTGCTAACACCAATGGATTACTTTTTAGAGGACAGGTGGTCAACTGGTCATTGATCATGGTGGCCCTGCCAACACATTGCTGGAAGGATTGGCCAGTCTGTCCTTTTAGCCCAGCTCTTTTGCGCAGGACAGTCCATGCTGGCACCTGTCTGAGGAAAACCTAACTCTCCAGCTTTCGCGACGTGTCTGCCCAGTGGCGGACAGGGAGCCGACAGGATGGGGCGGCAGCGTAGCCTAGTGGTTAGAGCGTTGGACTAGTAATCCAAAGGTTGCAAGATCGAATCCCCGAGCTTACAAGGTACAAAAGGCAGTTAACCCACTGTTCCTAGGCCGTCATTGAAAATAAGAATTTGTTCTTAACTGACTTGCCTAGTTAAATAAAGGTAAAAAATAAAATAAAAAGGATGATGACCATGAGGAAAATGTGAGCTTGTTACAACATCAGTAGAGGCCAAGTGAAACTGAGAGGATGAGCAGAGGAAGAATGAGGCTGAGAACTTCACTATCTTCCTTGCTTGAAGCATGTGTACCAAAGAAGCTGCCACATTACTGTATGCCCAGTTTAGAGGTTATGATGTCTTTCAACAACTTCCCATCGTGGTTGGCTGAACTCTGATCCACTGGTCTTTCCAATCAAGCTTCCATGTTTGTGACTTACACTCCACTGAATGTGTCCTGAAGACTGAACAGCTGCACACTGCCCAAAAGAGATGAAAATGACTTTGACAGAAAGGTATGCATATAATGTATACTGTGCTGAACAACAAGTAGAAGTAATGATCAGGGAAGGTTTGGAAAGGGAGAAGGACATCTGATCTCGGGAGTTGGGACGTGGGCAGTAGGAAGGAAAGGGGTTGTTGACAGGTCACTTAATCCGTCATCCCTCCCCATACTCTCCCGGAATCCTCCCTTATAGGGACCGAGCGATGGGAGAGGGAGGGACACAGAGAAAAATAGCAAGAGTCGGCTAATAGGATAACCAAGGATAGTTAGTAGATGGCAAAAGTAAGACATTGATGGAGGGTGTCACCAAGGGATTCAGGAGAATCATTGCGAGGGTAGAGAGATTTAAATATACATTTTAAAGCAGGGATGGGCAATTGGTGGCTCCCCAAAAAAATGTAATAAGCCTTACTTTTGCAAGTTAAAATAGTAGAATACACTAGGTGCAATTTTGAAATTTGGTTGTGCATCAGCAGTTTTTCCCTTGTTATGTCAGACACTGATAGTCACTCAATTAGCCCATGTCAGCAAAATATTTGTATATAGGCAAATTAGTCTAGCGGCCAGCTAGCTACTTAGTAATCATGGTCGAATTATCGGCTGGTGGGCCCCCATTGATTTTGTTATGGAAAAATATATAGAATTGCAGGAAATTAGCTGTCGAACAGCCAATTTTTTTCTCTCCGCCCTATGGCAAAATGAGTACAATTACATGAAATGAGTTATAAAATTGCTAAATCGTAGAATTGCAGCAAACTTGCTTTAAAACATCAACATTTTCTCTACGCCCCGTGGCAAAATGTGTGGAATTGCACGAACTTAACTCTAAAACGCTGTCAAGAGGGGGGCTGCTAAAATGTTTTGCTAGCACAGTAATGTGATGGAGCATTTGACAGGCAATTTTGCTATTTGAAAGTGTCTGATCCTCATTTGAAGAGAATGTTTCACAGGCAGTATACAGTGCATTCGGAAACTATTCAGACCCCTTGACTATTTCCACATTTTGTTACATTACAGCCTTATTCTAAAATGGATTAAATAGTTTTTTTCCCTCATCAATCTACACACAATACTCCATAATGACAAAGCAAGAACAGGTTTTTAGAAATTTTTGCAAAAAGGGAAAGGGTATGAATACTTTCTGACATCCAGAAAACATCCAGAGTCTCCATGGAATGAGACATCACCCTGGCTGGTTATTATGAGCGGGGCCCGGCGGGGGTGGGGGGGATATGAGTGGGCTCTGGCTCCCCTGTGGAGGATAAGCCCAGCCAGATACCCTGCTGCTCTCAGTGGGGTCACCAGCAAAGCCCTGGACAGATTGACAGATGGATAAACAGATACTCAGAGAGATTGACGAGTTGACACAGAGATAGAGGCATTTAAAGAAAGAGAAAACGGGTGGATGAATGTTCAGGCACATAGAGACAGTGGCAGAAAATGACAAACAAGGGAGGTTGCTACCTCAGGTCAAACATACGGGTCAAATGCATTGGAATCCATTGAACCATAAATCTAATTGCGAAATCATAGGATTGAAATGGCAGAGGAAGGATTGGAATGGAAGTCCAACAGTATTGGGGACAGCATTTGAAAAGATTTCTTCTGATCTTGGAAAAGTTTGTCCATTTAACCAACATTTGTCAAGTTCTAGAGATGTTTTTGAAGATGAGTATGATGTTTGTTCACAGTAACAACGACATTCAGGACATATGATAGGTGTGCTGCGGATGGACAGAAGCTAATCGGAGAATGAAATGAAGACTCCTCCCTGGTAATTGGAGGAAAGCCAGTTGGCCATGTTGAGGACATCTGTAGATGCCTTTCAGAAGTCAGGAAGATGACCCCTCTGACATGGTAGAAAAGAAGCTGCTTATGTTGGACGTGCTCGTCGGTGGTCTGCACGACCCCCCTGGATGAGATGGAGCTCTCTGCCCGGATCGGGTTCGGGAACAGCGGGATCTCCCCTGATAGGGAGATCACGAGATGTGACGGAGAGAGGTGAAGGGAGCTGGCCAAAGCTCAGACCCTTCCCTTTGCCCTCTGTTATGAAGTGTCTAAAAAAAACCTTGCTGTGTTCCAAGCCGATGATGAAATGGAGATGGATGGAAAAAGCATGGACAGAAAGATGTACAAACCAACAGGAGGATACATGACAGCATTCTTGAAGAAAAAGAAGGAGAAAGTCATTGGGAGGTGATGGGCTCCAATTAGAGGTCTTCACTGGTCTAAAAAGTTGGACCAGGACCAGAATGGACCCAAGGACAACACGACCTAGACCCAACCCGTACCCTAACTGGAACGAGTGACCAAAACAATCTGTTTATCAGCCAAGTTGTTCTTCTGGTTAACAAATAGGTCTTTACAGTATATGTTGGCTAGGCCTTCTATAAGTCAATAAATTCACCTTATTAGCGTAAAATAAATATGCTAGAGGCTATGCAGAGCCGTGGCCGGGTCCAATCAAACAGGACCCAACCCGGACCTGAGGGATAAGTTAGAATTTCAGACCCGAACCCGATCAGGCCCTGGTCCGAAATTGGGTATATCGGGTCCACCCGGACCCGTGAAGACCTAGCTCCAATTGACTTTGTAATAATTAATGTTTAGCTGGACATTGTCATGAAAAGCAATGCAACTGTCTAAATTTAAATCTGGCAATCTGAAGAAATATAATTCATCATGAGTCAGAACTGAAGCAATCAGATACGAACCTCAGCGGTCAGATTTTCACAGAATCAAACAGCCATGAATAAAACTTTGTGTTTCACAGCCAGGTACTTGAGTTACTGTCCATGACTTCACACTTCATTACCATGGGAGCCAGAGGATGGCAGTGATAGGGAGTGAGAAGGGAGTGATGGGACATTGAGGCCACACTGAGCTGGGACTGGATACATGTGAAGGATCCATAGCAGGGTTGGATGGACAGAGGGATATATGAAGAAGCACAGAGTGGAAACTGGAGAGGGAGAAGGAAGATGAGAAATATAGCAATATAGAAAAAAAGTGGACGGGATCATTGGCAGCATTCAGAGAGGTTAGTTTCATGGAGCAAAGTGACAGACAGAGATGAGGTATGAGACCTGACATGGCCAGTGAGGCTCTGTGAGAGCTGACTGCTGAAAGAATGGATTTGATCCGGTGGGAACATTGTGGTCTGGAGAGGCGATGTCAGAAGAGGGGGAAACAGTTTGATGAGCTGATTGATGAGATGGGGGAGAGATTTGGCAGCAAGACAGGCGGAAAGAGGTACTTGGCAAAGTGGGCCTGTCAAAGGAACATGATACAGCTTGTAACTAACTGGTGGCAAATAAACAACATGTTATCGACATCATATATTCATAATAAACACCCAGTGATGAGCACTGTCTGTCTGTCTGTCTGTCTGTCTGTCTGTCTGTCTGTCTGTCTGTCTGTCTGTCTGTCTGTCTGTCTGTCTGTCTGTCTGTCTGTCTGTCTGTCTGTCTGTCTGTCTGTCTGTCTGTCTGTCTGTCTGTCTGTCTGTCTGTCTGTCTGTCTGTCTGTCTGTCTGTCTGTCTCTCTCCTTAGCTAGCCTTATAATAAAGTCCATATGCCAAAACAGTAGTTAACACTTACGATTCCAAGTAGCTTAACCGTAACTGAACAACACTCTTATAAAAGTCAACCTGCACAGAAATGCTACTGTAAGAAGTAGGGTGTGAATATCAGAGTACACACAGTAGCCTACATATAGACTCCACCATGCCCCATAGACTACATATAGACCCCACCATGCCCCATAGCCTACATATAGACTCCACCATGCCCCATAGCCTACATATAGACTCCACCATGCCCCATAGCCTACATATAGACTCCACCATGCCCCATAGCCTACATATAGACTCCACCATGCCCCATAGCCTACATATAGACTCCACCATGCCCCATAGCCTACATATAGACCCCACCATGCCCCATAGCCTACATATAGACTCCACCATGCCCCATAGCCTACATATAGACTCCACCATGCCCCATAGCCTACATATAGACCCCACCATGCCCCATAGCCTACATATAGACTCCACCATGCCCCATAGCCTACATATAGACTCCACCATGCCCCATAGCCTACATATAGACTCCACCATGCCCCATAGCCTACATATAGACTCTACCATGCCACATAGCCTACATATAGACTCCACCATGCCCCATAGCCTACATATAGACTCCACCATGCCCCATAGCCTACATATAGACTACACCATGCCCCATAACCTACATATAGACTACACCATGCCCCATAGCCTACATATAGACTCCACCATGCCCCATAGCCTACATATAGACTCCACCATGCCCCATAGCCTACATATAGACTCTACCATGCCACATAGCCTACATATAGACCCCACCATGCCACATAGCCTACATATAGACTCCACCATGCCCCATAGTCTACATATAGACTCCACCATGCCACATAGCCTACATATAGACCCCACCATGCCCCATAGCCAACATATAGACTCCACCATGCCCCATAGCCTACATATAGACTCCACCATGCCCCATAGCCTACATATAGACTCCACCATGCCCCATAGCCTACATATAGACTCCACCATGCCCCATAGCCTACATATATTTGTAAGTCGCTCTGGATAAGAGCGTCTGCTAAATGACTTAAATGTAAAATGTAAATATAGACTCCACCATGCCCCATAGCCTACATATAGACTCCACCATGCCCCATAGCCTACATATAGACTCCACCATGCCCCATAGCCTACATATAGACTCCACCATGCCCCATAGCCTACATATAGACTCCACCATGCCCCATAGCCTACATATAGACTCCACCATGCCCCATAGCCTACATATAGACTCCACCATGCCCCATAGCCTACATATAGACTCCACCATGCCCCATAGCCTACATATAGACTCCACCATGCCCCATAGCCTACATATAGACTCCACCATGCCCCATAGCCTACATATAGACTCCACCATGCCCCATAGCCTACATATAGACTCCACCTTGACCCATATACCAGTGCTAAAACGTGTCTTTGAGTATGACACAGTGAAAAAGCTGTTGGTTCCTTTGTTAACTTAAAATAACGACTTGTTTCTTAATCCTGCGGCCCAGAAAAGCCTGGAGGCACTGGCCTTTTGCAACTGAGGTTGTCAGGAAAAACAACACTGGCAGCATTTCACAGTACGACACTGGACTTACTCCATATTTGGATGTAGTTTTCAGTGAGAGGCAGGCATAGGAACTTGAATAACTTGATTTTCAGAAATACATCAGCCACAATAATCCTAATTTCCCTATTCACTAGGTACAATGTCATCTCAAAAGTATTATAAAAAAATGACCCAATGGTAATGAAATAATTTCCTATTTATTATTTAGTTAAGTTACTGACAAACTACAATGAATCATTTGAGACATAACAATACAATGTCAACAAAGTAAAACAATCCAAAATGATTCATTACTTGCCTGGTGTTTGATAAAGTAAAACCATTTATAACACAACAAGACACGAAACATGTATTCATGAGAATGTGAATATTAATTATGAATGCTAATTTCTGAAAATGTGAAATATACATAAATTTTTTTAATTTCTATAATTTATTGGGAAATCCAATAAAATGTTATTTTAATGTAATACTGATTGACTGATTATTACATTTGCTTTAAAAATCTGTTCAACTGAGGAGGAGAGGGTTTTGGTCCGCTTTCAATTACATCATGTATTGACACATGTAAGCTCACAGACTAGATCATGAACCCTTACCTGCTTTCTTTGGCACAGGCATGACTTCCTTACTGCTTGGAGCGTAGTTTGGCAATGGCATGGTACCCTATGGTCTTCAGCAGAGATAGTGGCTGATCCTTTCTCCATGAACACTTTTATTTCCTCAGGGAGAATGGGGAGGGGGTGACGGGTTAGGACAGGAGGTGCCCAGGTTGGGAGATGAGCGGTGTTTGGTGAAGGTTAGTTGGATGTAAGGGGTTACTGAAGGGTTGGTCCTGTCATCTGAAACTTCTGCAACCCTAGTGAAACCCCTGCAACCCTAGAGTGCAAAAAAACACAAGCAAACACACACTGTACAGTATGTCACAAACACTATACTCCTTTTACATACAGTACCGTCAACTCATTGAAGGGTTATTCTTAATTTGTACTATTTTCTACATTGTAGGATAATAGTAAAGACATCAAAACTATGAAATAACACATATGGAATCATGTAGTAACCAAAAAATCAAAATATATTTTAGACTCTTCAAAGTAGCCACCCTTTGCCTTGATGACAGCTTTGCACACTCTTGGCATTCTCTCAACCAGCTTCACTTGGAATGCTTTTCCAACAGTATTTAAGCAGTTCCCACACATTCTGAGCACTTGTTGGCTGCTTTTCCTTCACTCTATGGTCCAACTCATCCCAAACCATCCCAATTGGGTGGAGGTCGGGTGATTGTGGAGGCCAGGTCATCTGATGCAGCCCTCCATCACTCTCCTTCCTGGTGAAATAGCCCTTACACAGCCTGGAGGTGTGTTGGGTCATTGTCCTGTTGAAAACAAATGATAGTCCCACTAAGCCCAAACCAGATGGGATGGCGTATTGCTGCAGAATGCTATGGTAGCCATGCTGGTTAAGTGTGCCTTGAATTCTAAATAAATCACAGACAGTGTCAACATTAAAGCACCCCCACACCATCACACCTCCTCCTCCATGCTTCACGGTGGGAACCACACATGGATATCATCTGTTCACCTACTCTGCGTCTCACAAAGACACAACAGTTGAAACCAAAAATCGCACATTTGGACTCATCAGACCAAAGGACAGATTTCCACCGGTCTAATGTCCATTGCTCGTGTTTCTTGGCCCAAGCAAGTCTCTTCTTCTTATTGGTGTCCTTTAGTTGTGGTTTCTTTGCAGCAATTCGACCATGAAGGCCTGATTCACATAGTCTCCTCTGAACAGTTGATGTTGAGATGTGTCTGTTACTTGAACTCTGTGAAGCATTTATTTGGGCTGCAATTTCTGAGGCTGGTAACTCTAATGAACTTATCCTCTGCAGCAGAGGTAACTCTGGATCTTCCTTTCCTGTGGCGGTCCTCATGAGAGCCAGTTTCATCATAGCGCTTGATGGTTTTTGCGATTGCACTTGAAGAAACTTTCAAAGTTCTTGAAATTTTCCGTATTGACTGACCTTCATGTCTTTAAGTAATGATGGACTGTCGTTTCTCTTTGCTTATTTGAGCTGTTCTTGTCATAATATGGACTCTGTCTTTTACCAAATATGGCTATCTTCTGTTTACCACCCCTACCTTGTCACAACACAACTGATTGGCTCAAATGCATTAAGAAAGAAAGAAATTCGACAAATTAACTTTTAACAAGGCACACCTGTGAATTGAAATGCATTCCAGGTGACTACCTCATGAAGCTGGTTGAGAGAATGCCAAGAGTGTGCAAAGCTGTCATCAAGGCAAAGGGTGGCTACATTGAATAATTTCAAATCTCAAATATATTTAGATTTTTTTTACACTTTTTTGGTCACTACATGATTATGTGTTATTTCATACTTTTGATGTCTTCACTCTTATTATACAAGGTAGAAAATATATATATATTTTTTAAACAACCTTGAATGAGGAGGTGTTCTAAACATTTTGACCGCTAGTGTATATGTGTGAAATATGTTTTGATTTAGAATGGACCAATATCATGGACCTCTCTCTCGAAACGGTGGTTCCTTTTCATGCCAGCCAGGTAGGCTATACTCCTGTTGTAAAGATAAGCAATGTGCTTAATATTAGGAAAGTTGAGAAAAAAAATATAGTAGGCCTAGCCTATAGAAAGGTGATAGGATATTGTGAAAGGATATTGTGAATGTATCGTGTGGAGCTAAATGCGGAGCTATTGAATGACGATTGCATTGCCCTTGCAGATACTGTATGATTCTTGGGCTGCGGGCTTGTGTTGAAGTGTTCTAGCTTGTAATGTCAAAAGCCATGCTGTCGGCATCCTCAGATACTGCCTGGGAAGGTGCACCTTACCTGCCTCTTATCTCCAAATAATTTCAAACAGGAGGATTTCTGTATTTCTGTAACAAAATATCTTCCTGTCAGGACACAGTGTTTCATTGGGTCACTGTGTTCGGGGACATCTAGCTATTAGAAGAGGCATTTTAATGAAGTGTAAGTGCCTGCTTCGTGCTGGCCACCAGAAGACCAGATATGTTGTGTGTGGTATGCTAATAAACATCAGCATTCAACACCCACAGCGTAGTGTTGTCAGTGTGTGGACTTAAAGAGTATTACAGTAAGATCTTTCAGCACTCCCAGGGTTACTATGCATCATTATTATATAGACTAATACCACCACGGTATATTCCATACAGGAACATGTCCAATCACTGAGTTATCTGATAGCTAGTGTTTTATTCCATTTGTTACGAGTTATGATAATGTTATAGTGGTATGGTGAAATGACTAAAATAATGGCACACTACGCATACTGTACCATATAGATTTAGAAGCATAATTGTATGTGGGAATGCTGAATTTAAGCAATGGCTAATACACTTCTTGTAAAAAGGATTACATAGTTTGCTACATGTACTAATGTAATGTATAAGAATTGTTGTTCATGACTTATATATGATAACGTGTTCTCATAAATACACGGAGGCGGTTTTCGCGGCATAGGTTAAGCCTAGTCCTGGAATAAAAATCACTTTCAATGGAGATTCACTGTCTGGGAAACCGCCCCATGGTGTACCATGTATACATGAGTTACAAACAGTTTACTAAGTAGGCCCTGGAAGGAATAGGACTTGGTATCCTACATTGTGTTTACAGAGCAGGGGTACAGACAAGGTAAACATTAACCAGCATTAAAGATATTAAAGATGTTTGCACTAAATATGTTTTCCCTATAGCTGCGCCAGAGCAACATAAACCCCATAATACTCCTTAATCACAGGATATCCCAAGCCGGGGGTCCCTGCCCACACACGGTGTCATGGTGACATTGTTGGTTTCTTAGCGACAGGGAACCCAGAGATTTATGTGGCACCACCAGCATGCAGGCGGCAGCCCAATTGGTTTGTAAGATTTATCTTACTCTCTTCACCCTTCACTCACTCTATGCTCTACCTTCTTTCTCACCCTTTCATTTCTTATCCTTCGATTTGTCTATTATTCCCCTTTCCTCTATCCCATGTGGCCATCCTCACTTTTCCAAATTTATTTTGGTTTCTCTTGCTTAGCTATCTGTGGCCTGTGATATATTCTCTGTCCTTGACACCATACACCACTCCATAGCGCTATGCAGAGCCTTATATTTTGGTATATTGATATATATTGGTAGGCCATCATTGTAAATAAGAATTTGTTTTTAACTGACTTGCCTGGTTAAATAAAGGTTAAATAAATACATAGAAAATATTGAGAGGCTTTAGTGCTATGAACATGGCTGTATGCTGATAATATACACACCTCCATGGGACCCTGTGTTACCCACTACCCAACGTGTGTGAGTGGGGAAGTTAAAGCATATGAGCTGGACAGGAAACATTTGAACTCCTCACATAAAACATCAATATACCGCTCACTTTTGCTGGTAGACATGTTCTGTAACAGAATTATCCAATTTGATCACACATCAAAACAGTGTTTCATCTAGAAACTACAGTATGGGCTTGTTTATGCATTTTCTTAAATCCCTTTTTAAAGCTAAGCAACAAACTCATAAGATTCCATTCTTGAAGATTCCAACTCTCATGTGCATGCACCAGTGTCATCTTCCCCCAGCTTCCTGGTAGACAGGCATTCATCAGGCCTGGTGCTGATAGGCTCCTCTGGATGCAAACTGGACTCATGGGTAGATGTAACATAGTAAATGTAAATCCTGACACTCCAATTAGTATGATATGTTACGTTTCCTATGGTATGTATTAATTTGTGGATGTCCATCATCCATTTCGTATGATATGTTATGAATTACAGTTCGTATGATATGTTACAAATTGCAATTCGTAAAATGTTACAAATTGCAATTCGTACAATATGTAAAGCATTTGCTAAACTTACGACGTTATGAATTCCAATTTGTTATGGCTAGTTTTAGCTAGGTAGCTAACGGTAACATTAGCCAGGTGGCTAACGTTAGCTAGTCTAGAAGTTTGGGTTAGGAGTTAGGGTAAAATGTTAAGGGGAAGGGTAGCTAACATGCTAAGCTGTTGTTGTCCTTGATGAGAATCGAACACGAAACCTTTGGGTTGCTAGACGTTCACGGTATACGCCCGACCAACCACCCAACTTTCGTTTTTGCCTTAAGTAAATCTTCTGTCTTATGTAACCATACCGAACGTAACATATACTAATTTGAGTCTCCTGGATTTACATTTACTATGTTACATCTGGTCTATGAGACCAGGCTGCTGGATGAGAGCTATTTGTGGAGAAAGTAAAAGGTGACCAACTGATGGACAGGCTGGTGTTTACGAATCGTTTATGAATAAGGATGGATTTTTCATTCAACAAAACATCAGTGGTTAGTTTGAGAGAGATTGGAGAGCTTCAATGACATAGATATAGGTCAGGTATAACATTCAAAATCATATTAATTCAGATATATTCATACATTGTTATATTTGTATTTCATACTTCCATGATCCTGTGGGCTGCCACTAGAAAGAAGACAGATTTTTCTGATATAACTTTCCCCACGTTGCTTGAGTGTTTTCTACTGTCATATGCCTTCCCACCTGACAGTGGCATATCTTTTTACTAACAAATTACTTTGTCGCTCTCTCCCTTCTTCCATTCAAGCTCTCCTTTTTCCTTCAGCTGTCCTCGTCGCCTCATCCTTTCCTTTCTCAAGTTAACAGAGCGAGGTGGGAGGAACATGGAGATAAGGTTGAGATTAAAGGTTTCAGGGCAGAGCCTAACATAATGCTGTGTGTTTGTAGCACCAAAGTGGTAGGTGGTGATGTGGGGTGGGGGGCAGAGGACACTAAAGCGATGGAGCTCAACACTGAGCCTCTGAAATAAGGGGCTACACCTCACAGCTGTGTACATAGACTAAAAACAGACAAAGGAACGTTGAGGCTGACTGACGAGGGGTGGCCATGTTGACACAGGAGTTCCAGAACATTCTGTCTCTAAAGCTATACTGCTGGCATTCTACAATCCCCCTAGCCTGACTCATTCTAATAAATATGACGGAGAGGAGAAGTGTGATTGGAAGACAGAGAGTGAGAAGGGTAGAGTCCAATTGGGAGATGGGTAGAGACTGAGAAGAGTGGTAGAGAAACAGATGGAGAAGGGTTGTAGAGAGACACAGGGGGATAAGGGTGGTAGAGACAGACAGAGAGAAGTGTGATAGAGACACATATAGAAGGGTGGTAAAGACACTGAGACATAGTGAAACTATGGCTTAGAATTCAGCAAAGATGAGATGGGAGTAAAGGCAGTAGCAGAGAGCCAGGCAGAGAATTGAATAGAAGATGGCCAGCAGAACGATTTTCACAAGGGACAGAGTAACAGATCAGAGAAGAAATTTGAGGAGAGGGGTTGGACTTAACCAGTGACTCAATAGTGTCCTGGCAACACTGTATTATTGGACTGCGAAGCATGACTGCATTGATGTGGTTTTATGTGCCCGCTTGAATATGCGTGCCAGTCAAGCCATGCAATAAAATAGAGATTAATGGCAGGACAGGGTATGTGATCTGAATGACAGTTCTCTGACACTGCAATAGCTAAACACAACACACCTTATTACACTACTGTCTACAGCTATTACACAATGTACTTAAGAATTTCCACAAACAAAATGCTGCAAATATTGTCCATGGCGACATGTTCACGAAAGTGACAATTTCCCTTTGTCATCCTCCATCGAATTGCGTTAACGTTGAACGAATCTTCAATAAGGCATCATTCTGGATGGGCAGAGAAAGAGGACATCTAGTGGCGTAGAGAAGACTGAAAACGCCCAATTCTCAGCATCCCCCCAGCCACTCACCCCACTCTTGAATATATATCCAGTGGCATCATACTGGCTAGTGGCTATCAAATACCATAGTCAGACAGACACAGTTATCAGGTAGTAATAAATATTTTATTTTTCCCATCACTTCAATATTAAAAATGAAGTTCATGACATACGTTCAAGGTTAGCTCATCTGTCCATATTAGTCTATGTGTAACAGTGTGTTGAATGATGTGCATTTCTCTACATAATTATTTACAAGTAGAAGAAACTGCTCCACATAAATCATGTTGGCATGGCGATCATCGGCCTCCTCCATTAGCTGCTCCACCCCCGGACTGATCCTGAGCTCCTGACATCATCAGGAAGAGAACGAGGGGAACAATGTACATCCACTGGAGAGAGGGAGGCAAATGTTCCTGTTATTATCAAATGATACAAGATGTTAATCTAACTCAGGGTAAGACTACAAGCTGTGATTAGTGATGCTTCTCCTGCACAACAGTCCCACAGTTTCATCCTGTTCAATGTCCACCTCACTCAGCAAACGAGAGAAGGATAAAGAGTGGCTGAGAGTGAGGTGAACAGTGAAGTGAAACACATCTCAGGGTCAATGCCAATGTGTGTGCAAAAGAAGGAGGCACAAAATGACTGTGGTGATAATAATCTAATCCACTTTAGCAATGAAGGTGTGTATGTTGTCCAATCCTATTTTACCAGAGTGCTTCAGCTTATTACTAATCAATGGGACACACCTGGATTAATTAAAGGTGTGCAGGGACAAAAAAAACCTGATCATTAGCACTGGATCATTAGCATTGACCTTGAATGACAAGGACAGGAGGGGAGGGACAAACAGGAAAAATGATTAGTGAAACATGTTAGCATTAATCAAATCAGTGAACAGTATAACACATATATACATAAGCTTGCAAGAAGCAGAAGAGACACAGAGCGCAGCACAGACATAGGCTGACATCCCAGAGTGAGTTGCTGAATGAGCCAAAGTGAGAACAGTACTTGAGTGGGAATCAGCTCTGCTGCTCTTCGGCTCCCCCTGCTGAGGGTTGTGCCGAACTGCTGGCCATGAGGAAGATTGCACCTCCCAGAATCAAATACCACTGGAACACAGCACAGCATAGCACTAAGTCAACAAACGGCACAGCACTGAGTCAACAAATGACACAGTCACAATCAGCAACACAGACTCATAGACAACAGCACTGATTAAACCAAACACAGCAATGGAAGCACAGCACATAAAACAACACAGCACAGAGCCCTATACTATGAACACGGTTTGAGCAGTTAGTGAGGTAACGTTGGTCAACTGAGTTAAACTCGGGATAACTGGTACCACCGAAGTGGCTCACCTTTTAGCCAGGTACATTTCTATGGCAACAAATCCTTCAGAACTCAGGGCTAACTCCATTTATCCTGAATGAAGTGTGTGAGCTGCGAGTCGAGGACCAACGCAATCAGATTCCCTCCCTCTCGCAAAGATTGCGTAACCATCCCCTTCATTTGAGGAAGACGACTTTGTGTGTTAAAATACGTAGAGTTAGCGGCAGGCGGACAACAATATCAACCGTCGTAGTACGGATAAAGCCTGCGCTGGGATGTGAAGCTAACTGAAGCTGGCTAGCTTTAGAAAACCCCGAGTAGCTTCAAATCGTAGCATACCCCTCAGGACAGGACATATCCGGATTGGCTAAGGTTAGACAAAACAAAAACACAAAACAACATGCAGATATACACTGAGTATACCAAACTTAGGAACACCTTCCTAATATTCAGTTGCACCCCCCTCTTTGCCCTCAGAACTCAATTCATCGGGGCATGGACTCTACAAGTAGGGCTGTTACGGTGACCGTATTACTGCCACACCGGCGATCACGAGTCATGATTACAGTCAAATTCCACGTGACCGCTTAGTTACGGTAATTAGGCTTCTCCAAGCTCTGATGCTGCTGCTGGTCATTAGTAACCTACCAAACTTGCCAACTGCCTGGTACTCTGCTCTCTATGGTCCCTCTAATCACTCTGACATCAATGCAAATGTAATCGAAAATCAAATCAAAACACTTAATGAGAGCCCATGCGTGTGATGGCCTCTATTAAAAAGAGGAGGATCCCATCAGCTTTCTATAGGCTAGGCCTACTATATTTATTTCTCAACTTTCATAATATTAAGCACATTGCTTCTCTTTACAAAGGAAGTATAGCCGACCTGGCTGGCAAGGAAATAAACCACGTGAAAATCATCCTCTATTCAAGTGCATAGATTATGTATTTTTTTCCCCTGCCCCGAGACCGGTGCATGATAATAGTACATTCTAAATCAAAACTAAATTTCACACTAATTATTTAGTATATGTAAAGACAAGAATAAATCAAGAATAGTCTGATGGGTGACAATATTAGCCTATCACTTGTGAATGATGCCCAGTTTGTGTGCAGTAAGGAAAGAAACAGCACATGCCTTTTTTGGGGGGACTTTTTCAAATCATAGTCGCACACATCATGTAGCCTGGCCTATATGTTTAGTTGTGATACAAACCATATCAAAAGTTGCCAAATAACTTCTTAAAATTAAGCATATTAAATCAGCTTTACAACGGGTTCAGGGCCTAACTGGCATACATACGCAGCATGTGAGTCAAGTTTGGGGGAAGACAATTTTCACCATAAAAATACACCTTTATAAAAAACGTTTAAAAAGCATTAAATGCATAATCGCATTTGCGGTCACCTTTGAGAATTATGTTTTCCCACTAATGGACATCCACACTTACAGCCTACTGCCATGTGCGCATTGCTGCGCTTATAATGTGAAGAAATGCCTAATAGTTTAGCAACATTTTAAACTAAATGTTCTGATCTGTCAGCTTCATTACTTAAAAAATGTTTTTTGATGCTAGTATTCATTTGGGATCTATCCCATCCCACAACTGTCCCAGACTATTTCTGGAATATTTATTTCTGGAATATTTATTTCTCGCACAGAATAGGTACATTTTTGTACTATGGGGGATGGTAGATTGACATAGGCGAGTGCTTTTGCTATTCGTTAGGCCTTCTCATCTTGTTGGCTGACGAAAAGTAAATGTGGACAGTTCTTTCAATATGCGCCTCGGAATTGGATAAGGACGCGCACAATGGCGTCCCCGAAGTGTCTGTCTTCACTTGTAGCCTGTGAGAAAGACATGATCACGTGACGGAGAGCCAATTGAGTGAGAGGTGCTTTGGATCATGCAGCCGGGAGAAGGGAATTATAATTATTATATTCAGCCCAAGGGCACAACGGCCACTGGTGGCAATGGCATGGATTTTTTTAGGAGCAATACGGCCACACAAAGGGGATGCTGCCAGGAAATTCGAGGCATTATGAAGTGCTTGTCAAATTGTGAATGAGACTGACTTGTGTACAGCCTGCGCAAGAAACAAAGCAGAGCTCATGTCTTTCATGCGACTTTTTAAAAATCCTCATTAGAGTCGCATCATGCAGCCTTAGAATGTATTACAAATCAAAACATATAGCCCAACATTTGTATCACAACTAAAGTTACAAATATAGTTACAAATATCTCTAAATTAAGTATATAGGAGTACCTGTTTCTTTGTTAATTGCTCAACACAGAATCCCATATGCGCACTCCCTCAAATCAAAATATCCTTTCTATTTTATTCAACCATGTTCAACTGTATTATACATATTATAAAATAATATAAAATAATGCCACAGAATTCTAAGCAAATCGTGTCTGCTAAATGAACTAGTGCAGCCCACAGCCATATGGCATAGCCAGATCAGGGTCTAACACTCAAGAGTATGCTATTCTGTTCTGAAATAGACCACATTTTCTTCATATCATGTTTCTTTAGACCTGTCTAAAATAAATCATAGATTTATTGTGATGGTGTAAGCTATATTACATGGATTTATTAGACTTTTTAAAATGTAGATGTTCCAAAGATCTCCATCAGTGGTTTGTAGGCTATGCGTGGAAGACAGGAGATGCTAAATGTGTTTATGTTAATTGACGGCAGTTATTTGCTAGACAATCACCGGCTTATGAAACGTTATTACCGCCACAGCCCTATCTACAAGGTGTCGAAAGCGTTGATGTCCTTTGGGTGGTGGACCATTCTTGATACACACGGGAAAGTGTTGAGCGGAAAAATCCAGCAGCGTTGCATTTCCTGACACCATCCTGTGCGCCTGGCACCTACATACCCTGTTCAAAGGCACTTAAATCTTTTCTCTTGCCCATATACCCTCTGAACGGCACACACACACACACATACACAATCCATGTCTCAATTGTCTCGAGGCTTAAAAATCCTTCTTTAACCTGTCTCCTCCCCTTCATCTACACTGATTGAAGTGGATTTAACAAGTGACATCAATAAGGGATCATAGCTTTCAACTGGATTCACCTGGTCAGTCTGTCATGGAAAGAGCAGGTGTTCCTAATGTTTCGTACACTTAGTGTATATATAACGGAACAGAGCAGCTTAAGACTGAACAGCAGAGCAGAGTTTAAAAGACTTGAAGAGCCCAGGGATAGACCCAATAGACGGTCATAATGACACAGTGCAGGACACAAACCACGGATGTCTATGCACACTTACATATTTGGCAAAGAAGGATTTCTGCTCCTGTGGCTTGCCTCTCTTTTCATGTTCTATGTCCATGCGTTCAATAAACAGAGCAGTCTCCGGCCTGGGGGAGAGGATGATGAAGGATATTGTTAGACAGAGAAAGGTTGAAGTCGACCCAAAAGAGTTAGAAAATCAAATCAAGATTTGATAGAGCCAGAACCATATTTCTGTGACCAGAACATCAATAAGGACTGAGGACTCACTGGGGTGCATTGGTAGGCGCTATGATGGTCAGCGTAGTGTTAAAGGCCTCCAGATCAACTTCGTCCTCCACCTCTGTCCCCCGACACGCGCCTGGAATGGTCACTATGGAAACGCCGATGAGGTAGCCAGAGACATCAGTGTGGAGGGTGATGACATCGCTGAGGTGGGACTCAACTAAAGAGCACTGAGGGAGACAGAGAAGAAACAGATATGTTTACAAAAGACAATGCCAATGAGGTGTGCTGTCTTTTTAATTTCAGCTTGCTATGAGGGTGAGACACACATACCGCTCTGACGAACGCCGTCAGGTAGCCATCCATCTGGCGCTCTGTCTGCCTGTCTGTCAAAGACACTCTGGGCACTCGGATTTTGTACAGACCATCCACAGCAGCCACTTCCTGTGTCAGAGGGACAGGAGGGATACAGATTCAGAACAAAATCCTGATTGCTGACAGTAAACTCCAAACCACATCTGCCTCTCCCTTCCTCTCCTACCTTCAGAGTGTTCCTGTCCTCCTCTGATAGCTGGCTCTGGGAGAGGGACACACTGGTTTCCCTCCCACCCCTTAACTGCAGAGCTCCACGCACACGGAACCGAGACACATCATCTGAAAGAAACAAATGGTATAACACATGATGAGCACCAAAATCATGACCTCGATATCTCCTTCATTTGGTAAATGGAACCTTGAAGAATAGCGTATCACAGTTAGAAAATACATACTCACCAACTTCAAAGGAATGCTCAAGAGGGACAGAAAATCCACTGAAGTCTGTGTCCAGCCCATCACCAGTCTGTGGAGAAGGAAATAGATGCAGTTTTACTAGAAAGAATAGATTCCGACTCTTGCTTACAGGTACCCTGTGGTTGGACAAGCTTCCTGTTTAGATTAAGACACTGCGGAGCCGGAGCGAGAAATGGCTTGGAAAATGTACCTCAATCCACAGAATTGTGTTGTACTACGAATGATCCAATTATCCCAAATGTTACACCGAGACTTTTTTTTTTTAATGGCAGTGTCTGTCAGCCAATCAGCTCCTTTGTTGTGTCCCCGACAACAACAAAAAAATTGGTTGACCAAGAGTTGTCTGTTCTTTCGACCCATCGATTGACACATCCTATGTGTTTCAACTATATGCACAGAGCCTGTCTGATGCTTTTAGCGAACTGTTTGATGAAATAGTTAAGACACAAATGACTAGAGGGAGTCCGACCGCAATTGATTTGATTGTGCTGCCTGGCTCAGACTTGCTGCGCTGTGTTAAAAAAAAGAGAAAAAAAAGACAGCAAATGACTGTGACGAGCACCCGTTGTCTCTCTCTCTCCTCCCTGCTGCAGCGACCACAGAACATCAGTGTGTATAGCACTGTCTGTGTTGCTGAAGCTGCAACATAATTACAGCCATTTCTGACCGAAATTCCTCATTTATTTAGGAAAAACTATCCCTATTCCCTCAACCTGTGCTCTCTTTATGTGACATGTATGCTTCGCATGCACGTGACGTAACCAATAGGGCCTGACCTATAGCATATCATAATCACATCAATAAATTGGTTATAAGAAACTCTGTTCACCTTAACACGTGACAGCAAAATGAATGAAGAGGACATGACAAATAAACTTGAAGCAGGGGAATCCTTTACTGGTTGCGCAGGAGGTAAAGGGGAAGCCAGATTATTGGAATAAATTTTGCTAGTTGTGGAAAATACTGGAGATCAAGAAAAAGATGGTATGGAGCAAGTGCTGCGTGCATATTAGTCCTGTGTGTGCCAAACAGGTGCTATTACACTACAATATCATTTTTCGGACCGTTTCGAACAATGTAAACAACACTAAATAAATTAGAGTCTGTTGTAATGTTTTTTTGAATGTAAAGACTTTATTACAGCAAAGACTAAAATCATTTGTGAATGCAATTTCCGAAATGAAACGGTTTAGGCCTATTTATTGTTTACGCTAATTATTCATGAAATAATTGCTTGTTATTTTATTTTAAAACTAAAATGCTTGATTGCATTGCTGTGTGATGACATGAACGGATAAATGATTGAGTGATGCAGTAGCCTATATAAGTATTGAAATATAAGCCTAAGTAAGTAATGGTATTAAGACTAAACAGGATGCACTCTTTGGCCTACAGCTTGATGGTGGTTGTACAAGGTTGCTAAACTATGCCTACTAATGATAATGACATGACTTATTATTATAAGGATGATCATAATAATAGTAATAATAACAATAAGAAGGAGATCAAGGAAAAAGGGTTATTATTATCATAAGTATATTTTTTCGGTCAATCTGGAACAGTGAAAACACTAAATAAAGGATAAATAATACCAGAGAGGCTGGTCTAATAAAAGAAAAGTGTAAAGCCTTTATTACAGCATAGCTAAGATTAAAAACAGCAGAATTTGTGAAATTGTTGGTGCTCACAGAATCAGTAGGCTATCAACTAAACACTCAAATAGGCAACAGAAGCAGGATCTGTCTTACATTTAACAGTTAGGCTATTGATTATAGACCTAATTAAGTTGGGGTTTCCTCTCTCCTCATTTTTCTTAGACAATTAAGGCAAGGGCTGTTTTCTCCTCTCCTAACTCCTCTGCTGCCTCAGCCGCATTGTTCTCAACACCAATATGATGGTTTACTTTGCTATTATGCACATAGCAACATGGTCTAGGAAAAGGCGCCAATTCAACAGGCACTGATGTGTTTCAGAACTGCAGACTGCGACCACTATCCAACGTGGGACAAAGCGCATTTGTTATAAAATAACCATTATTTGTGTTGCACCATTGTTCTTACATAATATAACCATATACAATTTTAGTAGCACATGTCTTAGACTGATGGACTGTGACATTCCAACGGCCTCCACAATGGATCAGTTCACTCAGACAGGTGCGAATTAGACAGGTGTCTTGTACACCATGATTTTTTTTTACTAAAGAAATCTCAGTCGACCAACAACCTATCAACCAAACAATCGACCAACTGACTAAATGGGGTAAGCCATATTTTCAACACGACCTGTCATTCCATAATGGCTGCTGGGGCTACTGCTTGCTAGCTAGCATTAGGACGAAAAACGGCAGTTTTCCAGAAAAACTAGCAGTACTTCACTCTTCTCAGTGTAACAGTTGAGATAATGGGACATTTTGAAGTGTAACGCATTTTCTCACCCCCCGTGGTTTATTAACCTAAAAAAGTATCGAAACTATCGCGTAGAATCGGAATCTATTCTGGCTAGCAATTTTACTTACTGCATTGGCAGTTCCCAGGGCAGATCTGCACTATGGGCTGTATAACTAATTTGATTGGCTTTTGAAATTTGGGGGTAGAACATTTTAACAGAAGTGCAGCAGCAAGAAGGAGCAAAAAGTGCAGTTAACTAGCTAGGGCCCCATTGGATGCTGTAATAGAGATCTACCCTGGGAGAGTTTACAATGAGCTGTTCAGATGTAAGATGACATTTCCACAAATTGGTCCTGACATTCAAACATAGTGGTATTGATCCGAATTCTTCTTGGCTTGATTTACAGTGCATATGTGTTGAACACATCCGTGCAATATTACAAATGACTACCATGGCGTGACAGAAATTGCGTACCACCACCAAGGCTGTCAAAACCACCTACCTAGATAGCTAGCTAGCTAACTAACTAACTATGGCTAGCTAAACAACATAATATCAATCTAGCGAGCGTTACTTATAACGCTAATTTTGCTGACTACTTAGCCAACGTTACGTGTTTGATAGACATTGATGAAAACATTATCTGCACAGTAAGTAACGCTGTATTTGATGCATATTGAACGGCTGTTTTGCATTCATGCGTTGTCTTCATTAACTAATTTGGCCAGTTAGCTAAGGTCGGACGGTTAGCAAGAGCTAACAGCAAGCACATTAGTTGTCTAAGTTCATGGAATTAGATATTGGCAAAGAAAAAACCCCCAGCGGTTTTGACATACCTTTCTGCCAGTGTTGCAACACGCAAAATCAGCACACAATATAAGTATTGTGGGAATAATTGACAGTAACAAAAACGACCGTGGTACTGAAGCCATTTTGTCGGTCCGTGCGTCAAAGTAAACATGGAACTACGCGATGACGTAGTATACTGGAGAACGAGCACCAACCTATAGTCAACTGCAGGTGGCGATAGAGTAGCGTTGATAGCAAACTTAATGCAGGACTGTTGAAATGTCTAAAACGGGAGATTGAAAAACGAAAGGTGGGCCTACGAAAGGCATGGGGATGGAGCGTTGGAAGTTAAGACCAAGTTTAGCCATTGTTCTCTCTCTTACGTCTGGCTTTCACAAGAGAAGGTCACGGTTGTTTTATAGGGTGTCCTTCATTTATTTGGCGTGGGCTACGGCCAAACAGTAGCCTGTGTGAAGTTGGGTTAATAAACCGTAAATTCGTAAACTCAAACCTCTATCTGGATAATTGTTCCTTTATGATCTAGTCAGGTCATAAAAAAAAACAAAAAACATTACAGTTCCTCAATGTAGGAAGCAAGCATTTTTGTAAACTTGTGGTTGGCGTGTATTTGAATACATTTTTTATTATGTTTAAAAAAGTCGAATAAGATAGTCCTTTTTAATCTCCCAAAGGGGAAATTTGATAAAACAAAACACAACGAAGGCCGCACAGATGCTAAAAGCAGAACATCAAACGAATATAAAAAACGAAGTGTTCATGTGACTTATTGAAGAACACGTGATTAGTCTTGTTCAAAACAATGTGTTGCGCTCCCGTTCTTTGCGTTTTAATTTAACTGTCTTAATATTTTACCCTTCGTTTACTAAATAATGTATAGGCCTAGGGTTATCCGTGAGACTAATTATGTATATTATGGACTTCAAATATATTATTTGCTGTGACAGAGAGTGAGGGCGAGCATAATTCTAGTAAATGGCTACACAGATACACTCACATTGTCACACATTCAATACAAGCAAAAGGCCCAGGAGTGTAGTCATGTACCATCCTGTTTCACTTGGAAACTGTATATTTTACCTTCCTTCCCAGGATTCCTGTTTCTGTCTGAAGGTGTGAGCATTCCTTATGGGACATGGCAACTCCCCTGCCATGTGATTCTCTCAAATTCTTGCTTTGAATCCATTCCCTCTCGCTGGGGCTGCCCATTACTCTCTGTCACCACTCTCAGACAATGGTACTGCCTCCCTGTACACCCCTCCATACTATTCTTAGGACAATCAGCACCATGTACACAGCATGTCCCTTCATGTGAAACTGTAGAATGACCTTCAAAAATAATCTGGATGCATCAAGAAACTTGAGCAAAATAAGATTTTCATATAATTTAATCCACAGATTGTTGACATATATTTGAAATGTTTATCTTAAAGCATAACTGAGAAATAATTAATTGAATATGGAATATTTTTGACATTTTGGCCTTACCCAGGCCTCCTTTAAGACTCCATGTTTAATCTGTAGCTGCTACAAAGCAACATGGTGTCAACAATCCTTCCAAAAGACCCTTCTAGGGATTACATTTTGTGGAAATCTCTGAAATCATCTTCTTTTGTTGTAGTTTGTGAGGAATCACCCATTAATATCTTATGAGCCCCTACTGAGAGGTAAAGAACCTTGGAAAATCAGAGTGGGTGCACCAGTTGGTGTATGGTCCTTAACATGTATCTCAAATTAGAATTTTAGTGTTAAAAGAATCAAGTGTCAACCTCTACTATGGATCATTCAGTCCTCTCGGGACAGATCTATAGGAGCAGTTCACATCTTTAATATTTCATACATTTACAGTATTCAGCTGAGTTTTATGATAATGGAAATGTCATGTTATGTTCATTAGTGAAACAGCCTGAATGGAGTTATGTATAGTCATATTAGAAAGACATTGTGTAGTTTTAGATCAAGATCTCATAACAAAACATTAATACGTGACAGAGACTGAGATCTCTTTGCCTCTCATTCACCCCTCCTTTCTTCCGCACTCCAGTTCACCCTCCTTGGACATTGTCATCTGAAGTTGCACACACAAAAAAATAGAGGGTCTTCAATCTCTTTCCATCCTTCTGACTCCCAAAATTCTATCTCCCAAATTAAAGTTATTAAGGGTGATTATAGATATTGCAAGGTTATGGGCAAGAGCAAATAGTTGTTAGAAAACTCATGTCACAATACTCCGTGTATATTTACTACCATGGACACATGGAATTATAGGCCATGCCAAATGGCTTAGGGTACAGTTGAAGTCGGAAGTTTTCATACACCTTAGCCAAATACATTCAAACTCAGTTTTTCACAATTCCTGACATTTAATCCTAGTAAAAATTCCCTGTTTTAGGTCAGTTAGGATTACCACTTTATTTTATGAATGTGAAATGTCAGAATAATAGTAGAGAGAATTATTTATTTCAGCTTTTATTTCTTTCATCACATTCCCAGTGGGTAAGAAGTTTACATGCACTCAATTAGTATTTGGTAGCATTGCCTTGAAATTGTTTTACTTGGGTCAAATGTTTCAGGTAGCCTTCCACAAGCTTCCCACAATAAGTTGGGTGAATTTTGGCCCATTCCACCTGACAGAGCTGGTGTAACTGAGTCAGGTTTCTTGGCCTCCTTGCTCGCACACACTTTTTCAGTTCTGCCCACACATTTTCTATAGGATGAGGTAAGGCCTTTGTGATGGCCACTCCAATACCTTGACTTTGTTATCCTTAAGCAATTTTGCCACAACTTTGGAAGTATGCTTGGGGTCATTGTCCATTTGGAAGACCCATTTGAGACCAAGCTTTAACTTCCTGACTGATGTCTTGAGATGTTGCTTCAATATATCCACATAATTTTACATCCTCATGATGCCATCTATTTTGTGAAGTGCACCAGTCCCTCCTGCAGCAAAGCACCCCCACAACATGATGCTGCCACCTCCATGCTTCACGGTTGGGAGGTGTTCTTCGGCTTGCAAGCTTCCCCCTTTTTTCTCCAAACATAACGATTATCATTATGGCCAAACAGTTCTATTTTTGTTTAATCAGACCAGAGGACATTTCTCCAGAAAGTATGATCTTTGTCCCCATGTGCAGTTGCAAATCGTAGTCTGGCTGTTTTATGGCGGTTTTGGAGCAGTGGCTTCTTCCTTGCTAAGCGGCTTTTCAGGTTATGTAAATATAGGACTCGTTTTACTGTGGATATAGATACTTTTGTGCCTGTTTCCTCCAGCATCTTCACAAGGTCCTTTGCTGTTGTTCTGGGATTGATTTGCACTTTTCGCACCAAAGTACGTTCATATCTAGGAGACAGAACGCGTCTCTTTCCTGAGCGGTATGACGGCTGTGTGGTCCCATGGTGTTTATACTTGTGTACTATTGTTTGTACAAATGAATGTGTTACCTTCAGGCATTTGGAAATTGCTCCCAAGGATGAACCAGACTTGCAGAGGTCTACAATCTTTTTCTGAGGTCTTCTGAGGGCTGATTTCTTTTGATTTTCCCATGATGTCAATCAAAGAGGCACTGAGTTTGAAGGTAGGCCTTGAAATACATCCACAGGTACACCTCCAATTGACTCAAATTATGTCAATTAGCCTATCAGAAGCTTCTAAAGCCATGACATCATTTTCTGGAATTTTCCAAGCTGTTTAAAGGCACAGTCAACTTAGTGTATGTAAACTTCTGACCCACTGGAATTGTGATACAGTGAATTATAAGTGAAATAATCTGTCTGCAAACAATTGTTGGAAAAATTACTTGTGTCATGCACAAAGTAGTTGTCCTAACCGACTTGCCCAAACTATAGTTTGTGAACAAGACATTTTTGGAGTGTTTGAAAAATGAGTTTTAATGACTCCAACCTAAGTGTATGTATATATTGGAGTGGACAGATAGATGAAGCCTCATCAGACAATTAAAATGTATTAGTGGTCAAACTAACACTGCAAGACGGAAGCTGGAATTGTGATACAGTGAGTTATAAATGAAATAATCTGTCTGTTAACAATTGTTGGAAAAACTACTTGTGTCATGCACAAAGTAGATATCCTAACCGACTTGCCAAAACTATAGTATGTTAACAAGAAATTTGTGGAGTGGTTGAAAAAACGAGTTTTAATTATCACCTAAGTGTATGTAAACTTCCGACTTCAACTGTATATACTTCAGAATTCACAAAGTAGCATAGCCTTGATGCATTATTTGGGACACATACTTGTAATTTATATTTCTGGCCTGGAAACATGTTTGCCATGCACATGTATGAATAATGGAACAATGTCACATACGTACGTGCATGCCGCTGAGAGCAGTCTAGGTCAACGTCCTTGAAATGAAAGCACTTATGATTGCCAAAATCTATTCAATCAGCAATTCTATTTTTGTATTCAAGAAGAAAGAGAGAGTGTGCCTTACTCAAGAAAGCAAAAAAGACACCATATTATGGGGCTTTATTAACTGAAATATATATTTTTACATTGTTTACAAACTGATATGTGACATGTATTAATGCCAAAATAACATGCAAAACAGGCAACACTTAAACAGGCACACACCCTCCTAGATCTGAATGAAAGAAATATTCTTATTAAATACTTTTTTCTTTACATAGTTGAATGTGCTGACAACAAAATCACACAAAAATAATCAATGGAAATCCAATTTATCAACCCATGGAGGTCTGGATTTGGAGTCACATTCAAAATTAAAGTGGAAAACCACACTACAGGCTGATCCAACTTTGATGTAATGTCCTTAAAACAAGTCAAAATGAGGCTCAGTAGTGTGTGTGGCCTCCACGTGCCTGTATGACCTCCCAACAAAGCCTGGGCATGCTCCTGATGAGGTGGCGGATGGTCTCCTGAGGGATCTCCTCCCACACCTGGACTAAAGCAGCCGCCAACTCCTGGACAGTCTGTGGTGCAACGTGGCGTTGGTGGATGGAGCGAGACATTATGTCCCAGATGTGCTCAATTGGATTCAGGTCTGGGGAACGGACGGGCCAGTCCATAGCATCAATGCCTTCCTCTTGCAGGAACTGCTGACACACTCCAGCCACATGAGGTCTAGCATTGTCTTGCATTAGGAGGAACCCAGGGCCAACCGCACCAGCATATGGTCTCACAGGGGGGCTGAGGATCTCATCTCGGTACCTAATGGCAGTCAGGCTACCTCTGGCGAGCACATGGAGGGCTGTGCGGCCCCCCAAAGAAATGCCACCCCACACCATGACTGACCCACCGCCAAACCGGTCATGCTGGAGGATGTTGCAGGCAGCAGAACGTTCTCCACGGCGTCTCCAGACTCTGTCACGTCTGTCACGTGCTCAGTGTGAACCTGCTTTCATCTGTGAAGAGCACAGGGCGCCAGTGGCGAATTTGCCAATCTTGGTGTTCTCTGGCAAATGCCAAACGTCCTGCACGGTGTTAGGCTGTAAGCACAACCCCCACCTGTGGACGTCGGGCCCTCATACCACCCTCATGGAGTCTGTTTCTGACCGTTTGAGCAGACACATGCACATTTGTGGCCTGCTGGAGGTCATTTTGCAGGTCTCTGGCAGTGCTTCTCCTGCTCCTCCTTGCACAAAGGCGGAGGTAGCGGTCCTGCTGCTGGGTTGTTTCCCTCCTACGGCCTCCTCCACGTCTCCTGATGTACTGGCCTGTCTCCTGGTAGCGCCTCCATGCTCTGGACACTACGCTGACAGACACAGCAAACCTTCTTGCCAAAGCTCGCATTGATGTGCCATCCTGGATGAGCTGCACTACCTGAGCCACTTGTGTGGGTTGTAGACTCCTTCTCATGCTAGCACTAGAGTGAAAGCACCGCCAGCATTCAAAAGTGACCAAAACATCAGCCAGGAAGCATAGGAACTGAGAAGTGGTCTGTGGTCCCCACCTGCAGAACCACTCCTTTATTGGGGGTGTCTTGCTAATTGCCTATAATTTCCACCTGTTGTCTATTCCATTTGCACAACAGCATGTGACATTTATTGTCAATCAGTGTTGCTTCCTAAGTGGACAGTTTGATTTCACAGAAGTGTGATTGACTTGGAGTTACATTGTGTTGTTTAAGTGTTCCCTTTATTTTTTTGAGCAGTATATATATATATATACAGTACCAGTCAAAAGTTTGGGCACACCTAGTCATTCCATACAAATCAAATCACATGCGCCAAATACAACAGTGAAATGCTTACTTACGAGCCCAACAGTGGAATTTTTAAGTAAAAAATAGGTATTAGGTGAACAATAGATAAGTAAAGAAATTAAAACAACAGTAAAAAGACAGTGAAAATAACAGTAATGAGGCTAAATATAGTAGCGAGGCTATAACAGTAGCAAGGATATATAAAGGCACCGGTTAGTCGGGCTAATTGAGGCAATATGTACATGTTGGTATAGTTAAAGTGACTATGCATATATGACAGCGTAAAAGATGATTTGGCGAGTCGGGGGTGGTGGGACACAATGCAGATAGTCCGGGTAGCCAATGTGCAGGGGCACCGGTTAGTCGGGTTAATTGAGGTAATATGTACATGAATGTATGATTAAAGTGACTATGCATAGATGAATAACAGAGAGTAGCAGCAGCGTAAAAGAGGGGTTGGGACACACATTACCTGTTCAGGAGTCTTATGGCTTGGGGGGAAAAACTGTTGAGAAGCCTTTTGGTCCTAGACTTGGTGCTCCTGTACCGCTTGCCATGCGGTAGCAGAGAGAACATTCTATGACTGGGGTGGCTGGGGTCTTTGACAATTTTTAGGGCCTTCCTCTGACACTGCCTGGTGTAGAGGTCCTGGATGACAGGCAGCTTAGCCCCAGTGATGTACTGGTCCGTACGCACTACCCCCTGTTGCGCCTTGCGGTCGGAGGCCGAGCAGTTGCCGTACCAGGCAGTGATGCAACCAGTCACGATGCTCTCGATGTTCCAGCTGTAGAACCTTTTGAGGATCTGAGGACCAATGACAAATCTTTTTAGTTTCCTGAGGGGGAATGGGCTTTGTCGTGCCCTCTTCACAACGGTCTTACTGTGTTTGGACCATTCTAGTTTGTTGGTGATGTGGACACCAAGGAACTTGAAGCTCTCAACCTGCTCCACTACAGCTCCGTCGATGAGAATGTGGGCATGCTTGGTCCTCCTTTTCCTGTAGTCTACAATCATCTCTTTTGTCTTGGTTATGTTGAGGGATAGGTTGTTATTCTGGCACTACCCGGCCAGGTCTCTGACCTCCTCCCTATAGGCTGTCTTGTTGCTGTTGGTGATCATTCCTACCACTGTTGTGTCATCTGCAAACTTAATGATGGTGTTGGAGTCATGCCTGGCCACGCAGTCGTGAGTGAACAGGGAGAAAAGGAGGGGACTGAGCACGCACCCCTGAGGGGCTCTAGTGTTGAGTATCAGCGTAGATGTGTTGCTACCTACCCTCACGACCTGGGGGCGGCCCATCAGGAAGTCCAGGATCCGGTTGCAGAGGGAGGTGTTTAGTCCCAGGATCCTTAGCTTAGTGATGAGCTTTGAGGGCACTATGGTGTTGAACGCTGAGCTGTAGTCAATGAATACCATTCTCACATAGGTGTTCCTTTTGTCTGGGTGGGAAAGGGCAGTGTGGAGTGCAAAAGAGATTGCGTCATCTATGGATCTGTTTGGGCGGTATGCAAATTGGAGTGGGTCTAGGGTTTCTGGCATAATGGTGTTAATATGAGCCATGTCCAGCCTTTCAAAGCACTTCATGGCACGTGAGTGCTACGGGTCTGTAGTCATTTAGGTAGGTTACCTTAGTGTTCTTGGTCACAGGGACTATGGTAGTCTGCTTGAAACATGTTGGTATTACAGACTCAATCAGGGACATGTTGAAAATGTCAATGAAGACACCTGCCAGTTGGTCAGCAAATGCCCGGAGCACGCGTCCTGGTAATTCATCTGGCCCCGCGGCCTTGTGAATGTTGACCTGTTTAAAGGTCTTACTCACGTCGGCTACGGAGAGCGTGATCACACAGTCATCCGGAACAGCTGCCTCAGTGTTGCTTTCCTTGAAGCAAGCATAGAAGTGATTTAGCTCGTCTGGTAGGCTACTGTCACTGGACAGCTCGCGGCTGGGCTTCGCTTTGTATACTGTAATAGTTTGCAAGCCCTGCCACATTAGACGAGCGTCGGAGCCGGTGTAGTACGATTCAATCTTAGTCCTGTATTGGCACTTTGCCTGTTTGATGGTTTGTCGGAGGGCATAGTAGGATTTCTTATAAGCTTCCGGGTTAGAGTCCCGCACCTAGAAAGCAGCGGCTCTACCCTTTAGCTCAGTGTGAATGTTGCCTGTAATCCATGGCTTCTGGTTGGGGTATGTGCGTGCAGTCACTGTGGGGACGATGTCCTCGATGCACTTATTGATAAAGCCAGTGACTGATGTAGTGTACTCCTCAATGCCATCGGAAGAATCCCAGAACATATTCCACTCTGTGCTAGCAAAACAGTCCTGTAGTTTAGCATCTGCTTCATCTGACCACTTTTTTATAGACCGAATCACTGATGCTTCCTGCTTTATATTCTGTTTATAAGCAGGATTCAGGAGGATAGAATTGTGGTTAGATATGCCAAATGGAGGGTGAGGGAGAGCTTTGTATGTGTCTCTGTGTGTGGATTACAGGTGATCTAGAATTTTTTTCCCTCTGGTTGTGAATTTAACATGCTGATAGAAATTAGGTATAACTGATTTAATTTTCCCTGCATTAAAGTCCCTGGCCACTAGGAGCGCCGCCTCTGGGTGAGCGGTTTTCTGTTTGCTTATTTCCTTATATAGCTGACTGAGTGCGGTCTTAGTGCCAGCATCCGTCTGTGGTGGTAAATAAACAGCCACAAAAAATATAGATGAAAACTCTCTTGGCAAATAGTGTGGTCTACAGCTTATCATGAGATACTCTACTTCAGGCGAGCAAAATCTAGAGACTTCCTTAGATTTTGTGCACCAGCGGTTGTTTACAAATATGCACAGACCGCCCTCCCCCTCGTCTTAGTGTGCTGTTCGATCTAGCCAGTGCAGCGTATATCCCGCAAGCTGAATATCCATGTCGTCATTCATCCACGATTCGGTGAAACGTTACAGTTTTTGATGTCCCGTTGGTAGGATATTCGTGATTGTACCTCGTCTAATTTATTGTCCAATGATTGTACGTTGACAAGTAATACTGACGGTAAAGGCAGATTTCACACTCGCCATCGGCGGATACTTACGAGGCACCCCGCTCTGTGTCCTCTGTACCTGCGTCTCTTTCTCTTGCCAATGACGGAGATTTTGGCCTTGTCGGGTGTCTGAAGTACATCCTGTGCGTCCTGCTTGTTGAAGAAAAAATCTTTGTCTAATCCGAGGTGAGTGATCACTGTCCTGATATCCAGAAACTCTTTTTTGCCGTAAGATGCGGTGGTAGAAACATTATGTACAAAATAAGTTACATATAATTCCAGGGGTTTTCTTTATTTTTACTATTTTCTACATTGTAGAATAATAGTGAAGACATCAAAACTATGAAATAATACATATGGAATCATGTAGTAACCAAAAAATTGTTAAACAAATCAAAATATATTTTACATTTGAGATTCTTCAAAATAGCCACTCGTTTTCCTTGATGACAGCTTTGCACAATCTTGGCATTCTCTCAACCAGCTTCAGGAGGTAGTCACCTGGAATGCATTTCAATTAACAGGTGTGCGACTGTCACAAAAAATGTCGTACTCGTCACGGAAAATGTCGTACTGGAGACAAGAGGACCAAGGCGCAGCGAAAATGTGAATACTCATGGTTTTAATTTAAAAAAAAGGAGTAAAGTATTCACTGACAAAACAATAAAGGTGACAACAGCAACAGTTTTACAGGCTCTACAAACGCAGTGCAAAAACAACTACCCACAACCCCAAAGAAAAACACACACACCTATATAGGACTTCCAATCAAAGGCAACTCAACACACCTGCCTTCAATTGGAAGTCCCAATCACCAACAAACATTCACACACAAAAAAACTGCCACCTCCTGACCCCAAAACTAATACAATAGCTCCATCTGCTGGTCAGGACGTGACAGCGACAGTCCATCATTACTTTAAGACATGAAGGTCAGTCAATTCAGAACATTTCAAGAACTTTGAAAGTTTCTCCAAGTGCAGTTGCAAAAACCATCAAGCGCTATGATGAAACTGGCTATCATGAGGATCGCCACAGGAAAGGAAGACCCAGAGTTACCTCTACTGCAGAAGATATATTATTAGTGTTAACTGCACCTCAGATTGCAACCCAAATAAATGCTTCACAGAGTTCAAGTAACAGACACACCTCAACATCTACTGTTCAGAGGAGACTGCGTGAATCGGGCCAAGAAACATGAGCAATGGACATTAGACCGGTGGAAATATGTCCTTTGGTCTGATGAGTCCAAATTTGAGATTTTTGGTTCCAACCGCTGTGTCTTTGTGAGACGCAGAGTAGGTGAACAGATGATCTCCTCATGTGTGGTTCCCACCGTGAAGCATGGAGGAGGAGGTGTGATGGTGTGGGGGTGCTTTGTTGGTGACACTGACAGTGATTTATTTAGAATTCAAGGCACACTTCACCAGCATGGCTACCACAGTATTCTGCAGCAATACACCATCCCATCTGGTCTGCGCTTAGTGGGACTACCATTTGTTTTTCAACAGGACAATGACCCAAAACATCTCTCCAGGCTGTGTAAGGGCTATTTGACCAAGAAGGAGTGATGGAGTGCTGCATCAGATGACCTGGCCTCCACAATCACCCAACCTCAACCCAATTGAGATAGTTTGGGATGAGTTGGACTGCAGAGTGAAGGAAAAGCAGCCAACAAGTGCTCAGCATATGTGGGAACTCTTTCAAGACTTGGAAAAGCATCCCTCATGAAGCTGGTTGAGAGAATGCCAAGAGTGTGCGAAGCTGTCATCAAGGCAAAGGGTGGCTACTTTGAAGAATCTAAAATCTATTTTGATTTGTTGAAAAAAAAATGGTTACGACATGATTCCATATGTGTTATTTCATAGTTTGATGTCTTCACTAAACAGGTGGGGCTCCACTGATTTTGTTGGATAAACCTGGGTCAATGGAAACTTGCCTAAGGTGTCTTGTGTTAGACAGTCAAAAGTGAGATCGAGAACAGTCAGACAATCAACCTGTCAATCAATGCTAATCGGTGTGTCAATCAATTAGCTAATGGGCTGGCTCTCGCCCTACCGTGTTAACCAATTAACAATTTCCAGCCTGGCCGCCCTCTTCATTACTGCATCAAACCCCCCTTCACCTCTATGCTGTCTTCCTTTCCTCCTCACCCTCTACCCCTTCCTTCTTTCCTCAGAGATCCTGGATCCCCTCTAGGTGTCATCTGACAACCTTTCCCTGGGGAGGGGGACTGTAGTGGAGAGGGAGTAGGGAATAAAAAGGGATGAAGGAGGAAAAGCAGACAGACTAACAGACAAGGAGGGAGGGAGACACAGTCAAAGGAAGAGATAGACACACTATCGCAGCTATGCCCGAAGCCAAGAAGCCAGGTAAGCAGGTCATACACATTGTACACTTCGATACTGTTGTACAGCTAGTGTCCTCTTTGGATTTCTGTGTATCTATATTGGTCAGTGTTCTTCCTGTCATCGACCGAGACAGACTCTCTACTACTCCCATAGGCTGGTTCCCTACGTATGATAGTATGTTGTTGATCATGTGATATGTCGTTGTTTTTGCACTTTATACCCCCATAGCGTTCACGGTAGTAATAGATGAAGTTTATTGGCATATCTGTTGGGAAATGTTACAATAAGCATGACAAAGTGATGAAATCATCTGAATTAACATAGGTTGTATTCATTATGAAGGTAGAGTGAGGTAAAGAGAAAAGTGGATGGCAGGAAAGATAGTGAGAATCTGTCTGTTTTTGTGATGGTGGAGAGTCCAGGCAGTGGCAAGGTACAGGCCTATCTCGTCTCAATAGTTAGTTTGGAACTTTTATTATTATAGGCATTATGATAAGGGTTAAGGTTAGGTCTATGGTTAGAGTGGATAGTTAGTTAAAATGTTGTTGATAGATAATTGATTTACTGAACATCTACAAACTATCTATTTGGCACTATCGAAAATAGCACATATCTGTTAAAATTAGGTTATAGATTATAATAAGGTTCATGTTATTATTTGCACAGATCTGTGCTCTTTTACATCACAAAGTCTTCCCATGTCTGTAATAGACCCATACTGTTGATATGGGGGGAAAGTGGTTCAAATGTGAGGACTTATACATTGTTGGCCTATATTCAGACAGCATTAACACCAGCAATACGTAGGTCTTTTATGCATGGTTCTGGTTGTTGTGAAGACCTAGACATTGCAGCTCTGGCATCGGTTGACAAAACATTGCCATAAGTGTCAGTGAAATGTATTGCCCGTATGTAGTAATGCTTGTCTATCTGAGGGGATCTAAAATATGTCATGGTCTCTTTTCAACATCACCTGGCAACATGACATTTGAGAGACTCAAACAGGGAGGGAGAGAGGGAGAAGAATCATTCTTAGAAAGAAAGGTGCTATCTAGAACCTTAAAAAGTTATTTGGCTTTCCCCATAGGAGAACCCTTTGAAGAACCCTTTTGGGTTCCATGTATAACCCTTTCTACAGGGGGTTCTACATGGAACCCAAAAGGGTTCTACCTGGAACCAAAAAGCATTCTACCTGGAACCAAAAAGGGTTCTCCTATGGGGACAGCTGAAAAACCCTTTTGAAACTCTTTTTTTTCTAAGAGTGTAGTGTGGAAGAACAGAGTAGAGCAGTAGCATAGTAAAGCATAGCGATAAGATGAGGGGAGAAAGATGAACGAGATGATGTGTCGGAGGGGGTTATGCCATGTCAGGTGTGACCTCTTCACATCACTACTCTGCACCTCAGAGGCTCAATCTATCTGACCCTGATTGCCTGTCTACTTCACTTACACCTCTACTAAACTCTTTCATCTGGCTAACCGATTAATGTGGCCTGTTTGGATCCTTACCATAGACTATTAACTATATACAGTAAATGTATTCAAAGGGCATACAGTATCTTGTACTGTATTTACTATATGTTTCATTATTTGTTTTACTGTACTCTGTCAACTTACCTTACACACCCTTCGTTTCACCACTGTTATTCCTGTTTATACTGCCTGCCTGGCTGGCTCAGAGTAATTCCACACCAATTTCTTTACGTCTCAGCCATGTGTTGCCAATCTAGCATCATGACATCATGTAGATCGTGTTCCTGTCACCACATTAATTCCATCCTTTAGACTGCTCTCCCTTACTTTTACACCAACCCCAAATCCTTGCCCCCCCTTGAACTTCAACTCAGCCCCGGAGCCTTCCCCTCCCCCATGGCGACTGTCTGGTACTCAAGAAGCCACTGGGACATGGAGAAAGCACGCTTCCCAATAAACAGCATTAAGAATAGTTCTGCAGCCTGTGTGCTTAGCCTGAGGAAGGGGATTGAGCACACCAGAGAGGGAATACCTGCGCTCGGTCAACCTAGTGTTGTGGAAAATATTCATATTTTATCAGAGATATTAATGATTAGCCATGAATGTCTTGTGTTTTGGACATACAGTATATGATTGTGAGACACATCGTGGTATCAATTACACTCAGGCTATATGAGGGGTGATAACAGGTGAAGAGTTATTTGTTGACGCTGCTTCCCTTCATCAGGGGAGCGAAAATAACACAATTAATTATTCACTGTAATGCAGTGAAAGACCAGCATCTTTACACCCCCCTCCCTGGGGGTCTGGAGCAGTGGACCGGTGCAGGGAAATGTCCCTAATAGAGTGTTATGATATCCCACCAACGTGTTTTGCCTTGGGGTCATTTGATTATTGAAAGTTTAGGGTTTCATGACCCCCTCAAGTGGAGGCTCTTCAGAGGAGGAAGGGGAGGACCATCCTAATCAGTGAATAAAAAAAATAGTGAAACATTTAAAAGTGATCTTTTTTAGATAAAACTGTACTAAATATATTCACGTCAGCAAATAACTGATTAAATCACTCTGTGAAGGTCTATGGTAGCCTTAACAGCACTCTGTAGGGGGGCACCATGGTGTAGCCAGAGGACAGCTATTTTCTGTCCTCCTCTGGGTACATTAACTTCAATACTATAATCTGGACCCTTTCTTTCTTAAATTATCTGCTGAAATTATTGCAACCCCTATTACTAGCCTGTTCAACCTCTCTTTCGTGTCATCTGAGATTCCCATAGATTGGAAAGCAGCTGCTGTCATCTCCCTCTTCAAAGGAGGGGACACTCTTGACCCAAATTGCTACAGACCTAAATCCATCCTACCCTGCCTTTCTAAGGTCTTCGAAAGCCAAGTCAACAAACAGATTACCGACCATTTCGAATCCCACCGCACCTTCTCCGCTATGCAATCTGGTTTCAGAGCTGGTCATAGGTGCACCTCAGTCACACTCAAGGTCCTAAACGATATCGTAACCGCCATCGATAAGAAACAATACTGTGCTGCCGTATTCACTGACCTGGCCAAAGCTTTCGACTCTGTCAATCACCACATCCTCATCGGCAGACTCAATAGCCTTGGTTTCTCAAACGATTGCATCGCCTGGTTCACCAACTACTTCTCTGATAGAGTTCAGTGTGTCAAATCGGAGGGCCTGTTGTCCAGACCTCTGGCAGTCTCTATGGGGGTGCCACAGGGTTCAATTCTCGGGCCGACTCTTTTCTCTGTATACATCAATGATGTTGCTCTCGCTGCTGGTGATTCTCTGATCCACCTCTACGCAGACGACACCATTCTGTATACTTCTGGCCCTTCTTTGGACACTGTGTTAACAACCCTCCAGACGAGCTTCAATGCCATACAACTCTCCTTCCGTGGCCTCCAACTGCTCCTAAATACAAGTAAAACTAAATGCATGCTCTTCAACCGATCGCTGCCTGCACCTGCCCGCCTGTCCAGCATCACTACTCTGGACGGTTCTGACTTAGAATGTGGACAACTACAAATACCTAGGTGTCTGGTTAGACTGTAAACTCTCCTTCCAGACTCACATCAAACATCTCCAATCCAAAGTTAAATCTAGAATTGGCTTCCTATTTTGCAACAAAGCGTCCTTCACTCATGCTGCCAAACTTACCCTCATAAAACTGACTATCCTACCGATCCTCGACTTCGGCGACGTCATTTACAAAATAGCCTCCAATACCCTACTCAACAAACTGGATGCAGTCTATCACAGTGCCATCCGTTTTGTCACCAAAGCCACCACTGCGACCTGTATGCTCTCGTTGGCTGGCCTTCGCTTCATAATCGTCGCCAAACCCACTGGCTCCAGGTCATCTACAAGACCCTGCTAGGTAAAGTCCCCCCTTATCTCCGCTCACTGGTCACCATAGCAGCACCCACCTGTAGCACGCGCCCAAAGCCAATTCCTCCTTTGGCCGTCTCTCCTTCTAGTTCTCTGCTGCCAATGACTGGAACGAACTACAAAAATCTCTGAAACTGGAAACACTTATCTCCCTCACTAGCTTTAAGCACCAGCTGTCAGAGCAGCTCATAGATCACTGCACCTGTACATAGCCCATCTATAATTTAGCCCAAACAACTACCACTTTCCCTACTGTATTTATTTATTTTATTTATTTTGCTCCTTTGCACCCCATTATTTCTATTTCTAGTTTGCACTTTCTTCTACTACAAATCTACCATTCCAGTGTTTTACTTGCTATATTGTATTTACTTTGCCACCATGGCCTTTTTTGCCTTTACCTCCCTTATCTCACCTCATTTGCTCACATTGTATATAGACATATTTTTCTACTGTATTATTGACTGTATGTTTGTTTTACTCCATGTGTAACTCTGTGTTGTTGTATGTTGTCGAACTGCTTTGCTTTATCTTGGCCAGGTCGCAATTGTAAATGAGAACTTGTTCTCAACTTGCCTACCTGGTTAAATAAAGGTGAAATAAAAAAAAAAATTAAAAAAAATACAAGGCTCATGGATCTCACCCCCTTCCATAGACTTATACAGTAATTATGACAACTTCCGGAGGACGTCCTCCGACCTCTCAGAGCTCTTGCAGCATGAACTGACATGTTGTCCATCCAATTAATGGATCAGAGAATTAATCTAGATCTGAAAGTATAAGCTACAGCTAGCTATAGCACTGCAGTGCATAATATGTGGTGAGTAATTGACTCAAAGAGAAAGAAAGACAATAGTTGAACAGTTTTTAACAAATTAATTTCTTCAAAAATGTAGGAACAGTGGAAACACGTTGTCTGGAATAATGAATCACACTTCACCATCTCGCAGTCGAATGGACGAATCTGGGTTTGGCGGATGCCAGGAGAACGCTACCTGCCCGAATGCATAGTGCCAACTGTAAAGTTTGGTGGAGGAGAAATAATGGTCTGGGGCTGTTTTTCATTGTTTGGGCTAGGCCACTTAGATCCAGTGAAGGGAAATCTTAATGCTACAGCATACAATGACATTCTAAATTATTATGTGCTTCCAACTGTGTGGCAACAGTTTGGGGAAGGTCTTTTCCTGTTTCAGCATGACCTAATCGCCCAACATCAGTGCCCGACCTCACTAATGCTCTTGTGGCTGAATGGAAGCAAGTCCCCGCAGCAATGTTCCAACATCTAGTGGAAAGCCTTCCCAGAAGAGTGGAGGCTGTTATATCAGCAAAGGGGTGACCAACTCCATATTAATGCCGATGATTTTGGAATGAGATGTTCGACGATACTTTTGTCATGTCGTGTATATTGACGTTAGCTAATATGGTGACAACGATGCAGGCTGTGTGTAGCACTTATGGTATGAATGTTTGGCTTGGAGAGGTTTTTTCACCTGGTCACAGACAGCTGTTGTGCTGTGCACTGAAGTCCTCAAGTGAAGGGAAAATGTGAGAGGAGGAGAGTGCGTAAATGTGATGATGCTGTTTGTATGGCTGCTATGAAAGTGAACTGTGTGATCAGGGGTGTATTCATTCCACCAATTCTGTAGCAAAATATTTCTTAAACAGAAGCAAACGGAACTAAACGGGATGAACCTACCTGAATTTGTCCAATAAAAACTTGTTTTAGTTGCAAAACATAATGTTTTTAAACTGTTTGGACTAATGATTACACCCTAGATCAGCTAGATGCAGGCAAGAGTGTGCAATGCGGTATTGAATGTGTACCTGTCTGTCACGTTGATTACACCAATTTGTCTCTTGACCTGTGCACCTACGTTAAACTTTAATTTGTAGGCTAGGATGTAGCAACCTCATGATGGGTATAGGACAAATTCAAGTATCATGCCGTAGTCTAAACCTATCGTTGTTACACGGAGCTTGGTGAAAGGAATATGAATGACAGTCATCCAATATACTGTAATAGAATTAAGGCCCTTAAAATGTTTTACCGTCCTCCCTAATCTTAAATGGCACCGACTGCCACTGACTGCCACTGACCCCCTCTACCCACACCCCTCCCACACCCATTTCCACCCCTTCTTCTGGACTGGGCCCTGCTGCCTGGACAGATTGGCAGGGAAAGACTGGCGTCTCCTGACCCTCCTCCCTCCTCTTCCACACACTGCCCTCATTAAACCGAGGCAGTGAGTATAGCATTACCTCATACCAGGACCGTCACCATGCCCCCCCAGGTATGCAGCTCTGGCTTGATGGATTACAGACAGATGCAGAGTCAACAGAGAGCCAGAGGAGTTCACAATCAGAGTGTGAACCGTTAAGCCCCAATATGTCATTAACTAAGACTTTATAAACACTCTGTAAGCATTTTGTGGCAGATAGGAACACTGGCAATAGTATTTGGTAATGTCCTCTAATATAAAAGTTTTTTTCTGAGCTTTGAGCCAGACCTATTTTAAGCGCCCTCTGGTAAGGCACGGAGAGAGATGCGGAGGGAATGGTAATGAATGGAGATGAATGGAAAAGATAGAGGACAGTTTGGGATGATATTTATGGGTTCTCGTTTATTCCATTCTGCAGATTCTACTTCCCTAAAGAGGTGTCATTTTCCTCTGTGCCAAAGTGTTTTTTGTTGAAAGCTTTCTATTTACAAGATGTTCTAAAATACTCCAAATAGTATTTGGTATTGTCCTCTCTCTCCGTTTACTTCTCTACCACTCATATTACCATGTCTCATCCTCTCTCCTCCACTGTTCCACTATAGACCTTCACCCCAGACGTGTGCCAGCGGATGGGGGGAGGGGTAGCGGAGAGAGACATCACTTGAGGAATGTATACAGGCTATATTTCTTATCATCATTACTGTCTGATAAAATACAGTGTGATATACTACTCTCCCAGGTTCTCTCCCCTCCCTCCCTATGTTCCCTTACAGGCTTACCTCAGTACTGTAGTACCCTAGTAAATGTCCTCCCACCTCTTCCCGTTGCCATGTTGGAAAACATGAAAGCGGTTCGTTAAACAGGTGAAGTTATAGTTGCCAGCCCAGTGACTTCTATAGCCCACACATGCTGTGGTATAAGACAGCTGCAGCGATTACACAGCACAACTACTGCACAGTGGAAACAAATACACCTGGCTGGGACCCACCACAACCTCCGCCAAGTTACAACCACAAATAATTACTACATTAGAGTTGTATTAATGCTATTCATAGCAAGACCTGATGCCAGCAATATAGGCCTGCATATATGTTATGGTATTTATTCAACTTACATTACTCTCCCTCCACCATGCCACCTTCCCTAGTCCCCTACTACTACTCCTTAGAATATGCCCCCTCCTTCTGCTTTTGTCCAGAAAACACTGTATGACATATACCTCTATAACTCATATCATCGGAACTGTCAAATAAAACCGCCAAATGATGGAGCGATATAGAGAGCAGAGGCTTAAGTGTACTCTCATGCTGCCAAAAGCATCACTCTCTTCATCCTCATCATAAAACGATGAAACTCCATCAGTCACACTCTGCCCCCAGCATAGATGCCCGCCAAATGCCAATAATACCATTGATACTCCACCACACGCTCAGTGGTATAAATAGACCCTTTGAATATAAATCTCCTCTTTGAGTCCTTATGTGAATATGCCCGATTGGTGCTATAGTTGAATATATTTATGAAAATGTGAAAATGCCTGCATTATATACAGGTTGATGTTTATTTTCATGAATCTTGCCCCGTATGCAGAACTGAGCTTTTTCCACTAGATGGGCCAGCTGCAAAGTCAAAATAGTCTGTATCATAAAAATGAATGAAAATAAAAAATGAGATTTTTGGTCTTAATTTAAGGTTAGAGTTAGGCATTAGGGTTAGCAGTGTGGTTGAGGTTCGGGTTAGGTTTTGATGACTTTGTGGCTGTGCCAGCCAGTGACCTCACTTCAGAGCTGCCTCCAGGGCAAGATTCATGACAATAAATTCCAACCTGCGTATTATTATAGATAAATAAGCACATTCTGATGTCTAGATAAAGGTGACTATTTGTATCACATACTGTATGTACTGTAGGTCATGCACTTAGAAATATAACTACTCATTGAATTACAATACTAGATACAACTACGAACACTAAACATTTGGACTTTATTAGCCCACACAGCTACAAGGAGGTTAGGTTTAGGTCCTCATGTTGAAGTTTACAGAGACCCCAACTGATGTATAGAACAATCTTAAAATGATCTACTTTGGTTTAGAAACAAGCATCATGAAACCTCTTAACACAATAAATGAATTTGATTTGGTGAAAATCACCTGTTTGGACCTAACTTGCTTGCCTCTTTTTCCATGTGGTTTCGTCCATGAAATGATGGAAGAAACCCCTTTGGCTCAACTTAACCCACTCTCCCATACTGATATGCAGGATTTTTTGGGGTGTGCAGCATCACATGTGAGTAATGTTATGAGTAATGAGACATGTACAGTGGATTGGGAAAGTATTCAGACCCTTTGACTTTTTCCACATTTTGTTACGTTACAGCTTTATTCTAAAATTGATTAAATTGATTGTTTTCCTAATCAATCTACACACAATATCCCATAATGACAAAGCAAAAACTTTTTTTTTTTTTTAAATGTTTCCAAAAGTATTACAAATAAAAAACAGAAACCTTATTTACATAAGTGTTCAGACCCTTTGCTATGAGACTCGAAATTGAGCTCAGGTGCATCCTGTTTCCATTGATCATCCTTGAGATGTTTCTTCAACTTGATTGGAGTCCACCTGTGGTAAATTCAAATGATTGGACATGATTTGGAAAGGTACACACCTGTCTATATAAGGTCCCACAGTTGACAGTACATGTCAGAGCAAAAACCAAGCTATGAGGTCGAATGAAGTGTCCGTAGAGCTCCGAGACAGGATTGTGTCGAAGCAAAGATCTGGGAAAGGGTACCAAAACATTTCTGCAGCATTGGAGGTCCCCAAGAACACAGTGGCCTCCATCATTCTTAAATTGAAGAAGTTTGGAACCACCAAGACTCTTCCTAGAGCTGGTCGCCCGGCCAAACTGAGCAATCAAGGGAGAAGGACCTTTGTCAGGGAGGTGACCAAGAACCCGATGGTCATTCTGACAGAGCTCCAGAGTTCCTCTGTGGAGATGGGAGAACCTTCCAGAAGGACAACCATCTCTGCAGCACTCCACTAATCAGGCCTTTATGGTAGAGTGGCCAGACCGAAGCCACTCCTCAGAAAAAGGCATGACAGCCTGCTTGGAGTTTGCCAAAAAGCACCTAAAGGACTGTCAGACCATGAGAAACAAGATTGTCTGGTCTGATGAAACCAAGATTGGCCTGAAAGCCAAGCTTCACGTCTGGAGGAAACCTGGCACCTTCACTACAGTGAAGCATGGTGGTGGCAGCATCATGCTGTGGGGATGTTTTTCTGCGGCAGGGACTGGGAGACTAGTCCGGATCGAGGGAAAGATGAACGGAGCAAAGTACAGAGTACAAAGTACTTTGACATTATGGGGTATTGTGTGTACATTGATTGGAGAAAATAAAATTTGAATATGTTTTAGAATAAGGCTGTAACCTAAACATTTTTGGAAAAAGGGAAGGGGTCTGAATACTTTCTGAATGCACTGTATGTCACACGTATATCACACGTCTATAGGTTGTAGATATCTCTGTGGTGTTGTGAGGGTCACCAAGCGCCATTAACACAACATGTTGCCTTTAACTCACGGTTGTAGACGTGTTAAAGTGTCACGCCCTCTCCCCCTCCCTGGCGCTCGAAGGCACCAGGCTCCCCAGCATTACGCACTCCTGCCACCATCATTACGCACACCTGCCTTCCCCCGTCATGCGCATCAGCAATTATTGGACTCGATCACCTGTGTCATTACCTCCCTTATATCTGTCTGTCCCAAGCTCTGTTCCCTGGTTCAGGATTAATGTTCCTATGTCATTGTGTTACCCGTGTGCTGACGCTGTTCCTGTCTTGTTCCATTTCTGTTCCTCATTAAAATGTTCAACTCCCCGTACCTGCTTCTCTACTCCAGCGTCGGCCCCTACATTAAAGAACCTATAGGTAGGTATTTCAGAAGCCCTCTAACATTGGCTTAAGGGAAAGGAATCCTCACCAAGAATACTGTAGATGCATTACAGCAAGCCTAAAATATATAACTCTAATGGTAATATAAAACAAACATGTTATTTTCAAGACCCAGGTCACAATATATACATTGTGACCTGGGTCAGTGACGAAATTAGCGAACACTTCAAAGATTAAGCCTTTGAAAGTGATGTATAAAATGAGGCCACACGTGGCAGTAGAATTTCTATGGCATACTGCTACTGTATCTGAGGGAGGAGAAGCACACAGAGAGAAGGAAGAGGGGGGAAAGGTCAAGAGAGATTAAGAACATTCCATGGAGGTTACCCTTCAAAAAGAGAGAGAGAGAGAGAGAGAGAGAGAGGGAGAAGTAGAGGGGGAGAGAGCTGAGTGAGTATATATATATAAGAAATACTCAGGCTACCTGGTACGAATGTTGAAAGATTCTGTATATTTTGAGAAAGTATATGATATCCTTAATCCATATAACCCTGTGAGTGAAGACGTGCACTTTCATTTACTGTATAGCATAGTTCAAAAGCCAAATGTCCCTCCCACGCATTTCCATTTCTTATTGAATGGTTAAGAACTTGCCATTTTGATTTGTCCCTGATAACCTCTTAGGGATCCCTTAACTCCCATTCCCGCTCGGATCCCGTTAACGGGATTGATTTGAAAAAATAGAGCTTAACTTCTTGTTAATCCAGCCACTGTGTCAGATTTCAAAAAGGCTTTACGGCGAAAGCAGACCATGCGATTATCGGAGGACAGCACCCCGCATACAAACACATGAAAATCAGATTTCAACCAGGCAGGTGCGCGACAAAAGTCAGAAATAGCAATATAATTAATGCCTTACCTTTGAAGATCTTCTTCCGTTGGCACTCCAAAATGTCCCAGAAACATCACAAATGGTCCTTTTGTTCATTTAAGTCATTTTCGATAATGTCCTTCTTTATGTCCCAAAAATGTCCATTTATTTGGCGCGTTTGATTCAGAAATACACCGGTTTCAACTCGCCCAACATGCCTACAAAGTATCTAATAAGTTACCTGTAAACTTGGTCCAAACATTTCAAACAACTTTCCTAATCCAACCTTAGGTATCCTAAAACGTAAATAAACGATACAATTTAAGACGGAAAGAACTGTTTCTAATACCGGAAAAAAACAACGTCAAGCGCGTTCCATGTCGCGTGCACCAAAAGACTTGAGTCCATCTGAGTGACACATGGAAAGAACAGGACTTCTTCTTCATTTCTCAAAAGAAAAACATAAACCAATTTCTAAAGACTGTTGACATCTAGTGGAAGCCATAGGAACTGCAACCAGATACCTATTAAAAAGGGCTTCCCATAGAAAACTAATGGAAACACATTGACCTCAAAACATTTTTTCCATGGATGGATTGTGCTCGCGGTTTCGCCTGCCAAATCAGTTCTGTTATACGCACAGACATTATTCAAACAGTTTTAGAAACTTCAGAGTGTTTTCTATCCAAATCTAACAATTATAGCTTTTATATAATCTACTAATAATATGCATATCCTAGCTTCTGGGCCTGAGTAGCAGGCAGTTTACTTTGGGCACGCTTTTCATCCGGACGTGAAAATACTGCCCCCTAGCCCAAAGAGGTTTTAATCTGTAAATCTCAAATGATGATTATAATATAATATGATGGATTTTTCCCAAAAAGATGCAGCACCACTATTCAGAGCAGTGAGACTGAGGCATGAATATAGAGAAGAAACTGTTCTATATTCTCCGTCATATATATATATATAGACATATATATAGACATATATATATATATATATATATATATATATAGACATATATATAGACATATATATATATATATAGACATATATATAGACAAAAGTCAAAGGGTATACACACATATATATATATATACACACACATACACATACACATACAGTTGAAGTTGGAAGTTTACATACACCTTAGCCAAATACATTTATTTTAAGAATGTGAAATGTCAGAATAATAGTAGAGAGAATGATTGATTTATTTCAGCTTTTATTTCTTTCATCACATTCCCAGTGGGTCAGAAGTTTACATACTCTCAATTAGTATTTGGTAGCATTGCCTTTAAATTGTTTAACTTGGGTCAAACGTTGGGTGAATTTTGGCCCATTCCTCCTGACAGAGCTGTAACTGAGTCAGGTTTGTAGGCCTCCTTGCTCGCACACGCTTTTTCAGTTCTGCCCACAAATTTTCTATAGGATGAGGTAAGGCCTTTGTGATGGCCACTCCAATACCTTGACGTTGTCGTCCTTAAGTCATTTTGCCACAACATTGAAAGTATGCTTGGGGTCATTGTCCATTTGGAAGTCCCATTTGCGACCAAGCTTTAACTTCCTGACTGATGTCTTGAGATGTTGCTTCAATATATCCACATAATTTTCCATCCTCATGACGCCATCTATTTTGTGAAGTGCACCAGTCCCTCCTGCAGCAAAGCACCCCCACAACATGATGCTCCCCCCCAGCCCCCGTGCTTCAGTGTTGGGATGGTGTTCTTCGGCTTGCAAGCCTCCCCCTTTTTCCTCCAAACATAACGATGGTCATTATGGCCAAACAGTTCAATTTTGTTTCATCAGACCAGAGGACATTTCTCCAAAAAGTACGATCTTTGTCCCTATGTGCAGTTGCAAACCGTAGTCTGGCTGTTTTATGGCGGTTTTGGAGCAGTGGCTTCTTCCTTGCTGAGCGGCCTTTCAGGTTATGTCGACATAGGACTCATTTTACTGTGGATATAGATACTTTTGTACCAAGGTCCTTTGCTGTTGTTCTGGGATTGATTTGCACTTTTCGCAGCAAAGTACATTCATCTCTAGGAGACAGAACACGTCTCCTTCCTGAGCGCTATGGCGGCTGCGTGGTCCCATGGTGTTTATACTTGTGTACTATTGTTTGTACAGATGAACGTGGTATCTTCAGGCGTTTGGAAATTGCTCCGAGGGATGAACCAGACTTGTGGAGGTCTACCAATTTTTTCTGAGGTCTTGTCTGATTTATTTTGTTTTTCCCATGATGTCAAGCAAAGAGGCACTGAATTTGAAGGTAGGCCTTGAAATACGTCCACAGGTACACCTCCAATTGACTCTAACGTTGTCAATTAGCCTATCAGAAGCTTCTAAAGCCATGGCATCATTTTCTGGAATTTTCCAAGCTGTTTAAAGGCACAGTCAACTTAGTGTATGTAAACTTCTGACCCACTGGAATGGTGATACAGTGAGTTATAAGTGAAATAATCTGTCTGTTAACAATTGTTGGAAAAATTACTTGTGACATGCACAAAGTAGATATCCTAACCGACTTGCCAAAACTATAGTTTGTTAACAAGACATTTGTGGAGTGGTTGAAAAACGAGTTTTAATGACTCCAACATAAGTGTATGTAAACTTCCGATTTCAACTGTGTATATATAGCACCTGACAGCTTCTTGATATGCCACACCTGTCAGGTGGATGGACTATCTTGGCAAAGGAGAAATGCTCAGTAACAGGGATGTAAACTGATTTGTGCACAAAATTGGAGATATATAATATTTTTGTGTATATGGAACATTTCTGGGATCTTTTATTCTAACTCATGAAACATGGGACCAACACTTTACATGTTGCATTTATATTTTTGTTCAGTATATATTTAGAGGAAGGCTTGACAGTGATGGGGCAGCTTGGGTAGAGAAATCGAGGAAATCAAACACTGGTTCATCAACTATCTCACAGGATATTTGTTAAATATACACCATGGTATCCATCTCTCCCATGACTAAATCTGATGGAGCTGACCCTCAAGCCCTCAACTGAACACTTCTCACCATATCTGACCCCTGATGGCCTTTCTCATTTACCTCTCCCTCTAGCTCCTTCTCACTTTCTCTCATTTCTCGCTCTCTTCTCTTCTCTCGCTCTCATCTTTTCTCTCTGTCTCTGTCATTTTGTCTGTCTCTCTCTCTCGCACTCTATCTCTCTCCTCTCTCTCTGACTTAACACTGTACTTAGAACTTTTGGTATGAGTACGGCAGATAGACAGACACTGAGCCGGCCTGTGATAGAGAGAGTGCTGACAGGTCGTAACCAGAGAGAAGCCTTGGCCATACTGGGCTGAAGGAGAGAAGGGGTTGGGTGTTGGTCTAACCAAAATTCCGGCCTGTTTTTATAGTATCCTAAGGCATCTTATTTAGCAATGGAATCTAGGGATGGTCTCATCTATCAATTTCTGCTATCATACATTTTCATGGGAATCTGAACAGGGGATTTGACTCGTAACCACCGTTCTGGAACATACTGTAGTATAGGGACAGGATTTGTCATTTTGATTGCTGACTTCTACACTGTTGTCACAAAAGAGACCATGCAGTGATAGTCACTACATGTTCCAGATCTCTCCTGTGCTTCACAACAGCCACTCATCCTGTCATGATGGGTGGTTAAACAAATGCTTTGTGCCAGCTTAGGACACAAGGCCTTGTCATCGGGGCTTACCGTCTCTTGGCATGTGCTCAATGGTGCATAACACCCATCCCAGTCAACAATAGTGGACTGAGCAGCGAATGGAGCACCAGAACTTCACTGACCCACTTACCTTCCATCTATGGACTGGGCCTGCTAAAAAAGGCACAGAACCTGGGCTAAACAAGGCATTTAATGCCCCTCAAAGACCCCCCCGAGACCTAAGACAGTGGGTGTTGCCAGGGATAAAACTAGATGTGCTGAGAACGTTAACATATTGCTGCCTGAAAAACAAACCTTTTCAAAAATAGACGTGTCGGCTGCTCAGTATGCCAACACTGAAACCACAGCCAGGGTCATTCAGCACAACCAGAGTGTCAAGGCCAAGGCTGAAATCTCAGAATCGCAGTTCGGTTCCTGGGACAATAGTTCTGCAAAGTCAGTTGTGATTGATCAGATGGAGATGGTTCGGGAGACTTGGTTGATGTTCTACATTCTGTGGTTGGGTAGTTTAATGGATTTAGCTGACTACAAATCCCAAGGCACTGAGACTATTTATGTTATCACTTTAACAGGTGCTCTGAACAAGGACACTGTCTGTACAAATTATAGCTTTGGATGGCAGATCTATGTGTCCTGCCAGTTTGAGCCAGAGATCATTACCGTTACTGTGATGTTCAGTTTGTTTTTCAGTAACTAAGTCTTAATCTCTACATTCATTAGGCACCCTTGTGGAGGTATTGTTTATCACAGATATCAGTACTTTGATGGTCTTAAACCCTATCAAAAGCATCGTAATCTTGAGGCTGCGTTCTTTGATATTTTTCAGTCACATTATTGTTCATGAACCTTGACTTCGGTGATGTCATTTACAAAATAGCCTCCAACACTCTACTCAGCAAATTGGATGCATTCTATCACAGTGCCATCCGTTTTGTCACCAAAGCCCCATATACTACCCACCACTGCGACCTGTATGCTCTTGTTGGCTGGCCCTCACTTCATATTCGTCGCCAAACCCACTGGCTCCAGGTCATCTATAAGTCTTTGCTAGGTAAAGCCCCGCCTTATCTCGCAGCACCCACCCATAGCACACGCTCCAGCAGGTATATCTCACTGGTCACCCCCAAAGCCAATTCCTTTGTGGCTGTGCCAGCTAGTGACTACATGGCAGAGCTGCCTCCAGTACATGAGTCATCCCAATGAATGCCAACCTTTTTTTCTATATACAGTGTACTTACTTTGACTCCAATTCCAATACTCTTTCTTTGCCAGAGGCAGAGCCTGAAGAAATTGGTAAGAACTGCACAAAGCAAGGTTGAGTGAATGTGCAACTCCTCTGTGGTTACATTAAAATATGTATTTGTTTATCGTATGAACTTGTGTCTACGTACCGGTATAATATTGTATGTACAGTGTACATGGGAATGCATTAATGTATCAACATTCTGAATTTACACTACAGTGCTGTGTGCAGGCGTGGATTATGCATATCTAGACTTGTGCATTCAAATCATTTGTGAATGTTTGTATGTATGCATGTTTGCACAGTGTGAAGTCAAATATTGGTAATTTACAGTGGTGATTATTTTGTATTATATTAACTATATTGTAAGTTTAATGGTTCATGATGTTTTCGAGATGGTATGGTTGGAATCTAACCTTTGCTCTCTATACAGAACCTCTACATACAACTGATGAAAACATATGTCACTTAGTTATTCATTATTGTATATGTTTGTCCTTTAATTGTAGCTGCCAAGACAGATAAGGCTGCAGCAGCACCTGCTGGTGAGTCCACTCATAACAAATGGATGACAAATACTTTTACATTAAATACTTCAATGAATGGTTAGGCCTATACTAAAATCAATGTCTGATTAAATTTTTCTCCTCTTTTTTTTACAGATAAGGGTGGGTGAGAACAGGACATGTGTGTGTGTGTGTTAACCTGTGTCCCTTTGTGTGTGTTTGTGTTAGTCACTAGGGCATAATCATCCCCTCATCATTCCAATGTAATGTCGGTTAACTGTTTTCCCTCACTCAGCGAAGCCAGCGGAGGATCATGGTAAGGCCTCTAAGACCAATCACAGAAGTAGCTTTCTGTGGGGATGAGACTGAGAGTGGCCATGCATGATTCTCACCACGCACCATGACAGTGTTGATCAGATAGAACGCCAATACACTTAACTTAGGCTTCACACGTTTATATTCACGCCTATCACAATTTCCTACTGGTTTAAGCCTGACAAAGCAGACTATATTCATTTAAATGATATATTAGTCATTATTCTTATTCTTACTGGGTTTTTTTTATTACCTGAGATAACAGGTCACCAATCAGTTGGTAAGAACTACCTATGTTAAGGTTGAGGTGATGTTTGTTATGTGGGTTATTTTGGCACTGGAGTGTGTGTTTCTGGGTGCGTGTGTGTATCTGGGTGTGCGTGTGTGTATGGGGTGTGTGTGGTGTGTGAGAGTGTTTATTATTATTTATTTTGTGTGTTTACGCTGTTAAAAAAAAAATCTGTTGGTTCAACGTACATTTGTAAAACAACCAGCTGCAGTAGGATTGTTCAACAAACTCACAACAAAAAACAATTGTACGTTGAATCGACATCTTTTTGTTACAGTGTATACATACATACATACATACATACATACATACATACATACATACATACATACATACATACATACATACATACATACATACATACATATGTGGAGGATTGTTCAGGAAACGTTTCGGATGTGTATTTCCTTGTACTCAGTGTGTGAGTTTGTGTGAGTGTCTGCTACTGCAGTATTCCACCTTTATTACACACTTACTCCACACTGAAATCCTCTCATTTTAGTGGCAGAGGCCCAGCCTGCTGAAGAGGGTTAGAGCTATTCTGTCTGATGTGTCATTTGTGTCGGTGTATGTATTGTATGTGGAAGTGTGCAGGTATAGGTTTTTGTCCGTGTTGTATGTTTGTGTCTGTTTTTGTACATATGTGTGTGAGCGTGTGTGTGTGTGTGTGTGTGACTGTGTGTACATAATGCTAGCTCCAGTACGAACTTAAGTCCAGTACCTCCTACTGAAATCCATTTGTGTGTATTAACAGAGGCCCAGCCTGCTATAGAGGGGAAAGGTTTTTGTGGCTGAATGTATTACTTAAATATGTGTATGCAGCACGAGCACATAGGTTGGGTGTGTGTACACGGTAAGTTTGCATATATTGTGAGAGTGTTGTATGTGTACACCGTGCATCATGTCAGCTCTATTCAACAATGAAGTCCAGTCGTCCTCCCTGATAGCCCTGTTTATCTTTACTGACAGAAGCCGAACCTGCTGTAGAGCGTAAGAGCTGTTCTGGCTTAATATGGTCCTTCAATGTATAACACACACAGCATTAAGTTGAAGTCAGTGTGTTATCTACGGTTCATCAGAGAGATGGTGGAGGCATTTGCTTATGGGTATACGAGTAGTTTATGTGTGTGTGAGAGTGTATATGTACATGTACGATCTTAATTTGAGCCAGATTGTTACACCAGGAAAATAATCCTGCAGTAACTGGAAATGTGAAAGAGTGGTCAAATTAAGAACCTACATCTGTATGCATACTGCATTGATGCTAGCTTTGGTACAGACTCAGATCATTTGGTACAGTCCAGTTCATATCACTGAAATGCTGTCATTGTATTGACAGTGGTCGAACCTGTTACGGAGGGTAAGAGCTTTTCTGGCTAAATGTGTTAGTTGTGTCTGTGTACCCTATGTGTTTGTGTGTGTGAGTTCATATTGCATCATGTAAGGCAGCTCTACTCAACATTTAAGTCCGGTTCCTTAAACCCTCTTATTTATATTGAGTAAGAGCTTTTCTGGCTGAATGTGATACTTACGTGAGTGTATGCAATGTATGAAGATAGCATTCTGTATGAACAGGTGTGTGTGTGTGTGTGTGTATGTGTATGTGTATGTGTATGTGTATGTGTATGTGTATGTGTATGTGTATGTGTGTGTGTGTGTGTGTGTGTGTGTGTGTGTGTGTGTGTGTGTAAATCATGCCATATTTACTAAGTAATTACTCAAGTTCCTCTTCTAAAAGCCCTCCGTTTTCTTGGCAGAAGCCTGGTCTGCTATAGAGGGTAAGAGCTTTTCTGGCCTAACATGTCACTTGTACGGAATGTGTGTGTGTGTGTGTGTGAATGCTTACAAGGTGCAATACTACTTGTTCAGTTCAACCCCCAAAACCAGCCTGCTGTAGAGGGTAAGTGCTTCTCTAGCTGAATGTGTTACTTGTATGTGTGCGCATACTGTTATGTGGAAGTGTACCTGTATGTGTTTATGTATGTGTGGATAAGGTGCATCATGCTAGCTTTACAAATGGACAAAACTGTTTTTCTTATTCTACTCATGCTCAATTAATGCCCTGCCTAATATCTTATCATTTTCATTAGCAGATGGTGTTACAGATGGTAAGAGCTTTTCTGGCCTATTGTGTCACTTGTAAAAATGTGTGTGTGTGTGTGTGTGTGTGTGTGTGTGTGTGTGTGTGTGTGTGTGTGTGTGTGTGTGTGTGTGTGTGTGTGTGTGTGTGTGTGTGTGTGTGTGTGTGTGTGTGTGTGTGTGTGTGTGTGTGTGTGTGTGTGTGTGTGTGTGTGTGTTTGTGTGCAGGACCGGCTTTAGCCTGTTGGGGGCCCTGAGTGAGATTTTGGCTAACAAAATCAATGGGGATTAAGACCCCGACTGAGTTAGTTTTTTTTGGGGGGGGGGGGGCCCCTTAGCGTGTGTGTGAGTGGTGTGTTTGTCTTTTTAAAATGCGTGCCTCATGCTTAACAACTCATGTTAGTTAAATGTATCCCCTAAATCCTCATGATCTTTTATTAACAGAGGCACAACCTGCTACTGAGGCTAAGATGTTTTCTGGTCTAACATGTCACTTGTGAATAATGTGTGTGGGAGAGTGTGTGCGTTCGTGCGTGTGTGTTTGTCTGTGTACGTACAATGTGCAACATGCTAGCATAATCACTGTGTTAGTTCAATCATCTGCTAAAATATTGTATTATCAGAGGCCCAGCCTGCAACATTAACACAGGCCCAGCCTGCAACATTGACACAGGCCCAGCCGCAACATTAACACAGGCCCAGCCTGTAACATTAACACAGGCCCAGCCTGTAACATTAACACAGGTCCAGCCTGTAACATTAACACAGGCCCAGCCTGTAACATTAACACAGGCCCAGCCTGTAACATTAACACAGGCCCAGCCGCAACATTAACACAGGCCCAGCCGCAACATTAACACAGGCCCAGCCTGTAACATTAACACAGGCCCAGCCGCAACATTAACACAGGCCCAACCACAACAGAGGGTAAGAGCTTTTCAGTCAATGTGTTAAGCCTTAATTGACACCCTACGCTGTATGCAACTACAATAAGCTAGGCAAAATGGCGATCCTCTATAGTTGCGAAGCTAAAATATGCAGACGTGTGCAGCCCCGCAATTAGAAACTTGATGCAAGTACGCAGGAGGATCGCCATTTTACGTACCTAATTGCATTCGGAAAGTATTCAGACCCCTTGACTTTTTCAACATTTTGTTACGTTACAGCCATGTTCTAACATTTATTAAGTAAAAATCTACACACAATACCCGATAATGACAAAGCGAAAACAGGTATTTAGAAATTGTTGCAAATTTCTTAAAAAATAAAAAACAGAAATTCCCTATTTACATGAGTATTAAGACCCTTTGTATGAGACTCGAAATTGAGCTCAGGTGCATCCTGTTTCCATTGATCATCCTTGAGATGTTTCTACAACTTGATTGGAGTCCACCTGTGGTAAATTCAATTGATTGGACATGATTTGGAAAGGCACACACTTGTCTATATAAGGTCCAACAGTGCAGTGCATGTCAGAGCAAAAATCAAGCCATGAGGTCGAAGGAATTGTCCGTAGAGCTCCAAGACAGGATTGTCTCAAGGCACAGATCTGGGGAAGGGTACCAAAAAATGTCTGCTGCATTGAAGTTCCACAAGAACACAGTGGCCTCCATCATTCTTAATTGGAAGAAGTTTGGAACTACCAAGACTCTTCCTAGAGCTAGCCGCCCGGGCCAAACTGAGCAATCGGGGGAGAAGAACCCAATAGTCACTCTGACAGAGCTCCAGAGTTCCTCTGTGGAGATGGGAGAAACTTCCAGAAGGACAACCATCTCTGCAGCACTTCACCAATCAGGCCTTTATGGTAGAGTGGCCAGACGGAAGCCACTCATTAGTAAAAGGCACATGACAGGCAGCTTGGAGTTCGCCAAAAGGCACCTAAAGGACTCTCACACCACGAGAAACAAGATTGTCTGGTCTGATGAAACCAAGATTGAACTCTTTGGTCTGAATGCCATGCGTCATGTCTGGAGGAAAGCTGGCACCGCTCATCACCTGGCCAATACCATACCTACGGTGAAGCATGGTGGTGGCAGCATCATGCTGTAGGAATGTTTTTTTAGCGGCAGGGACAGGGAGACTAGTCAAGATTGAGGGTAAGATGAACAGAGCAAAGTACAGAGAGATCCTTGATGAAAACCTGCTCAGGACCTCAGACTGGAGCGAAGGTTCACCTTCCAACAGGACAATGACAATAAGCACACAGCCAAGACAACGCAGCAGTGGCATCGGGAGAAGTCTCTGAATGTCCTTGAGTGGCCCAGCCAGAGCCCGGACTTGAACCTGATCGAACATCTCTGAAGAGACTTGAAAATAGTTGTGCAGCCATGTTCCACATCCAACCTGACAGAGCTTGAGAGGATCTGCAGAGAAGAATGGGAGAAACTCCCCAAATACAGGTGTACCAAGCTTGTAGCGTCATACCCAAGAAGACTTGAGGCTGTAATCGCTGCCAAAGGTGCTTCAACAAAATACTGAGTAAAGGGTCTGAATACTTATGTAAATGTAATATTTCAGTTTTTTTTAATACATTTTCAAACATTTCTAAAAACATTTTTTTGCTTATGTAAATGTGATCTTTCAGTGTTTTATTTTTAAAACATTTTTGCATTGTCATTATGGGGTATTGTGTGTAGATTGATGAGGGGCAAAAATGATTTAATCCATTTTACAATAAACGATTTAATCCATTTTACGATAAGGCTCTAACGTAAAAAAATATGGAAAAGGTGAAAGGGTCTGAATACATTCCGAATGCACTGTATATTAGCCTTTACTTGTTTGTTTGTATCTTGTATACATATTTGCGGAAGTGTCGTGTGGGTGGGTGGGTGTGGGTATTTCAGTGTGTGCTTCTGCATATATAGCACCAGTGAAAGTTTAGACACACCTACTCATGAATTATTATAAAAAAAATTCTAAGCGCAAACCAGATATTTTCTACATTGTAGAATAATAGTGAATACATCAAAACTATGAAATAACACATATGGAATCATGTAGTAACCAAAAAAGTGTGAAACAAATCAAAATATATTTTAGATTTTTCAAAGTAGCCGCCATTTGCCCTGATGACAGCTTTGCACACTCTTGGCATTCTCTAAACTGGCTTCATGAGGAATGGTTTTCCAACAGTCTTGGAGGAGTTCCCACATATGCTGAGCACTATTTGGCTGCTTTTCCTTCACTCTGCGGTCCAACTCATCCCAAACTATCTCAATTGGGTTGAGGTCGGGTGATTGTGGAGGCCAGGTCATCTGATGCAGCACTCCGGCGCTCTCCTTCTTGGTAAAATAGTCCTTACACAGCCTGGAGGGATGTCATGGGTCATTGTCCTGTTGAAAACAAATGATAGTCCCACTAAGCGCAAACCAGATGGGATGGCGTATCGCTGCAGAATGCTATGGTAGCCATGTTGGTTAAGTGTGCCTTGAATTCTAAATAAATCCCAGACAGTGTCACCATTAAAGCACTCCCACACCATCACACCTCCTCCCCATGCTTCACGGTGGGAACCACACATGCGGAGATCATCCGTTCACCTACTCTGCGTCTCACAAAGACATGGTGGTTGGAACCAAAAATCTCAAATTTGGCCTCATCAGACCAAAGGACAGATTTCCACCAGTCTAATGTCCATTGCTTGTGTTTTTTGGCTCAAGCAAGTCTCTTCTTATTATTGTTGTCCTTTTGTAGTGGTTTCTTTGCAGCAATTCGACCATGAAGGCCTGATTCACGCAGTCTCCTCTGAACAGTTGATGTTGAGATGTGTCTGTTACTTGAATTCTGTGAAGCATTTATTTGGGCTGTAATCTGAGGTGCATTTAACTCTAATGAACTTATCCTCTGCAGCAGAGGTAACTCTGGGTCTTCTTTTCCTGTGGCAGTCCTCATGAGAGCCAATTTTATCATAGCGCTTGATGGTTTTTGTGACTGTTCTTTAAATTTTCTGCATTGACTGACCTTTATGCCTTAAAGTAATGATGGACTGTCATTTCTCTTTGCTTATTTGAGCTGTTCTTGCCATAATATGGAGTTGGTATTTTACCTTTATCTTCTGTATACCACCCCTACCTTGTCACAACATAACTGATTGGCTCAAACGCATTAAGAAGTTAAAAGTTAATTTGTGGAATAATTTTTCTAAGGCACACCTGTTAATTTAAATGCATTCCAGGTGAATATCTCATGAAGCTGGTTGAGATAATGCTAAGAGTGTGCAAAGCTGTCATCAAGGCAAAGAGTGGATACTTTGAAGAATCTGAAATATAATATATCACTTTTTTGGTTACTACATGATTCCATATGTGCTATTTTTTTTATGTCTTTGTCTTTGATGTTTGATGTCTTCACTATTATTCTGCAATGTAGAAAATAGTAAAAATAAATTAAAGCCCTTGAATGAGTAGGTATGTTCAAACTTTTGACTGGTACTGTATGTATTAGCATTCTCCTCATACTTAACCATAAAACGTTTTACTTTCTTTTATCAGAGGTGAAGCACCCTGAGACAAGGAAGGGTACTGTAACAAAAAGGATTGTAGTGCAGTGACTGTATGAATGCACAAATGTATCAATGCATTCTGCATTTGTGTGTATTTGTATGAACCAGCATGTATGCCAGTGTCATCATGGGTAAGCCTATATATTTTTATATGTCTTGTTTTTATGATCTAGTATTTCATATATTCATATATCCACAACTTTTTTCTCCGGTCACAGACTCCGTACACAGGGACAGTATATTTGGTTGTTGTTTAACCCTTCGCTGTCCGCAGTACTAATGTCTATGTACCAATTGTTTCTTTTCATTCAGAGGGAAGTGAGTGCAGAGATGGTAAGGAAAGGAAACAATACACAACTCCCCCTCTGTGTTTGTGTGTTCTTATGCTTCCCTGCTTCCTGTCAATCACCTGGTTAACGTGCATGTCTGTCAGTCTCAGTCACGGCACGGTGTGTTGGTGACCTGAGTGTCCGTCACGGTGGACTGACAAACGGAGACTACTGAATCCTGGGATTGCTCTGGCGATGGCCTTCATAGTCTGACTGTAGCAGTACAGACCATTGTAGATGGCAGTCAGTAATGGAAGAGATCCTGCAGGCCTATTTTATGGGTTTATGGATACTGTATCATTTATGTAGAGATCTTTAGGAATCATCTGTTGAGGAGTTAGACCCAGAAAATCAGTCTGACAGATAGTTGTGATATCAGCGCCGACTGATACTAATTACTAGAGATCAGCGGTGAGTTTCCCAAAAACATAAAGATCATATTGGCAAAATGGCATAAAATCATCATTTTTCTATTGCTTATGAATGGATTTAAGATGATCTTTAGTGCTAAATATGATATTCATGTTTTGGGGAAACTCACCCCTGATCTGTTGAGATTAGACATTACATGATACAGTATCATGGTTTCGCCAAAGCATCCAAGTGAAGGAATTGTATTAAACATCAAATGACCTTGACTTGAAATTGATGCAGAGTGAAAACATAATCTAAATTACAAATGACAAAATGATATATACTGTATATATTTACTCTGGGTATATATTGTGACCTGTGTGTATGTGTGCACTTACTAAGGTAATGGTTTAATAGAAGGATAAGTTGATGATAAGGTTTGCTGTTTTGTTGAGTTAGTTCAAATACTGTTCCTGCACAATACCATATCCCTTATCATTAATCACTGTATTGCAAAAGATGTTGATATGAAATATCAAGGTATTATCTGTTCCTGAAGTGTTACAGTAATAATGAATTAAGTGATATTTACCTACAGTAATATTTCCCATAATACGCATTATCCCCCAAAACGATCTTAGTGAAGAATTGTTATGGTTTTGATGGTTGCCGGTTCTGCTGTTCCATTTGAGGTGTTTACCGCTGCACTCCCAACCTCTCACAGTTTCAAACCGCAGCGACTTTCCAATGTGAGAGTGAAATGGTGTAAAGAGCTGAAGGAAAAGTGTCCCTTGGGTGCTGGTCCAGGATCAGCTTGACCTATTCACATTCTTACTGAAATGATTTAAATCACATTAGAGAACTGAGCCTGGATCTGTGCACAGGGGTCACTTGATTCCAATCAAATTAACTGAGCCCATAAAAGCAGAGAGAGGAGCATAGGCGGTGTGACTCTGAGTTTATGGAGGTGCATGACCTCACTTGATTCCTGACCCTTGTTCCATTCTCTCGACAACCTTTTCACCCAATCGATTGGTCAATCGATATTGCTTTTTACTTGCTTCTCTATGCTTATAAACTCTCTTTTTCCATAGAGCTCTTGTCAGATTCAGAAGGTGAGAGAACAAATAAATTGTGTTCCGTTTGCACCGATAATAATTCCCCTAAATTCTCAATAATAGTAATAATAATAGTAATGATGAGTACAGTGTCACCAACTGGTTTGAATTTGACGACTGAGGAAATAACTCATTAACCGTCTAGTTTTTACCTCCATTTTGAAAAGAAAGGAAATGTTCATCCAAGTTAGAGAGGGAAGAGAGAGACGTTAAGTGTGTGTGTGAGAGAGCACCTGCAGGTCAGGTTTTCATAGCTGCTCAGTAAACGCTCATCTTTCAGATTACAGTAAAGATACTACAGCTAATGTGTTCCCCGCTGTGTTTCTCTCTCTCTCTTTCTCCCTGATACAGAATTGCCCGATGATGGTAAGACAAACAAATACTTGAGCTTGTATTTGTCTATCTGCTGACACAAAACAATGCAATCCTTTTTTTGAAAAGGAGGGAGCACGCAAAGGAACAGGAGCCAGCAGTCATGCTTTGATAATATCACAACATTAAAGAGCTATATTTACTTTTGTCAAAGTGGGAGAAGACGTGGAAAGGGATGGATAAACACGTCTTCAGATGTGTTTTTAGTTCCTTGTTCATTCCCAGGTGGGCTTACCTTACTGCTGTTAAAGGCCCTCTTCTGGTGTTGACTAGACGCTTGGATACTGACCCTCAGATAAATACAAGACTGATGTCATGTGACATGATTTCTCATGATCACCCATTAGAATAGTGGAGACATTTCAGGGAGTGGAAACAAATGCCGCAGCACTTTTCACTGTCTTTGAGAAAAGCTGTCGCTAAATGTAGATTCAAGACGTCTCAATAAGTCACAGGGTGAACAAAGACAAGCTTTACCTCTGACCTTTGATCTTGCTGCCTAGTAGACAAAATATCAATAAATGAATGGTATTTATAAACAAAGGTTAGGTGCTTTGGTCTAATATTTGGTTTTCTGTTTCTATTTGTCTGTTCACTGATGTTGTTGTGTCTATGATGTCTGATGAGCAGTCATCCATGACCTTATTCTAACCCCTGACCTCTATGACCTCTCCCTACTTTTAGAGACTGTCCCAGGGGGGCAGTCCGAGCTGACTGGACTATTTGTAGAGAGGCCAGAGAGCACTACAGTAATCAAAGGTGAGTCCACTAACCTCTTCCCCCTCTCTGAGACATACTGTAACACTCTGAAGTTTGGATTGACACTCACATACGGATCATGCATAAGAACCCTAAAAACACCATTATCCAGAGGTCAGAATTGCTGATTGCTGATGTAAATTGTCGGTGGCAGGGAAGAACGTCACATTTGTGGCTAAAGTGGACTCATCTGACCTGCTGAGGAAGCCCAACATGAAATGGCTGAAAGGGAAGTGGCTGGACCTGGGCAGCAAGGCTGGCAAGCACGTGCAGTTTAAAGAGGCCTATGACAGGAACTCCAAGGTGTGTGTCACTGTTTTCACATTCTCTCAAATCTGCACAAGTGAAAGTCTACTGTACATCTGTGTTACTCTTTTGTGTGTGTACCGTGTGTGTACCGTGTGTGTGTGTGTGTGTGTGTACTGTGTGTGTGCGTGTATATATTGTAAGGGTGTATGTCTTCCTCTCTCACTATCTCAACCAGGTCTACACATATGAGATGAGCATCATCAAAGTAGTGGAAGGAGACGCAGGTGGCTACCGCTGTGAGGTGACCTCCAAAGACAAGTGTGACAGCTGTACATTTGAAGTCACAGTGGAAGGTGGGTCCCTCCCAGGCCATCATTGTCAGCCATTTAGTCATGTATCTGTCCCTTAACCTGTGGTCAGTGAGTTTGTCAGTAAGTCGTTCAATATTTGATACAGAATGTATAATGTATAATGATAAAGCAGGTAGTGTATATGTGTTTCAGTGTCAGTACTCAGTCCATTATTCATCCTGATTTTTCAACTGTCTCTCAGTTAGTCCAGTGTTCCTCTCACCGTTCCCTCCCTCTGTCATGTTTCAGCCGTACAAGAAGAGCAGCCCGCCAACATCCTGGATGCCTTCAAGCGATCGTGAGTGTCACTGTCAGGGTGGTTCCATTCAACATATCATCTGTCTTTCTCTCCCACCTCACATATGTTGGTTATTCTCTCTATCTTTGCCTCCGGGCATCTGTCCCACTGTGAGTATATCTTCCCCTGACTGTCTTTCTGGCTCCCATATCTGTGTTTGTAGGTGTCTATGGTATATCTGTGTCATGTTGTATATGTGCGTTTTGGCTTCACTGTATGTCTGTCATTGTACTATACATCTACCTTTTCTTTATGTCTTTATCTGTGCATTCATGTCTATTTGTGTCTCTTTGACTTACTGGTGTGTCTCTGTGACTTACTGGTGTGTCTCTGTGACTTACTGGTGTGTCTCTGTGACTTACTGGTGTGTCTCTGTGACTTACTGGTGTGTCTCTGTGACTTACTGGTGTGTCTCTGTGACTTACTGGTGTGTCTCTGTGACTAACCTGTATGTTTGTTTGTATGTTTTTATGTTTCAGTTGTACATTGTGTCCATATGTTTCTTTTTCTGTGTCTGTTCACTATGTATATCCCTGTATGTCTGTATCTCTGTATTCGTGTGTCTTCTCTTCCCTGTCTCCAAAGACTTGTGTTTCAATATGTGTGCAGCAGCTCTGTCTCTCGCTGTGAAGCTGTAGAAAGTCCCTCTGTGTTTGTTGGCATAGTGCTGCCGCCAGTCAGTTCTCTCTAGTTACTGTTTCAAATATGATTTCCTCTCCTAATCAGACAAAAAGACAAAAAAGCAAGGGTAAGAAAGGAAACACAACGTGCAAAGGACCATTTCAGATTGTGTTTTTGTGTTTAGTTTGTGAATTTTGGCTATGAAGAAAAGAAAAAGAGAATGAAAAGATATGAAAAAATAGATGCGTTACAAGGGTGAATTAAAGTGTGAAAACCCAAGATGCCAAAAAACCTTCAACACCCCAAAGGTTGCTGGAGGGGTTAGTGTTGACCTTGCCACAGTATGTGCGTTCTTTGCGTTCCAACTCCCACTGTCAGTAAGTATGGAGAATCCAGTCATTGCGATTCATCCGTGTGTACCCCATCCTCCTCCTCAGCGATTCCGTGTCTGGCCTTGCTGCCTCTCTGTTATAAGGCAGCCTTGTCCTAAGCTTCTTCCAGAACCTGAATCCACTGTGTGTGTTAAGAATATATTATTTGGGATTCTCTTCCGTGTGCTTCCATATTCCCACCTTTGGAATTCTTCATCTGTCCACTGTGAGTGTTTAGATCTGAAATAGCCTGTGCTTCCCCTCATGTGTTCTTTGTCATGTGAGGCTATTTCTGGTACTGTATGTCTGTCTGAGTGTGGCCCATTGACAAGGCCTCAAGTGGAACTAGTCTATATTTCCCATGGATTACATACATTAGAGATGCAATCATGGGGTGTCATATGTGTGGATCTTTAAGAGAGAGTAAGAAAAGCGCTGTGTGGGTGTGTATCAGCAGTACCTGTGCGTGTACATTTACACAGTATTTACTGTGTATATATGTGTCAATGTACAGCCTTGTACATGTACAGTATATCTGTGTTTGGGTTACATAAAGTAACAAATAGAGGTCAATACTGAACGTTCAAATGTGCGTGTGCGTGTGTGTGTCTATATATACACACACACACTAGTATGCAGTTTTTTTATGTCCCATTGAATTTAGGCGGGCAAAGTGTCAGTATGCGCCTTATTGATTCCACTATGCTCTATATGCCCACTCATTACCATCCTGTTTTGTGTTATCAGAGGCATAAAAGGCGCCAAAAAGGGGTAAGACATGGCTACAGACACTGTGCGATACTGTGCAACCACAGTGTACTGTCTGTATATTTGTGTGTATATGGGAATTCCATCCCTGTTGTTATAACTTTTATATCAATACTATATCGTTGATGTGTCTTTACGTCAGAGAAAGTGAATGTGGGTGTGTGTGTGTGTGTTCGTCTTAGCAGAGTACAGTGTAGTACCATCTACTGTATGTCCAGTACCATTCTTTCACTTCCATATTTTATGTAAACAAACAATGATTCACTACTATAGCATTGAAATAGCACAGATATTCATTGTTGATTGATCTTATGTAAAACCTTAATATACAACAAGTATATTTGTATGTACAGTATACTGTATATTATGTTTGAAATGACCGACTCCTCTAACCTGACCTGACCTAACACTGTAGGAAACCTAATTCTCCCACTCGTACCCTTTCTTGTCCCCAGGGGAGATGCAGGAGAGGATGCAGGTGACCTGGACTTCAGTGCCCTCCTCAAAAAAAGGTAGGAGTGGAGTTAACTCCATTATGAGCAATCACACACACTCTCACACTCTCACACACACAATCAATCTCCTCCCCCTCTCTTTCAGGGAAAAAAAGGCGAGGGACGAGCCCAAAGAGGATGTGGATGTGTGGGAGATCCTGAAGGATGCTAAGCCATGTGACTATGAGAAGATTGCCTTTGACTATGGCATCACAGACCTCAGGGGCCTACTCAAGAGACTGAAGAAGATGAAGAAGGTGGAACCCAAGAAGAGTGATGGTGAGGGGAGAGAAATGGGGGGGGATACTGGAGGAGGAAGTAGACAAGCTGTGGGCATTTCTACTTGAGAGTGATTGGGACAGGGAATGCTATATTATAGTGAATGCCCGAGGGGCTCTGAAAGGGAGGTAGTCTGGTGTAGTGTTGCTGGGTTATTCTGATTGTTGTGTCTGGTGTGTAAAGGCTGGAGACATAACATTGGTTCTTTTCCTCCATCAGCCTTCCTGAAGAAGCTAGAACAATGTTACTCCGTGGACAAGGGCAAGAGGACCCAGATGCATGTTGAGCTCCATGACCCCAACGGTCAGGTCAAATGGCTGAAGAACGGAGTGGAGATCAAACCCTCCGCCAAGTGAGACTGGCTGCTGTGTGTGTGTGTGTGTGTGTGTGTGTGTGTGTGTGTGTGTGTGTGTGTGTGTGTGTGTGTGTGTGTGTGTGTGGTGTGTGTGTGTGTGTGTGTGTGTGTGTGTGTGTGTGTGTGTGTGTGTGTGTGTGTGTGTGTGTGTGTGTGTGTGTGTGTGTGTGTGTGTGTGTGTGTGTGTGTGGAATATGCGTGATTGTCAGTATATTTGACTATATGAGCGTGTGAGTCATTCATTTGTCGATGAGTTGAGTGAGCGACACTCGGTCACCAGTGTCTCTCTCTGCCCCTGTCTGTCTGTCATGTCAGGTATGTGTTTGAGTGCGTGGGCAACAAACGGACACTCACCATCAACAAGTGCAACCTGTCTGACGATGCAGCCTATGAGTGTGTGGTGGGAGAGGAGAAGAGCTTCACTGAAGTCTTTGTCAAAGGTAAACACTCAGCATCTTTACATGGGGTGTTTGAGGGGAGGGAGTTGTTCCCTGCTTAGTTCCGTGTCTTTGAGTGTGTAGTGTCTGTCAACATTTACTGTGTATGCAGTACGTCTCAATGTTTGTATGTATGTATGTGTGTATTAATGTCTATGAACAGTAAGTTTGCACAACGTTGTCGTCCTATATTTGTTGTCCAGTTTGTAGCGTGTCTTATGTGTGTTCTGTGTGTCTCGTTGATTTTGGGTAGAGGGACAAAGATGCATTTGCTCCTCAATCATCACGTGCTTTGCTCTCTCTCTGTGCCCATTCATTTCATCCTGTTTTTGCATTTATCAGACCCTACAGCAACGGCTAAGCTTTCACCACACAGACGCCATTCCAGTGCGACAACCACAGTGTACTGTGTGTTGTTGTGTGTATTTAGACGTCCCTGTTGCTTCTGTCAGTGTTTATATCAATGCTGTACGTGTTGATGGATCTAACGTGAGAGAAGGTGTACGTGTGTTTAGCGGATGGTAGCTAGTGGAAGCTAGCTTAGCATCGATCGCACAGTTCAGTCACCTTCTGGCGACCTGAAGTAGTGTCTCCCCCCCAAAAAAAACCATCCTGGGCTTTTGCGGTATAGCACTTTTGGCGGAAACTTCTGAGTACGTTGTTGTGTTGTTGTTGTGAGCATGGTACTGTATGGGAGCCCGTGGCGGGCGGGTTCATGTTACAGTGGCGCTGTGACTCAGATCCCATGTCTATCATCTGCTGAGGTTGCTGCGGAAAATGAGGAGGTCAGAGGGAGGTGGATATAGAGGACGGCAGCTAACGGATGCTAGCTTAGCATCACGCATTGACACAGTGATGATGATGTCACCTTCCTGGAGACCTGAGGTACTGTCTCCTCCGTACCACAACAGCTCAGTTTTCTGTTTCTATAGCAGTATTAACGGAGACTATGGAGGACATTGTGTTGTTGTGACATGGTATTGAATCCTGGTGAGGACTGGTACATGTTAGGTGTGCGTGTCTTTGTATTAGCACAGTATACAGTGCTGTGCCATGAAATCTTCAGCTTCATCATTCTTCCACTTCTTCCTCATTCTTCTGCCTACTTTGGTGTTGAGTGATCAAGTCTTTGTTGGTGAGTTTTCCTGTAAGTGTGTGTGTGTGTGTGTGTGTGTGTGTGTGTGTGTGTGTGTGTGTGTGTGTGTGTGTGTGTGTGTGTGTGTGTGTGTGTGTGTGTGTGTGTGTGTGTGTGTGTGTGTGTGTGGTGGTGTGTGTGTGTGTGTGTGTGTGTGTAACTTCCCCATGGCGTTTGTATGAGGTGTATGAGTTGTGTTGACGTCTGTGTCTATCCACAGAGCCCCCAGTCACCATCACCAAGCTGCTGGACGATGTGCATGTCGTGGTGGGAGAGAAGGTGGAGTTTGAGTGTGAGGTGTCAGAGGAAGGAGCCAACGTCAAATGGTGAGGGACTCATACTAATATCCTTTTTAATCAAATGACTAAGTAACTAAATCAATCAATCTCTGTTACAGCTGTGGCATTTGTGTGTGTATGTGTCTCTCACCGCTGTTAAACGCTATTTCTATGTCTGTGTGTGTCACCCGCGCTCAGGATGAAAGATGGAGTTGAGCTGACCAAGGATGGGAAGATCAGGATAAAGAAGGATGGGAAGAAACACACTCTGGTCATCAATGAAGCAACCATAGAGGACATCGGGATGTACTATGTTTACACTAACGGGGGAGAATCCAAAGGAGAACTGGAAGTGGAAGGTACCACTTCCAGATATCATACAGTACACTAAAAAAGGAAATGTTTTATTAACTTCATTTTTGGAAGAGTCTGAAATGCTGTCTCTTTCTGTTTTCTCTTTCTCTCTCCTTCCCTTCATCTCTACCCCTGGTGCTCAGCCAAGGAGCTGGAGGTTCTGCAGAGTATAGCTGACCTGTCGGTGAAAGCGTGTGAACAGGCCATGTTCAAGTGTGAGGTGTCTGATGAGAAGGTGGTGGGAAAATGGTTCAAGGACGGTGTGGAGGTCAAACCCGGCAACCGCATCAAGATGTCACACATCGGAAGGTAGGGCATCACATTGCTGGGGCCTTGGGGGGGTCCTCATTGAGTTGCAGTAACTTCAGACAGGCCTGAACATCCTCAAATTCTCCTTCTCCATGGGACCTTGTCAGTACAGTACATATTCTCACTAGCTAGACCCACCTATGGCAGGTGTTTTACCATGGCAACACTGGTCATGCAGGGAGAGAGCTTTCCCATGCGTTTTCTTACTTGATATTGCATAATGAAGCATGTTGCCAGGGTAACTGTGTGCTTTACATAATTGTGGGTGACTGCGAGTGTCTGTTGTCTCCTTGGTAACGTTGGGTTGCCGTTGGTTCTCCAGGATCCACAAGCTGACGATTGATGATGTGAAGCCGCAGGATGAAGGAAACTACACCTTTGTCCCTGAAGGATACGCACTCTCCCTCTCCGCTAAACTCAACTTCATTGGTGAGTGAGAGAGAGCGAGAAAGAGAGAGAGACTCCTAAGTTTTACTGAGTACAATGAAGCAGAGCCTGCATTTTAAACGATACTGATTCATGTGTTTTCCCTGTTAATCTCAGAAATCAAGATCGAATATGTTCCACGCCAAGGTAGGTGTGGCTATTGTCACCTATCATCCGTTGGCATTACCTATTTATTACAGTGTATTTAATACTGTGATAATCACCCAGGACCACCTGTCCCTCTCTGACATTCCTCCGCCCCTCACAGACCCTCCCAAAATCCACCTGGACACCAGTAGCACGGGCAGCAAGAACACCATTGTTGTGGTGGCTGGCAACAAGCTCCGCCTTGATGTGGAGATCACAGGAGAGCCTGTCCCCACTGTGTGCTGGATGAAAGGAGACACTGTGAGGATTTAGTCTTTCTGTTACATCCTCCTCACACACACATCAAACCCCTGCACCAGCATGCCTCTCTAAGGAAGGCAGGGTGTCACTCACATTAACCAACCATTAGGCCATCCAGGTTACACACAGTAGCTGAATCACCAGACAGTGTCAGTCCAGTTGTCGAAGTGCCCTCCCTGTTCCTGTCTCTAGGTGATATCGGAGGCGGAGGGCAGAGTGAGGGTGGAGACCAGGACCACTCTGAGCAGCTTTGTCATTGAGGGGGCGGAGAGGCCAGACGAAGGCCAGTACTCCATCATAGTGACCAACCCAGCCGGAGAGGACAGGGCTGAGCTCACCGTCAAGATCGTTGGTCAGTGGTACTCTCTCTCTCCTCTCTCTCTCTTCTCTCTTTCCAGTCTTCTCCTCTCCTCTCTACACTCCTCTCCTCTTTCCCCCACATCTCCCTGCTCCCTCCCTTTTCTCTCTCTCTGTCTTGTTCTCCCCTCTTATGCAATATATATGTAAACAGATATTTAAAAACAATTCACTAAGAGAGATTCAATAATAGATGTGACATTAAGTTAGAACCCATTCTGAGCTGGTGAGAACACCTCGATATTCTGTCCTGACTGTTCCCCCTGTCCCCTCCAGATGTGCCTAACCCTCCAGAGAACGTCAGATGTATGGGAGTTGGCGAGGACACAGCCACCATTACATGGGATCCCCCCAAATTTGACGGGGGTGCGCCCATCAAAGGTGCACCTTTTCCTATTTTTACATCTATCTGTTGAGCTATCAGACTCTCTTTCCTCTGGGTTAACAGGTATCTGTTAACCTCTCTCATTACATTGGTAAGATCTAATGATGTCGCTCTGTGATGATGTCGCTCTGTGAAGATGTCTCTCTGTGATGATGTCGCTTTGTGATGATGTAATGGCGCTCTGTGATGATGTCACTGTGATAATGTCGGTCTGTAATGATGTAATGTCGCTCTGTGATGACGTCACTCGCAGGCTACCTGATGGAGAGGAAGAAGCAGGGTTCCTCCAGGTGGACCAAGCTGAACTTTGAGGTGTTTGAGTCAACCACGTACGAGGCCAAGAAGATGATTGAGGGTGTTTTTTATGAGATGAGAGTGTTTGCTGTCAACGGGATTGGGATCTCCCAGCCCAGCGGCAACTCAAAGCCCTTCATGCCCATCGGTGGGTAGACACTTATCACTAGAGCAGTGGAGAGAAGCCTTTCAATCTCCTGATACTCTACTTATACAGCACGTCTCTCTCTCTTTCTTTCTCTCTCTCTCCTCTCTCTCTCTCTCTCTCTCTGTCTCTCAGCCCCTACCAGTGAGCCCACTCGTCTGACGGTGGAGGATGTGACAGACAGCACCTGTGCCCTGAAGTGGCGTCCTCCAGAGAGGGTTGGAGCAGGGGGCGTTGACGGGTACATAATCGAGTGGTGCAAAGAAGGAGGTGAAGGAGGATTTGGGGATTGTTCAATAACATTATTATTCCTTCTAATTCACTAATCGCTGCTATAGAACTCCTCTATAGAATTCCTATAAAACCCTACAGATGAACCATCTCATTTCCAAGTGGATGACAATGAATACTCTTTTGCTATTGGTCCATCCCTCAGAGGATAACTGGGTGGCAGCCAATAAGGAGCCAGTGGACAAGAACACGTACCGTGTGAAGGGGCTGCCAACAGGAGAGAAGCTCTTGTTCAGAGTGGTGGCTATGAACATCGCTGGACGCAGCCCCCCCTGCACCATGAAACAGTCTGTCACCATCAGAGAGATCATGGGTCAGACTCACACGCATGCATGGACGCACACACACACACTTCTCCATAGACCTCTGACACACACAGTATACACAGCCTCTTCCATTACTTCTGTGTTGACATTCTTCTCTGTCTCCCTCCATGTCTCAGAGTACCCAAAGATCCGCCTGCCTCGCCAGCTAAGAACCAAGTTCATCAGGAAAGTGGGCGAGAAGATCAACCTGGTCATCCCCTTCCAGGTCTGAACACCTTGCACCACACAGTAGTAACCTTCCCCGGGCTAGAGACAGGGCTGACTTCATGTTAGCTGGGTCTCAGTGTGTGAAAAGAAGAGCAATCATTGTCCTGTAATGCAAAAACGAACCAATCAGAAAATGGGATATTCTTGCCAGTCTACACCTTTCTCACTTTAGGGTGCTCCTCCTGCACTTCTCCTTTAGCAGCATCTCACTCTTTAATTCAGTAAATGTCATTTTCATTCACTGACCATATCCCCCCTCTCTTTCCCCAGGGGAAGCCTCGCCCCGTGGTCAACTGGTTGAAAGACGGTGAGCCCCTGGAGAATAAGTCGGTGGGCATCCGCACCAGTGACTTTGACACCATCCTGTTCATTCGCTCGGCAGAAAGGGACCACTCTGGGACGTACACCCTGTCTGTCCAGATAGACAACATGCAGGACAAGGCTGACATACACATCCAGATCGTAGGTCAGTCACTGGCACCAACATCATTAGGGGCTCTGGTCAAAAGTAGTGCACTATATAGGTAATAGGGTTTCCATTTGGGATGGAGGCCATATGTACAGTGGCAAGAAAAAGTATGTGAACCCTTTGGAAGTATCTGGATTTCTGCATAAGTTGGTCATAACATTAGATCTGATCTTCATCTAAGTCACAACAACAGACAAACACAATATGCTTAGAACTAATAACACACAAAGTATTGTATTTTTCTTGTCTATATTGAGTACATTATTTAAACATTCGCAATGTAGGTTGGAAAAGGTATGTGAACCCCTAAGCTAATGACTTATCCAAAAGCTAATTGGAGTCAGGAGTCAGCTAAAGTGGAATACAATCATTGAGATGAGATTGGAGATGTTGGTAAGAGCTGGCCTGCCCTATAAAAAATATTCACAAAATTTGAGTTTGCTATTCACAAGAAGCACTGCCTGATGTGAACCATGCCTCGAACAAAAGAGATCTCAGAAGACCCAAGATTAAGAATTGTTGACTTGCATAAAGCTGGAAAGGGTTACAAAAGTATCTCTAAAAGCCTTGATGTTCATCGGTCCACGGTAAGACAAATTGCCTATAAATGGAGAAAGTTCATCATTGTTGCTACTCTCCCTAGGAATGGCCGTCCTGCAAAGATGACTGCAAGAGCACAGCGCAGAATGCTCAATGAGGTTAAGAAGAATCCTAGAGCTAAAGACTTACAGAAATCTCTGGAACATGCTAACATCTCTGTTGACGAGTCTACGATATGCAAAACACTGTTCATGGGAGGACACCATGGAAGAAGCAACTGCTGTCCAAAAAAAAACATTGCTGCGTGTCTGAAGTTTGCAAAAGAGCATCTGGATGTTCCACAGTGCTACTGGCAAAATATTCTGTGGACAGATTAAACTAAAGTCGAGTTGTTTGGAAGGAACACACAACACTATGTGTGGAGAAAAAAGGCACAGCACACCAACATCAAAACCTCATCCCAACTGTAAAGTATGGTGGAGAGAGCATCATGGTTTGGAGCTGCTTTGCTGCCTCAGGGCCTGGACAGCTTGCTATCATCGACGGAAAAATGAATTCTCAAGTTTATCAAGACATTTTGCAGGAGAATGTAAGGCTATCTGTCCGCCAATTGAAGCTCAACAGAAGTTGGGGGATGGAACAGCACAACGACCCAAAACACAAAAGTAAATTGACAACAGAATGGCTTCAACAGAAGAAAATACACCTTCTGGAGTGGCCCAGTCAGAGTCCTGACCTCAACCCGATTGAGATGCTGTGGCATGACCTCAAGAGAGCAGTTCACACCAGACATCCCAAGAATATTGCTGAACTGAAACAGTTTTGTAAAGAGGAATGGTCCAAAATTCCTCCTGACTGTTGTGCAGGTCTGATCCACAACTACAGAAAACGTTTGGTTGAGGTTAATGCTGCCAAAGGAGGGTCAATCAGTTATTAAATCCAAGGGTTCACATACTTTTCCCACCCTGCACTGTGAATGTTTACACGGTGTGTTCAATAAAGACATGAACATGTATAATTGTTTGTGTGTTATTAGTTTAAGCAGACTGTGTTTGTCTGTTGTTGTGACTTAGATGAAGATCAGATCAAATTTTATGACCAATTTAAGCAGAAGTCCAGGTAGTTCCAAAGGGTTCACATACTTTTTCTTGCCACTGTAACTGTATGTCCCCGCTCACCCTTCAGTCACTATACCTAGTATATTTTACTAGTTATTACAGTCAAATATGGAGCCACCATGATGCAATGACTTAAATCTAGGATGACACCCCAGAGTTTAATGTGATGATAATTCCTCATTTAATCCTCGGAGGAGATCTAAGACTCCAAAGTAGGGAGGGAATCATCAAAGAGGCTGATTTCTCTCTTCCTCTCCTCTCTTCTTAATCCTTCCCTCCTGCCCTGACTGCCACCGTACCGTCGCTTTGCTCCCTCCCTCCCCTCTTTCCCTCCTTCCTGCTCCTTTTAGCACCCGTGTGAGGGTCAGGGTGCTGTATGGCTGGGTGGGTGGATTATGCGGTGGGGTTCCATTGGAATTATTGGTGTGTAGACTGGGATTAGGGTGGGATTAGGGGCCTTTGTCTCCTTTCCCCTGCTGGGAGGTGAGCTAATGAGAGGGCCCAGCCTCCTCAGATCATCCCCCACACACGTTTAGTCACAGCAGCAGCAGCACGGCAGAGACCAGGATTAATGACAAACATACTGAGGGACTGACGTACATGAGACACACTCCACATGCTCCATTTTCGCTGTCTGTTTGTCTGTTAAAAGAGATCTCTTTCTCACTCCCCCCCCCCCCCCCCCCCCCCCCCACAGACAAACCAGGTCCTCCTATAAATGTGATGGTAACAGATGTGTGGGGCTTCAATGCTGCTCTGGAGTGGAAGCCCCCCAAAGACACAGGCAACACTGAAATCACCGGCTACACCATCCAGAAGGCTGACAAGAAGACCCAGGTCTCCAACTCCCTCTGTCTTTCCTCATCTCTCTCTATAGCTCTCTCTTTCTTTACTGTGTATCCACCTCACCTCTCCTTCTCTGCCCTCTCTACCCTCATCCTCTGTTCTCAAACATCTACCTCTATATATCCACATATCCTCCCATTTTTTTAACCTCTCTTCTTCTCTGTACACATCTCTCCCTCCCTCCCTCCCTCCCACTCTCCCTCCCTCTCCTTCTCTCTCTGGTCAGGGTTGGTTCACAGTGTATGAGCACAACCGCCGGCCCAGCTGCACAGCGTCTGACCTGGTCATGGGGAACGAGTACTCCTTCCGTGTGTTCAGTGAGAACATCTGTGGCTTGAGCGATGAGGTAGCCTTCAGCAAGAACACTGCCATCATAGGCAAAACAGGTAACACACTACAATACTATACCATACTATACCCCCTGCACGCTCACGCAAACACCACGCACCATCGCTGCGCAAATGTAGCCTGTCATTACAGCCATAAAAGTGATGCACTTTCAAAAGGCAAGATCTAGAAATAAACTGAGTTTTACACCAGCATTTTGAGATTAAAGTCATTCATAGCTATTAGCAGCCAATATCAACTAGGGATATCATGTCACTTCTCTGGAGTCCAGAGCAAGATGGGTCATATGGCCTACCTGTATGTATCGGAGGTTGCAGGATCGGATGGACAACATGGTTAGGGTAAGCACTAGCCTACAGTATGTCAATCTACAATCTACTATCCCCCATAGTACAAAAGTTGACCTATTCTATTGGTCAACTTGGCCTATTTGTACAGTTGTAGGATGCGATAGATCCCAAATGAATACAACCACTAGCATCAAAAAAACTTTTAAAGGCAATGAGGCTGATGCAACAGATCAGAACATTTAGCTTAAAATGTGGATAAACTATTAGGCTATTTCTTCACATTATAAGCGCAGCAATGCGCACACGACAGTAGGCTGTAAGTGCGAATGTTCCAAAATGTAATCAATTAGTGGGAAAACACCATTCTAAAAAGTAACCACAAATGAGATTATGCATGTAATGCTTTATTATAAAGGTGCATTTTTATGGTGAAAATTATCTTCCCCAAATGTGAAACTCACACGCCGCCTATGTATGCCAGTTAGGCTCTACACTGGTTGTAAAGCGGATTAATGTGCTTAATTTTAAGAAGTTATCTGGCCACTTTAGTTGTGTGATACAAACCTTATCAAAACATTTAGGTGTCACGTCCTGACCAGTAATAGGGGTTATTTGTATTGTAGTTTGGTCAGGACGTGGCAGAGGGTATTTGTTTTATGTGGTGCGGGGTGGTGGTTTGTTTAGAAGGGTGTTTGATTTATTATTTCCGGGTTTTGGGTTATGTTCTATGTTTTTTGTATTTCTATGTTCTCTCTAGTTTAGTATTTCTATGTCTAGGTAATTGGGTGTTGAACTCTCAATTGGAGGCAGGTGTTTTAGTTGCCTCTGATTGAGGGTCCTATATATAGGTATGTGTTGGTATTAGTGTTTTGTGGGAGATTGTTTCTGTGTATAGCTTCAAGCCTTACAGGACTGTTATTTGTCGTTGTTTCTTTTTTGTGTACATGTTTATTTTTGGTTCACCTTCTTTGCCAACTAAATAAAAAAAGAAGATGAGTGCACATTTCCCCGCTGCGTCTTGGTCCGCTTTATCCGACGACAACCGTTACATTAGGCCTATGGGCTAGGCTATATGAGGTGTGCGACTATGAAAATGTCACACAAAAAAGGCATGCGCTGTTTCTTGCCTTACTGCACACAAGCTGGGCATCATTCACAAGTGAGAGGCTAATATCGTCACCCATCAGACTATTCTTGATTTAATCTTGTCTTTACATATACTAAATAATATGTGTATGAGATTAGTTTTGATTTAGAATGTGCCATTATCATGCACCGGTCTCGAGGCAGGGGAAAAAATACATGTCATCTATACACTTAAATAGCTAATAGAGGACAATTTTCACGTGGTTCATTTCCTTGCCAGCCAGGTCGGCTATACTCCCTTTGTAAAGAGAAGCAATGTGCTTAATATAATGAAAGTTGAGAAATAAATATAGTAGTCCTAGCCTATAGAAAGCTGATGGGATCCTCCTCTTTTTAATAGAGGCCGTTAAAACTCTGTTTTCTCATGCATGGGCTCTCATGAAGTGTTTTGATTTGATTTTTGATACATTTGCATTGATGTCAAAGTGATTAGAGGGACAATAGAGTGCTGAGTACCAGACAGTTAGCAAGTTTGGTAGGTTACTAATGACCAGCAGCAGCATCAGAGCTTGGAGAAGCCTAATTACCGTGACTAAGCGGTCACGTGGAATTTGACTGTAATCATGACTCGTGATCGCCGGTGTGGCAGTAATACGGTCATCGTAACAGCCTAACCATGGTCTGTCTGTAGTCTTTTCCTTCCTCACAAATATCCTAATAAATTCACCAGAATGTTACATCTTCATCCCATAAGTAAAAAAAGACTGTTACAGTGTTACAGCTATCTTTAGAAATATAGCCAGTACTAGCCACCCAAATCTTCTAAAATGTGAAAATAAACAATGAAATTGCCAGGTAGCCTATTGTTCTGGCAAAGATGTGTTCGTAGCAGATTGCTAAACTTTATGTAGTTGATTTAAAATGTGTGAAAACAAATCTAACTTGCGACCCCCCCCCCCCCCAAAACCTTCTTGCAAGCCCCAGTTTGAGAACCACTTCACTACACTACACTACACCATACTATACCAAATGTCGTATGTAGATATAATAGACAACATGATATACTATGTGGTCCTCTGTAGCTCGGTTGGTAAAGCTAAAGCATGCCGCTTGTAATGCCAGGATAGTGGGTATGATTCCCGGACAAGCCATACGTAAAATGTATGCACACATGACTGTCAGTCCCTTTTGGATAGAAGCACCTGCTAAATGGCATTTATTATTATTATATAGCCTAATAAACACAGCTATCACAGTCCCCATCTATATCCCTCCCTCAGATCTGGAGTACAACAAACCAGCCTTCAAAGAGAGGGACATGAGCAGCTCCCCCAAGTTTACAGCTCCCCTAGTGGACAGGGTTGTCGTTGCAGGCTACAGTACTGCCATCAGCTGTGCTGTCCGGGCCTACCCTAAGGTGAGGGGGTGTGTGTGGGGGGGGGTACTTTAATGAAGTGTTTGAGTGTGTGTTGAGAGAGAGAGAACAAGAAGCTGTTTGAAGGTGCGTTTGTGTGTCACAAGCTATGTTTCCATTAACTTGTCCGGTGATTTTTCAACATTTAGGAAGTTCACATAGAAAATAGATGCGACAATTGCCTGCTTGGGTGCCTTTCCATTTAATGATCTTATTTTGATAAAAACAGCTGGGCATAATGATGTTACACCTAAAATACAAATGTAGTGGTTGAAGTGTTTCCATTACCCATTTAGGCAAATTTGCATTAATAAATTGGCAACAACCTGTATCCCCTCCCTCCTATCTGTTTCATGTTTCAGGTAGCCCGCGAAAGCCAGTATGAATAGAATGCAATAATTGACTAATATTTGCCATATTGTAATAATTCTCATGTGCCAACGTAACTCCACGGTCCGTGCCATTGTTAAACCTGCACTCCTGTAGATCTGAAATAGTTGGAGGGTGAAACTTGCATCCAGCTAACCAGAAAAGCAAGGCGAAGCAATTCTTTATTTATTTATTATATTTAACATTTATTTAACCTCACTAGGGTAGGGGGCACTATTTTCACCTCCGGATGAAAAGTGTGCCCAAGGTAAACTGCCTGCTACTCAGGCCCAGAAGCTAGGATATGCATATAATTAGTAGATATGGATATAAAACACTCCAAAGTTTCTAAAACTGTTAAAATAATGTATGTGAGTATAACAGAACTGATATGGCAGGTGAAAACCTGAGGAAAATCCATCCAGGAAGTGCCATTATTTTGAAATGGCTGTTTTTCCAATGAAAGCCTATCCAACATTTAAAAGGATAGGACCCAGATTCCGTTCCCTATGGCTTCCACTAGTTGTGAACAGTCTTTAGACATTGTTTCAGGCTTTTATTCTGAAAAATGAGAGAGAATGACAACTTTGAGTGAATGGATAGTGGGATGTCCCGAGCTGATTCCTGCGCACAACCGAGAGCTCGCTTTTCTTGTTTTTCTTTTATCTGGACGACGCTATTGTCCGGTTGAAATATTATCGATTATTTAGGCTCAAAACAATCTGAGGATTGATTATAAACATCGTTTGACATGTTTCTACGAACTTTACGGATACTATTTGGAATTTTCGTTGGCCTGTTGTGACCGCATTTAAGCCATTGGATTACTGAACAAAACGCGGCAATAAAATTGAGGTTTTTGGATATAAAGAGGGACTTCATCGAACAAAACGAACATTTATTGTGTAACTGGGAGTCTTGTGAGTGCAACCATACGAAGATCATCAAAGGTAAGTGATTCATTATATTGCTATTTCTGACTTTCGTGACTAATCTACTTGGCTGGTAACTGTATGTAATGTTTTGTGTGCTGAGTGCTGTCCTCAGATAATCGCATGGTTTGCTTTCGCAATAAAGCCTTTTTAAAATCTGACATGGCGGATGGATTAACAACAAGTTAAGCTTTATTTTGATGTATTACACTTGTGATTTCATGAAAGTTAAATATTTAGAGTAATTTAATTTGAATTCGGCGCTCTGCAATTTCACCGGATGTTGGCCAGGTAGGACGCTACCGTCCCACACCCCCTAGAGAGCTTAACTAGGAAAGTCAGTTAAGAACAAATTCTTATTTACAATGACAGCCTACCCCGGCCAAACCCTAACCTGGACGACGCTGTGCCAATTGTGTGCCGCCCTTTGGGACTTCCAATCACAGCCGGTTGTGATACAGCCTGGAATTGAACCAGGGTCTGTAGTGACGCCTCTAGCACTGAGATGCAGTGCCACTCGGGAGCCCAAATTCAGGCATTCCTTAAAGTCAGGACAATCCATGTACTGCAAAGAAACATTATTTTTGTACACTGAACAAAAATATAAACTCAACATGCAACACTTTAAGATTTTACTGAGTTAGTTCATATAAGGAAATCAGTAAAATTTAAATGAATTCATTAGGCCCTAATCTATGGATTTCACATGACTATGAATACAGATATGCATCTGTCGGTCACATATAACTTTTTTTTTTAAGTAGGGGCGTGGATCAGAAAACCAGTCACTATCTGGTGTGATCACCATTTGCCTCATGCAGTGCGACACATCTCCTTCACATAGAGTTGATCAGGTTGTTGCTTGTGGAATGTTGTCCCACTCCTCTTCAATGGCTGTGTGGAGTTGCTGGTTATTGTCGGGAACTGGAACACACTGTCATACACGTCGATCCAGAGCATCCCAAATATGCTCAATGGGTGACATGTCTGGTGAGTATGCAGGCAATGGAATAACTTCCAGGAATTGTGTACAGTTCCTTGCGACATGGGGCCGTGCATTATCATGCTGAAACATGAGGTGATGGAGACATGTCCCCCCCCCACCACATTCTGAAATTGCATTTTTGTCCCCCACAGTTTTATCATTGGAATGTGATACAAAACGAGGAAACCAAAGTTGCTCCCCTGCCTGCCCATACCATAACCCCACCACCAACATGATGCACTCTGTTCACAACGTTGACATCAGCAAACCGCTCGCCCACACGAAACCATACACGCTGTCTGCCATCTGCCCGGTACCGTTGAAAGCAGGATTCATCCGTGAAAAGCACACTTCTCTAGCGTGCCAGTGGCCATCAAAGTTGAGCATTTGCCCACTGAAGTCGGTTACGACGCCGAACTGCAGTCAAGTCAAAAACCTGGTGAAGACGACGAGCTTCCTTGAGATGGATTCTGACAGTTTGTGGAGAAATTATTTGATTGTGCAAACCCACAGTTTCATCAGCTGTCCGGGTGGCTGGTCTCAGACCATCCCACTGCAAGGACCTGACGCCGGAGATGAGAAGCAGGTATGGGGAGTCAAACATTTATTCAGGAACAGACATAGAACACGACAGGAATAGCATCAGCACACGGGTAAACAAGGACATATGACAAACACAATACGGAATAATGCGGACACAGGGAACACAACCAAGGAACAGACAGATATACAGGGGGTAATCAACAAAGTGAAGGAGTCCAGGTGAGTCCAATAATGTTGGTAACAGGTGTGTATGATGACGGGTAGCCTGGCGCCCTCGAGGGCCAGGGAGGAGGAGCGGGAGCAGGCGTGACACCCACAGGCAGGTGAAGAAGCCGGGTATGGAGGTTCTGGGCTGGTCTAAAACGACTTTGGAGGCAGCTTATGGTAGAGAAATGAACATTAAATTCTCAGGCAACAGCTCTGGTGGACACTCCTTCAGTCAGCATGTCAATTGCACACTCCCTCAAAACTTGAGACATCTGTTGCCATCTGTGCACATTTTAGAGTGACCTTTTATTGTCCTAAGCAAAAGGTGCACCTGTGTAAGGATCATGCTGTTTAATCAGCTTCTTGATATGCCACACCTGTCAGGTGGATGGATTATCTTGGCAAAGGAGAAATGCTCACTAACAGGGACGTAAACAAATCTGTGCACAAAATTGGAGCGAAATAACCTTTTGTGTGTATGGAACATTTCTGGGATCTTTTATTTCATTTCATGAAACATGGGACCAACAATATACATGGTGTGTTTATATTTTTGTTCAGTGTAGTTGGAAAAATGTATATTGTAAGCATAGAATTAGAATTAGAATTAAATGTGGAGTGGAGCTTTATAGTTACTCGGTGACATCACGTGACCCGGGTACCTTCAAAATGATTAGGCAATCATCATTTATTCTGAAAAACATCATTTCCATCATCATTTTTTCACAAAGAAAGAAAAATCACTAAAATCCACCCCTGTTGAATGGATAAAACTGTTGTCGTTCTTCAGAAAATGTCTCCTATATCTGCCTTTCCATTACACATGTTACAATGATATTGCTTTTGTTGAATAAACCGGGGTCAATGGAAAATTGCCTAGTGAGTTGGTGATTTATATTTCAAGGCCAAATATTTCCCCAATTAAAGTCCCTCCCTCCTCTCTTAACCCCGCCTCTCCCGTCCTCTCCTCACCTCAGGCTAAGATAGTGTGGATGAAGAACAAGATGATCATTGGGGAGGATCCTAAATTCTTGATGCAGAACAACCAGGGGGTGTTGACCCTGAACATCAGGAAGCCCGGACAGTTTGACGGGGGCAAGTACTCCTGTAAGGCCATCAACGACCTGGGGGAGGACGAGGTGGAGTGCAGGCTGGAAGTCCGAGGTACTGGCACACACACACACACACACACACACACACACACTGTCACGCATTCACACATAGACATGCACAAACACACACACACAAACACACACACATACACACACACACACACACACACACACACACACACTACAACTCCTGTCATACTCAGCATGAGACATACTTTTATTGGCAGTCAATAGTTGTCTAACTAATCATCAGTTATCATCCGTTAAACCCATTATTACAAAGCTGGTCATGGATTCACAATCTATGACTTATGATTATCGCTTGTTGGGAACACTCTGATAGTATGGAATTTTCCCTAACAAGATTAAATGTAGAGATTGTGAGTGTATGATTCAGGCAGTTGTACAGAATACAAATCATCGTATTATACTGAACAAAAATATAAACACAACAATTTACGAAGTTACACTTCATAGAAGGATATCAGTCAATTTAAATAAATTCATAAGGCCCTAATTTATGGATTTCACATGATTTGGCAGGGGTGCAGCCATGGGTGGGACTGGAAGGGCATAGGCCCACCCACCTGGGAGCCAGGTTTTTCCCCACAAAAGGGCTTGTTACAGAAATGCTCACTAACAGGGATGTAAACAAATTTGTGCACAAAATTTAAGAGCAATAACATTTTTGTGCGTATGGAACATTTCTGAAATCTTTTATTTCAGAAAAAATGGGACCAACACTTTGTTGCTTTTATATTTTTGTTCAGTATATATATATATATATATATATATATATATATATATATATATATATATATATATATATATATATATATGAGGGAGGGAGGGAGGGAGATTAAAGTAGGATAATCTCCCTCTAGCCTCTCTTTCATGGTGAGTTTCTCTCTCTGCCCTCCCCAGTCTTAAAGGAGAAGAAAGAAGGAGACGAGGAGAAGAAATGAGCGACAGAGTGACCGATAGAAGCACCAGAGGATACAGTTCTACAGGAATCATAATGGATTATGTATAACAGGATAGACGTGAATAAATATGACTAGAATAAAAAACTGGTGAGGTTTTCTAAATATACTCTCTCTATCTCCCTCATTCTCTATTTCTTCCTCTCTCTCTTCCTCTCTTTCTCACATCCTCACCAGTGGCATGTCAAATAGCATATCGGTAATAACTGAATGAATTATGATAATAACAGACCACTACATTGAGACAAGCTAATTGAGAGTAGTAATAGAGTACCTTAATAATAGCTGAATATTACAGCTCAGAGATGAATTCTTCTTATCTGTGACATGAACCTGTCAGTGCAACACACATAAAACAGTCATTTACCAAAGCATTGTCAGTGTTGTGTGTAAGGTCCCGGGCGGGTTTATCACGGCTGGTGGGATTTATGATTGTAATTCTGCGTGTGTGTGTGTGTGTGGAGGTAATAGGTATGAGGAGTGGAGGGTAGGTAATAGGTATGTGGAGTGGAGTGGAGGGTAGGTAATAGGTATGTGGAGGGTAGGTAATAGGTATGGGGAGTGGAGGGTAGGTAATGGGTATGGGGAGTGGAGGGTAGGTAATGGGTATGGGGAGTGGAGGGTAGCTAATGGGTATGGGGAGGGTAGGTAATGGGTATGGGGAGTGGAGGGTAGCTAATGGGTATGGGGAGGGGAGGGTAGCTAATGGGTATGGGGAGTGGAGGGTAGCTAATGGGTATGGGGAGTGGAGGGTAGCTAATGGGTATGGGGAGTGGAGGGTAGCTAATGGGTATGGGGAGTGGAGGGTAGGTAATGGGTATGGGGAGTGGAGGGTAGCTAATGGGTATGGGGGGTGGAGGGTAGCTAATGGGTATGGGGAGTGGAGGGTAGCTAATGGGTATGGGGAGGGTAGGGTAGGGTAGATAATGGGTATGGGGAGTGGAGGGTAGCTAATGGGTATGGGGGGTGGAGGGTAGCTAATGGGTATGAGGAGTGGAGGGTAGCTAATGGTATGGGGAGTGGAGGGTAGGTAATAGGTATGTGGAGGGTAGGTAATAGGTATGGGGAGGGTAGGGTGGTTAATGGGTATGGGGAGGGTAGCTAATGGGTATGGGGAGTGGAGGGTAGGTAATAGGTATGTGGAGGGTAGATAATAGGTATGTGGAGGGTAGGTAATAGGTATGTGGAGGGTAGGTAATAAGTATGTGGAGGGTAGGATATAGGTATGGGGAGGGTAGGTAATAGGTATGGGGAGTGGAGGGTAGGTAATAGGTATGGGGAGTGGAGGGTAGGTAATGGGTATGGTGAGTGGAGGGTAGGTAATGGGTATGGTGAGTGGAGGGTAGGTAATGGGTATGGTGAGTGGAGGGTAGGTAATGGGATTGGGGAGTGGAGGGTAGGTAATAGGTATGGGGAGGGTAGGTAATAGGGATTGGGGAGTGGAGGGTAGGTAATAGGTATGGGGAGTGGAGGGTAGGTAATGGGTATGGGGAGTGGAGGGTAGGTAATGGGTATGGTGAGTGGAGGGTAGGGTAGGTCATAGGTATGGGGAGGGTAGGGTAGTTAATAGGTATGGGGAGTAGAGGGTAGGGTAGGGTAGGTCATAGGTATGGGGAGTGGAGGGTAGATAATGGGTATGGTGAGTGGAGGGTAGGGTAGGGTAGGTATGTGGAGGGTGGGTAATAGGTATGGGCAGTGGAGGGTAGGTAATAGGTATGGGGAGTGGAGGGTAGGGTTGGTAATAGGTATGGGGAGTGGAGGGTAGGTAATGGGTATGGGCAGTGGAGGGTAGGTAATGGGTATGGGCAGTGGAGGGTAGGTAATAGGTATGGGGAGTGGAGGGTAGGTAATAGGTATGGGGAGTGGAGGGTAGGTAATGGGTATGGGGAGTGGGAGGGTAGGGTAGGGAATAGGTATGGCGAGTGGGGGGTCGGGTAGGTAATAGGTATGGGGAGTGGGAGTGGAGGGTAGGTCATAGGTATGGGCAGTGGAGGGTAGGTAATAGGTATGGGGAGTGGAGGGTAGGTAATAGGTGTGGGAGTGGAGTGTACGTAATAGGTATGGGGAGTTGGAGTGGAGGGTAGGTAATAGGTATGGGCAGTGGAGGGTAGGTAATAGGTATGGGGAGTGGAGTGGAGGGTAGGTAATGGGTATGGGGAGGGTAGGGTAGGTAATAGGTATGGGGAGTGGGGGGTAGGGTAGGTAATAGGTATGTGGAGTGGGAGTGGAGGGTAGGTAATAGGTATGGGGAGTGGGAGTGGAGGGTAGGTAATAGGTATGGGGAGTGGGAGGTAGGGTACGTAATAGGTATGGGGAGTGGGAGTGGAGGGTAAGTAATAGGTATGGGCAGTGGAGGGTAGGTAATAGGTATGGGGAGTGGAGGGTAGGTAATGGGTATGGGGAGTGGGAGTGGAGTGTACGTAATAGGTATGGGCAGTGGAGGGTAGGTAATAGGTATGGGGAGTGGAGGGTAGGGTAAGTCATAGGTATGGGGAGTGGGAGGTAGGGTAGGTAATAGGTATGGGGAGTGGGAGGTAGGGTAGGTAATAGGTATGGGGAGTGGGAGTGGAGGGTAAGTAATAGGTATGGGCAGTGGAGGGTAGGTAATAGGTATGGGGAGTGGAGGGTAGGTAATGGGTATGGGGAGTGGGAGTGGAGTGTACGTAATAGGTATGGGCAGTGGAGGGTAGGTAATAGGTATGGGGAGTGGAGGGTAGGGTAGGTCATAGGTATGGGGAGTGGAGGGTAGATTATGGGTATGGTGAGTGGAGGGTATGGTAGGGTAGGTATGTGGAGGGTGGGTAATAGGTATGGGCAGTGGAGGGTAGATAATGGGTATGGGCAGTGGAGGGTAGGTAATGGGTATGGGCAGTGGAGGGTAGGTAATGGGTATGGGCAGTGGAGGGTAGGTAATAGGTATGGGGAGTGGAGGGTAGGTAATAGGTATGGGGAGTGGAGGGTAGGTAATGGGGAGGGGGAGGGTAGGTAATAGGTATGGCGAGTGGGGGGTCGGGTAGGTAATAGGTATGGGGAGTGGGAGTGGAGGGTAGGTAATAGGTATGGGGAGTGGAGGGTAGGTAATGGGTATGGGGAGGGTAGGGTAGGTAATAGGTATGGGGAGTGGGGGGTAGGGTAGGTAATAGGTATGGGGAGTGGGAGTGGAGGGTAGGTAATAGGTATGGGGAGTGGGAGTGGAGGGTAGGTAATAGGTATGGGGAGTGGGAGTGGAGGGTAGGTAATAGGTATGGGGAGTGGAGGGTAGGTTACATTTTACATTTTAGTCATTTTAGCAGACGCTCTTATCCAGAGCGACTTACAGTAGTGAATGCATACATTTCATACAATTTCATACATTTTTTTCTGTGCTGGCCCCTCGTGGGAATCGAACCCACAACCCTGGTGTTGCAAACACCATGCTCTACCAACTGAGCTACAGGGAAGGAAGGTAATGGGTATGGGGAGTGGAGGGTAGGTAATGGGTATGGGGAGTGGAGTATACGTAATAGGTGTGGGCAGTGGAGGGTAGGTAATGGGTATGGGGAGTGGGAGTGGAGGGTACGTCATAGGTATGGGCAGTGGAGGGTAGGTAATAGGTATGGGGAGTGGAGCGTGGAGGGTAGGTAATAGGTATGGGGAGTGGAGGGTACGTAATAGGTATGGGCAGTGGAGGGTAGGTAATGGGTATGGGGAGTGGGAGTGGAGGGTACGTCATAGGTATGGGCAGTGGAGGGTAGGTAATAGGTATGGGAAGTGGAGGGTAGGTAATAGGTATGGGCAGTGGAGGGTAGGTAATAGGTATGGGCAGTGGAGGGTAGGTAATAGGTATGGGGAGTGGAGGGAAGAGCCTCTCAGACCAAAGCCTCTTAGCACTGAGCTGGATACACAGGCTGGGTGAAGGAGATCACTACTCAGCCATGCGTGTCCAGCATCATATATCTTAAGAATTACTACTTACTTACAACCAAACTCACTCTCACACATATACACACTCACGCATACACACACACGAATTAGGGTCTCATTAGCATAACACACTGGAGACTAATTAAAGCACCCATCAACACTGCCCTAATTAGCTCTCCCACGTCATTACTGAGCAAACGAATTACCGCTAATTTACACACCCGCAAAACAAACACAGTACCGTCTCCGTTGGGAAAGACCGGCGCGCGCCTTGCACACTAAATTAAAGCCTTGTACGGTGCTCTGCAGCCCCAACCAACCAGGCCCCTGGTGGAGCCCCGCTATTCATCGGTCTGACAACACAAGATTTACAAAAGATAAAAATGGAGAGAACGCTGAGAGAATTTTATCAAGTGGGCTGAGTTGTGAGGACTAGGACTATCCAGAGTCATGTCTCTGGGCCTCTTTATGTTTAATATGCTTTCGCTGCGACTTCAGGGCTGTTGGCCATTGGACTGACTGGCTGTAGTCTGTAGGCCTACGTGTTACCTCTAGAGGGAATGAGAGTATAGTGGCTTAACCACTGAAGGACCCTAACACTGACCTGCCCATACAGGATCCTTTGATTGACTGGTCATTAACTACTTTATCAACCATAGCATCAGGCCAAGCTTTCATAGACTCCTTATAGCAATGTATTTTTTCTAAAGATACAGTACATTATTCATGGGTTACACTTTATATAGACTGCTGTACTTAGGTATGGCCTACATAAGGGTCCATATTGAAAGTGAAAGAACTCAAATGTTTTGCCATTGGTTTCATGTTGGTCAAAAGTGAAAATAATGAAGTTTGCACACTTCATTAGTTGAAATTGTAAAGGCAGAGGGAAACCCTGTGGCATTTGTTAAGTAGGACATGGTTGTTTTGTAGTAGCTTGGCTTACAGTAGAGCAAAAAACATTTAACTTTAAAACTAGCTCCACTGTATGCTCCATCGAAGAGCATGTGTGATTCTAAATAGCTGTCCTTTGTTTTTTAAATGTTTCTATTTATTTTAAGTTTAAAGTGTTCCTGATTTAAAGCACAGAGCACCTATGAAAATGTGATCTGAAAAGTTTAGGGAAACAACTCCTCGTGAACACTACAAACAAAGGAGATGTTCCAACCAATGCTCCGTCTGAGCTTTCTCACCATTTCACACTCTCTGGTGTCACTTTCTGTTGCTATGCAATCAAACTAATTGTACCTGCTGGGACGACATTTGCAAGCTTTCACATATTTTCATTATTTTTTTTATACATGGGGAACCTACACCCCCATCCCCCCTCTCTCTTTCTCTCACACACACACACATTGTGTTTTGGGGGATTTTGGGGAAAAAAAGTGGCTTTGAAGAGAAATAATGCATTTTGTTTTGCTTCTCACAGTGACACACCTCAAGGCTTTTAAAGTTTGAGATTCCTGAATTAATAATGAATAATTAATGATGAAACCGGGCCACTGCAGCCCAGAAGTAGACCAGAATCTCTATCATCATCCCAATATTAGCACAGCTCCTTCTCACACAGCTAGAGACAGAGAGACATCTACAGAGAGTGACAGACAGACTAACCCAGGGAGAGAGAGAGCAAGATGGGAGGGGGGTGAAACAGAGAGGTGTTCAGAAGAGACAGAGACAGAGCTCCTGAAACAGTAAGATGGAGAGAACTATAATTATGCCACTAATTATACATGCAATCACAGAGTTAGAGAGAGAGAGTTAGAGAGAGAGAGAGAGAGAAGAAGCAGGGGAGGGAGCAAGTCTCCACCGTGTAATTACAGTATAAGAACCAAATGAGACACAGAGGAGGAAACACAGGAACATCATACAGTACAGCTCATCCACTTATACATAGTCCACTCTCTCCTACCAACTCACTGCATAGATGTCTCATTACAGCATAGATACTCTAACACAACCCATGTTCAGTTGCTAAAACACGCACACACATGCACAGACAGTACCAGTCACAGGTTTGGACACACCTACTCATTCAAGGGTTTTTCTTTATTTTTTACATTGTAGAATAATAGTGAAGACATCAACACTATGAAATAACACACATGGAATCATGTAGTAACCAAAGTGTTAAACAAAACAAAATATATTTTATATTTGAGATTCTTCAAGGTCGCCACCCTTTGCCTTGATGACAGCTTTACACACTCTTGGCATTCTCTCAACTAGCTTCACCTGGAGTGCTTTTGCAACAGTCTTCAAGGAGTTACCCCATATGCTGAGCACTTGTTGGCTCCTTTTTCTTCGCTCTGCGGTCCAACTCATCCCAAACTATCTCAATTGAGTTGAGGTCGGGTGATTGTGGAGGCCAGGTCATCTGTTTCAGCTCTCCATCACTCTCCTTCTTGGTCAAGTAGCCAGGAGGTGTGTTGGGTCATTGTCCTGTTGAAAAACAAATGCTAGTCCCACTGAGCGCAAACCAGATGGGATGACGTGTCGCTGCAGAATGCTATGGTAGCCATGCTGATTAAGTCTGCCTTGAATTCTAAATAAATCACAGACAGTGTCACCAGCAAAGCACCCCCACACCATCACACCTCCTCCTCCATGCTTCACGGTGGGAACCACACATGCGGAGATCATCTGTTCACCAACTCTGCGTCTCACAGACACGGCGGTTGGAACCAAAAATCTAAAATTTGGACTCATCAGACCAAAGGACAGATTTCCAACAGTCTAATGTCCATTGCTTGTGTTTCTTGGCCCAAGCAAGTGTCTTCTTCTTATTGGTGTCCTTTAGTAGTGGTTTCTTTGCAGCAATTAAACCATGAAGGGTTGATTCACACAGTCACCTCTGAACAGTTGATGTTGAGATGTGTCTGTTACTTGAACTCTGTGAAGCATTTATTTGGGCTGCAATTTCTGAGGCTGATGACTCGAATGAACTTATCCTCTGCAGCAGAGGTAACTCTGTGTCTTCCTTTCCTGTGGCTGTCCTCATGAGAGCCCGTTTCATCACAGTGTTTGATGGTGCGACTGCACTTGAAGAAACTTTCAAAGTTATTGAAATGTTCCTCATTGACTGACCTTCATGTCTTAAAGTAATGATGGACTGTCATTTCTCTTTGCTTATTTGAGCTGTTCTTGCCATAATATGGACTTGGTCTTTTACCAAATATGGCTATCTTCTGTATACCATCCCTACCTTGTTACAACACAACTGATTGGCTCAAACACATTAAGAAGGAAATAAATTCCACAAATTAACTTTTAACAAGGCCCACCTGTTAATTGAAATGCATTCCAGGTGTCTACCTCATGAAGCTGGTTGAGAGAATGCCAAGAGTGTGCAAAGCTGTCATCGAGGCAAAGGGTGGCTACTTTGAAGAATCTCAAATATAAAATATATTTAGATTTATTTAACACTTTTTTGGTTAATACATTATTCCATATGTATTATTTCATAGTGTTGATGTCTTCACTATTATTCTACAATGTAGAAAATAGTACAAATAAAGAAAAACCCTTGAATGAGTAGGTGTGTCCAAACTTTTGACTGATACAGTACATGTGGGTTCACACAAGCATACATTCATAACCAATAGCTCAAAACAAGATGCAAGACTGAAAAATAAACAGCCAGGTTGTAGGTCTCTCCATGTCCTGAGGACATTGGGAAATGCCGTCAAAGCCGGCCACTAGCGGTGACAGTGAGCGCTACTACCATCAAGTAGGCTTGGGTCAGAAGGTTGCGTGTTCGATCCCAGTCGTGGACACTGGCTTTGTATTTTACGTATTAACCTATCCCAAATCTTAACCCTTACCGTAACAATTCGGAATGAGTGCCTAAACTTAACCCTTAACTTAAAAATGAGATGTTTGTGGAAATGGAACATACAGAGAAGCAGGAGCAACAAAAACACTTCAAAATGTGATGTTTGGTGCAACTTTGGAATTTAGAGAATGTGGATGACCGTCTAATTCTGCAGTGAGACAATGAGAGCTTTTTTTCCCCCCCTTTAATTATCTAGGTAGGTCAGTTAAGAACAAATTCTTATTTTCAATGATGGCCTAGGAACAGTGGGTTAACTGCCTTGTTCAGGGGCAGAACGACAGATTTTCACCTTGTCATCTCGGGGGTTCGATCTTGCAACCTTTCGGTTACTAGAACGTTCTTACCACTAGGCTACCTGCCGCCCCGTTGTTGAAATAGAATTTAAAACACACTCATCCACCAACACAGTCTCATGTTTCTTTTTGTTGTTGTTACAGTATGCTCTACTGAATATCAGGGTGACTTATTCCATATTAGTGTGACTTATTCCCTGTGTCATTGTGTTCATTGATTAAAGAGAGAGAAAGAGCAGAGAGAAGGATAGATCACAATAACTACACCACGCTGGTGTGACTGGAAAGGACAACTTTGTGTTTATGCTTGGAGAAGTTGGCATTTTTCAAACAACTGACACAGCAATCTAGAGCCATAATCATTACACCTAATTATATGTATAAAAAATATGTATATTTTTCTGCATAGGTTATCTAAACATACCTCTTTACCTATTCAATTGTCATTTTAATGAATGATGCACATTGATTCTTTAAGAACTGTCATGCCTTAGGAGTTGCCACACTGGTACAGTGCCTTCAGAAAGCATTCATACCCCTTGACATATTCCGCATTGTGTTGTGTTACAGCCTGAATTCAAAATTGATTAAATTGATTTTTTTCTTACACCAATGAACACACAATACATCATAATGACAAAGTGAAAACATGTTTTTAGAAATGTTTGCAAATGTATTGAAAGTGAAATACAGAAATATCTAATTTCCATAAGTATTCACACCCCTGAGCCAATACTTTGTAGAAGCACCTTTGGCAGCGATTACAGCTGTGAGTCTTTCTGGGTAAGTCTCGAAATGCATTCCACATCTAGATTGTGTAACATTTTCCCATTATTCTTTTCACAATTCTTCAAGCGCTGTCAAATTGGTTGTTGATCATTGCTAGACAACCATTTTCAGGTCTTGCCATAGATTTTCAAGTACATTTAAGTCTAAACTGTAACTCGTCCTCTCAGGAACATTCACTGTCTTCTTGGTAAGAAACTCCAGTATAGATTTGTCCTTGTGTTTTAGGTTATTGTCCTGCTGAAAGGTGAATTCATCTCCCAGTGTCTGGTGGAAAGCAGACTGAACCAGGTTTTCCTCTAGGATTTGACCTGTGCTGAGCTCCAATCCGTTTCTTTTTATCATGAAAAACTCCCCTGTCCTTAACGATTACAAGCAAACCTATAACATGATGCAGCCATCACTATGCTTGAAATGATGATAAAATGTGGACTTACGTTTAGTAATTAATTTAGCGATAGCAGACACCCACATAGAGGATGTTTTGGCGGTTCGGAGGTGGAACTACGTTGGAGCCGTCAAATCAGTGACCTTGCAGGGGTCCAGAGGAACTGCATTACGCCAGTGAGCCACACCCGCCCCACTAGCCTTAGAAGTTCTGAATGAGAAAGTGTAGGTTATATAGAAATAGTTACCCTCAAATTTAAAAATCATGATAGAAAACCTCATTATTTTGTATCGTAATCAAGGTGTAAATTACATTAATGCGACTCTGTGCGGCCAATGGCAATGTCCGCTTTATGTATAATTCCAGGAGCTGCTTGTGGATTTGACAGTTCTAACGTAGTTCCACCTCTGACACCACCAAAACAACCACTGTGGAACAACCACCTGAAAATGTTTAAAACAGGACAAATCTGAGGGGGCACATGCCTTTGTGCCCCCTATGGGCATGAAGCCACTGCGTGTGTGTGTCCCCGCCTGTCTGTGTGTATTTGTTAGTGACTCTGTGCATCTCTGTGTGTGTGAGTTTCCTCATATCATCCCCTATTCTTCTCTATCCAAACGGCTCCTCCTCATAAAGTCCCTGTCTCTTCATGGCCGTGGTTGTGCTTCAGCCTGTATCAGTCATCTCTCTCATTACTGCGGCCCAACCCACTCACTCCCCTCCCCAGAGTCCAGGGAGCTGGTTGAACCACCTACTAATCTCTGCACTTTGGGAGATAGGGCCTGTTCTCATGGGCCCCACAGCGCTAGGAAAACCCTGTGTGCTCAATTCCATTTGCTTACTCTCTGCCCATCTTCAAAGACCCAGATAACTGAATATACCTTTTATTCATTTCAAGGCTTGGTAATTATTTTTCTCTCTCTCACCGAATAAATCCTGAGCAGGTCTTTGGGGAATTGACTTGTGAATAAAGTGCTTTCATCTGCAGTATGTTTATTACTGTGTTATGTTATATATGTAGTATTACTTGGGTACTTTACTAATGATTCATATTCTCACTACATTTTTATTCATGTTATTTGATAAACAGTAAAAACTGATGTGCTTTTTATTCTGTTTCTGATTGCCGTTTTTTCTTGGGGACACTTGCGTTTTAGGTGAGTGAACTCATCTGCTATCACAGACTGGCAGAAGGAAAACGCCCGGAGGCCTTTTCATTAAAACAATTACGCTAATTACACTTTACTGGCTGTGGAGGAATGGAAATGCTTTTATTTTAAGACAGAGTGAGAGAGAAAAGAACAAACGTTTGAAAATAAAAATTAAAAGGTTGGGGACAGGGATATTCTCCCCCCTCTATTTCTCTCTTTCTCCCCCCTTCTCTCTTTCTCCCCCCTTCTCTCTCCCTCTCAAATGATTAAATGTTTTTTATCTGTACATTTTAGACTGTGAGTAAAGAGAGTGATGTTATTAGTAGTGTTATTAGGTTCCCCATGTGTGTATAATCAGGGTCTTACAATCAGATCCAGGAGATAAAATCACAGCCTGCTAAAGCGTCTTAGCAGCAGTAAGATATCCATTATATCCAACCAATCTGAAGTAGGCCAGATTACATTTCACACTTTTGACAGCTGGTCTTTTTTTGGGGCTTTTGAAGTCAAGTCACAGAGAGCATTGTCTGTATCTGTGTTCTTCTTCTGTAGGAGACATCTTTTTACATTGCTAGTCTCACCTTCACAATCAAAGCCCTAATATGAAAGAAACTCCTCTTACATCAACCAAACTGAAAAAAATAAACTCTTTGATGGTTGCTAGACGCTAACTCTGCAGCAGTAGTCATGGGATCAAGTTATGCAGAGACTTACTCAGGACTGCATGGTTTTAGAAACTCCAAAGTATTACTGTTGAAGAGCCTCCTCGAAGCAATTAGCCATATGTAACCATTATGTGCTGGCTGTATCCTGGGCCTGGCCATCCATTCCCAGTGCTACACTATCCCACCTATCTATTAGGCCCAGTAAATGAGGTACTAAATATGGTTGACTGGATGAACCCTGTGGTGAGAGCCATTTGGCCTAAAACGCCTGTATACTTTATGTGCTATCTGACTATAGTAAGTGAGCATCACTTGGCTGTGACATAAACCTTCCGGTCTCCAACACGTACGGTTTACCATGGATTATGGGTACGATTTGGCTTTTTTTCTCTCTCCCTCTTGCTCTTTCTCTCTGGTCGTTGGTCCATGGTGTTGGTCCGTTGTGTGCTCTGTGACAATCCCACCTGTAGCCAGGAGAGGGCTGCTCAGGCAGGCAGGCAGGTCTGGATGGATCCACGTTGCTCAGCTTCACATAGGAAGTGCAGCAGCAGCACTGTTCACGGTTCACGTGATCGCGAGAGAGACTGCATGCTATAAGCCAGGGTGAGAGGCAGGAGCCCAGGGGGAGGAGTTAGTTTGACAGACAGGTCAGTATGTTCTTGCGTAACACTTGAGAAGAGTCAAGGTGCAGGGAGGAAGGAGGGGAGGATTGGGAACACTCAGACATAATCATGCTTAGCTCATATGGCAGGTAGACAGCAGAAGGCATACACTCTCACACTTATGCAAAACGGCTTACATGCTCACTCTAACACTCCTGGAGACATTTTCACATGCTCACCAACACACAACCGTCACTTGCCGATTCTTGCACACGCTTGCACAAACACACACACACACGCACACACAGCACACACACACACACACACACACACACACACACACACACACACACACACACTAGTTGACTGGATGAAATAGCAACACAGTGCCGATATGGAGGGAGCGAGCGAGAGAGAGAGAGAGAGAGGCGGAGGGAGGGAGAGAGGGAGGGAGGATGGGAGAAAAGGAGGTAGAGAGAGGGGGATGAATGCAGCAGTTTTGAAAGAGCGTTTGGCTCAATTCAAATAGTTGCCATGGTTTCAAGATGTTTCCATGGAAACACAAGCTGCCAATAAAATGAATTTGAACTGAATATTTGCAGGGAGATGGCAGGAAGGTGAGAGAAGGGTAGGGGAGAGGATGGCAACAAGGGGGAAAGAGAGAGGGGTACTTCAGACCCTCAGACAGAATGAGCCCCTATGAATACAACAGTCACTTCACCGGGTTTAGGGGCAAGGGCGGAGGTGGGGTGGGAGTTTCAGGTAACAAGGAGGAAGAGAAAAACAAAAACACGGCATGCTATGGAAGCAAAGGGGGTTAAGACTGGACTATTTTAGGCCACAGGTTGTCATAGTAACAGTGGCCTCACAGCAGAGGTGTGTGTGAGATGTGAGGGTGTGTGTGTGTGATGTGAGGGTGTACAATCATGATGTTCCATGCTTTAACGGCTCCTCTAAGTACAGAACAAGGCCTTTAATGTTTACTCAGTCAGTCAGCACGTCTGCTTTCGTTCCCCATGCTCTTTACATCTTCCTCCCTCTCTCTCTCTCTCTCTCTTTTCCCTGTCTCACTATACCTCTCCCTGCTTCCACTTCTTTCTCACTGTCTCTCTACCTCTCCTTCTCTCTGAAGGACAGAGGTATTCCCACATTTCTCGGTCACCATGGTAACGCTGCAGCAAGCAAGAAAGAGAGGCCGCAAGAGGAAGGGGGAGGGGAGACGAGGCTGGGGATGTGTGAACAATGCTAATGCTACTTCACTGATCATTGATTGTGTATTCCCCCCTTCTCTCTCTCTCTTTCCTTCCTTCTTTCCACCTCTTTGTATCCTCATTACTCTCTTCATCTCACTGTGTCCCTCTCCCTGTGGTTTTAAAAGCCAATCTTTAAATAGTGCTGTCATTGTTATCATTATCGGGTCATTTAGCAGACGTCTGTATCCAGGGCAACGTGGAGAAGTGACATTGGTTCCTTGGCTAACACAAATATAGACAGGATCCATGAACATCCCTAGGAGTCATTATCAGTCTAATGGTGAAACTCTTCCTGTCCCATCCCACTATACATAACGCCATCTCATTACACCACTCCCACCAGTCCAGGAGTAAACAGGCGTGTGTGTGTGTGACCTCAGGGGGCGTAAACAGTGATGCTAATGCGCTATAGCTAGCAGGGCAAGCATAGCATATCACACACCAGTAGTAGAAGAGGCACCTGGGCCTACGGGAGTATACAGCCAGGCAGGTATACAGGCAGGCAGGCAGTCAGGTATACGGGCAACCAGCCAGGCAGGCAGGTATACAGGCAGCCAGCCAGCCAGTCAGGCAGGCAGGTATACAGGCAGCCAGCCAGCCAGTCAGGCAGGCAGGCAGGTATACAGGCAGCCAGCCAGGCAGGCAGACAGGCAGGCAGCCAGTCAAGCAGGCAGGTATACAGGCAGGCAGGTATACAGGTAGGGAGCCAGGCAGGCATGTATGCAGGCAGCCAGGCAGCCAGGTATACAGACAGGCAGGTATACAGGCAGGCAGGTTTACAGGCACACAGCCAGAGAGGCAGGTATACAGGCAGCCAGCTGCAGCAGAGCCTGTCTAAGAGGGCTGAGGCTGACTCAATACACCAGGTAGTGGAGTGAAGTAAATAAGAGCCAGTCTCTCAGGATGCTTCACACAGGTGTCCACCGCTGCAGGCTCCAATAGTGGTTTTACGTCCTGTAGTTACCCTACCTGCTGTCCTCTCACACTCCAGGCCACACACACACACACCACACACACACAACACACACACACACACACAGTCTTCCAGGACCACATTGTCTGCTGCCTGTCATTACTCTGCAGCTAATCGATGGATTGAAGGTATTGATTAGAGGGTCACCTCTCCACCACCACCTCACCATGTCTCCACAGCCCCAAGTCACTCACTGGTGCAACTTTTTCAACCAGTTGACACTGAACTGCTGTGTACAGTGAGATTGCCTACCCTCAGTACATACAGTATATAATGCAGCCTAGTCACACTGTATCTGCATGTCAATCACCACAGTAAATTACACTGTGTGCAGCAATTCACTCACTGTCAATTCACCATTTGTGTGTTTGTTTGTGCTGTATCTACGTTGATCTAGCCAATAAGTCGTCTCATCCACGTCAATCATCACTAATGTATAGGAAATCTGTGTGCGCCGGTACCCATAATTCTACAGGGCGTGCGACAAGCCGTCGTTTGTCGATTGCCTGTCTAGTGTAGATATTAATGTGTTCATAGCCGGGTGTTCGGATGTTTACCAGTTGTTCTCTGTTCTAGTCTGGAATGCTGAATATGAGAGATAATTATCCTATCACACAGATAACAACAGTGTCAAATCCTCTGTCTGCAACACTCCTCCGTGGTCTCCTCAGTCAGAGCCCTGCCTGTCACACGGCTTCAGGATTTGGGGAGCCATGGAAACAGACGTGTGGATGAGTAGCTGTCAGTGTCACTGGGGTCTGTGCTGAAGCCGTGTGTTCTGTCATACTGTGATGAAAGTCAACAGTCCGCACAACTCTTCCTGCCACCTACTTTCAAGGGCTCTTTACCACGTAGTCACAGTCACACACGCGTTGGCTGGTAGGCTAGTGTTGTGTTATGTTGATAACTCTGGCTGTGTGGCGTGGAGTGCAAACTGTGAACATATGTCTGCCTTCACATAAAAGACGTCTCTTCATGCATAGTTGTGCGTGAAATATGGTCCCTTGATAAATTCCTATAGATATTGCATGTCATGTGTTCTCTTTTCTACATTTACTGGTATACGTTCTGTCAATAATATATGAACCTGTCGGAGCTGCATGTGGGTAGAAAACATGCAGCTTGTTGAGATGTGAATATATGAATGTTTGTACACTCTTAGAAAAAAGGGTTCCAAAAGGGTTATTCGGCTGTCGTCATAGGAGAACTTGCTTTCGTTCCACATAGAACCCTTTTGTACTACCTGGAACAAAACATTTTTCTTCAAAGGGTTCTCCTATGGGGACAGCCGAAGAGCCCTTTTAAGTTCTAGATTGCACCTTTTTTTCTAGGTGTGTGTGTGTGTGTGTGTGTGTGTTATATACTGTCCTGTTATATACTGTCCTGTATGTCCAGTCATCAGATATTGTGCTTGTACATTGTGTGTCATGTGCTTGGTGTGTCATCTTGTCACCTCTCTCTCCCTCTCTCACTCACTTTCTCTGTCTCCTCTCACTCTCTCCTGCTCCATGCTTTCAAATCAATAAGTCCTCTCTCGACGTCGATTACCCTCTTCCCCCACAGGAAAATAAAAGTCCTTCCACAGGACAAACAGAGGAAAGTGAAAAGAGAGGGAGGAAAGGGAGAGGATAATTTTGCAAAAATACTGTAAACCTGATAAAATACCTAAACAGCTGTCCGTGCCACCCCGGAAGAAGGGAGGAGAGCAAGAGAGAGGTGAGAAAGAGGGGGACATTGAAAGGGTAGTTATGGGATGGATGATTACCTCCTGTCTCCAAGGTTACACTTTACAACTGTATCACCGCAGAGCGAGCAGGGAGGGAGGGAGGGAGGAGGGGGTGACATGGACAGTCCATCACAGGGGACTGAATTAAAGAAGGCAGAGGCACCTTCCTCTGATACTGACCTTCACATTGAGGATTAACGCTTGTCCTGACCTCCAGACTAAAACACCATGATCCCTGCGCCACTCAACATGGCTAACACTAACCATGACCAGCAGACCAGAAACCAAACAGAAACGATGGGAAGGAGAGGGATGGTGAAAAATGGGTGATATACGACAGAACTCAATAAGAGCGAGCAAGAGAAAACGCTTAGATTCCAGCCAACACCAAGAATTGACCTTTTAAAAAGGAAAAAAAAAGGAAACTTGTTTGCTTCTCTCTGTCCCCTCCTCCCTCTCAAATCGCTATCCATCTCCTCTGTGTCCTTTCCTCCTCTCTCCTCATCCTTCCATCAGTTTCTATTTTCCTTTGCGGTCTGCTCGGTTAAAACTCCTTCAAACCCGACAGAACCGATTCTCACCGCAGAATGAATAAGGAGCTAATGGTTGGAATGAGTAAAACACGTACTGCAATGTTCAGTTCTATTACATACGGAGAGCCTGGATTTCACACAGTCCGTTTTTCATCTTAAATAAGTAGTCGCTGCTGTACCCTTGAGTCATGCAGATCCCACCATCAGAGAGGTGAAAATGATAATTGTTAGGATTGTTTTGCATAATCTAATCAGTGTGACCGTGTACTGCACCATACAGTAGGTAAGATGTATGCAATGGGAGTGATGTATAGCATCAGCAATTTGAAGGGCATGTTCACACACAAGACTCCCATGATTAAAATGCTTGTTGTTGTTTTTACTTACCTGGATTACTGCCCATCTACAGATCCAGAGAGAGATACAAGGAATACATGCAGACTCACAAGGGCATACTGAAGATGCATGCACAAGAAGCAACCCGCAAACAAATTTAAAATGATTTGTCGAAAAATACACACATATGGATATGAACAGCACATACGGTATATAAAGCAGGCCACTGGTTTTTAGCTATTTTTCTTCTCACACAAACACACACCCTTGGGTTAGCCAAGAACTGTAACCCTGAGTCCGTAGCATTCAGAAGCTGACCCTTTGGCTAACCTCCAGTCCAGCCAGCACGAGAGCAGTGTATACCGCAGGCTAAAAACTGTGACACACATGACTCACACACACACACACACACACACACACACACACACACACACACAGATGTCAGGCGGGCGCAGGCGGTGGTCAGCCATTAGGGTCAAAATACACACCCCGCAGCCAGCCAGTCCACAGCCATACTGTAGTGTCAAATCAGCTTTAACACACTGACATAACGCCTTGCCTTTTAAACACACACACACACACACACACACACACACACACACAATGGTACACACACACACAATGGTACACACACACACGATATGGTACACACACACACACAATGGTACACACACACACGATATGGTACACACAAAATAACAGATGCACTCAAAAGGAAAACAAATATTTGACATATGCATTGAAGAATTACATAGTTCAAACAAAAAGCCCACACATATTTAAATCTTACATGTCAAATTCTAATTTCTATACACTGAGATTATACACACTCAATCAGATCCAGATACAGCTAAAGTAGGAAGTTTACATACACCTTAGCCAAATACATTTAAACTCAGTTTTTCACAATTCCTGACATTTAATCCTAGTAATAATTCCCTGTCTTAGGTCAGTAAGGATCCCCACTTTATTTTAAGAACGTGAAATGTCAGAATAATAGTAATAATAATAGTATTTCAGCTTTTCTTTCTTTCATCACATCCCCAGTGGGTCAGAAGTTTACATACACTCAATTAGTATTTGGTAGCATTGCCTTTAATTTGTTTAACTTGGGTCAAACGTTTCGGGTAGCCTTCCACAAGCTTCCCATAATAAGTTGGGTGAATTTTGGCCCATTCCTCCTGACAGAGCTGGTGTAACTGAGTCAGGTTTGTAGACCTCCTTGCTCGCACACGCCTTTTCAGTTCTGCCCACAAATGTTCTATAGGATTGAGATCAGGGCTTTGTGATGGCCACTCCAATACCTTGACTTTGTTGTCCTCAAGCCATTTTGCCACAACTTTGGAAGTATGCTTGGGGTCAATGTTCATTTTGGAAGACCCATTTGCGACCAAGCTTTAACTTCCTGACTGATGTCTTGAGATGTTGCTTCAATATATCCACATAATTTTCCATCCTCATGATGCCATCTATTTTGTGAAGTGCATCAGTCCCTCCTGCAGCAAGGTCTTGACTGATTTCTTTTGATTTTCCCATGATGTCAAGCAAAGAGTCACTGAGTTTGAAGGTAGGCCTTGAAATACATCCACAAGTACACCTCCAATTGACTCAAATAATGTCAATTAGCCTATCAGAAGCTTCTAAAGCCATGACATCATTTTCTGGAATTTTCCAAGCTTTTTAAAGGCACAGTCAGTTTAGTTTATGTAAACTTCTGACCCACTGGAATTGTGATACAGTGAATTATAAGTTATATAATCTGTCTGTCAACAATTGTTGGAACAAATTACTTGTGTCATGCACAAAGTAGATGTCCTAACCGAATTGCCAAAACTATAGTTTGTTAACAAGAAATTTGTGGAGTGGTTGAAAAACGAGTTTTAATGACTCCAACCTAAGTGCATGTAAACTTCCGACTTCAACTGTAGATACACATAGAACTCTCTCTGAGACATTCAAACTTCACTTGTCACTCAAAATAACGACCAGCATCTCAATAGGGATTATGTGAAAAAACAACGTAATTTTTATTCCATAAATGTCTCAGTATGGCACATGAACAGAGGTTGAATGGTCTGAAAAAGATTTGGCACGGAACCTTTAAGCAGAACAAATGACCCCTCCTCCACACACACGTGACATGTGTCCAGTGTTAATACACACACCCATGGTTAGAACAGGCTAGAACAAAGTCATAAGAAACAATCACGAGAACAACCATAGTCAATATTGCAGAAGAAAAGAAGAAGCGAACCAAAAGAGCAGATGGAGTCTATGTTTAATTAAACAGAGGGAAGGAAATATCTCAAGTGTAGGCTTGTTGTAGTGTTAATTTTCCCTTTTTTCCTGAGAGAGGGTTAGGGTTGAAATAACGCGCGCACGCGCGTGTGTGTGTGTGTGTGTGACTCAGAGCGAGGCAGGGACAGGCAGAGACTGATGCTTTATCTACATTTCTGAGGGACAGGGTGAGAAAAGGGAGACAAGGAGAAAGGGGGTAAGTCAGCCATGCTCCTTCACTTCCCGTGGGTGAGGATTAGAGTCATCGGCCCCTCCAGCACTGGTTGACATATAAGCACCGCAGCGTTCCCCCTCATGTCCCGCTCTCTTCTTCACACACACACACACACACGTTACATGCTCTTACACACGCTGCACACACATGCTCTTATACCCAAGCACACCGCACACACTCATTAACGCACAACTGTGTACAAGCACATGGGAATGCACGCACACATATAGACAGGCACACACACTCGTACACACACAGATATACACAAATACAGTGTATATACACACAGATACAGTGTAGCATACCCAGGCCAGTACCCAGACAGGATAAGGAGTGACAGGACGTCTCAGTGTCCTCTGACAGTCAACCTCATCGCTCATTCCTCCTGTCTCTCTGTCTGTCTGTGAGAGGGAGTTGTCTGCCTGAGGGGAAAAGGGTTGTTCTGTGGTGAGTGAGGTATACACTGTGGGCGACCATGTTGGATATATGAGGTAAAGCACAGGAGGCTGCTGAGGGGAGGACGACTCATAATAATGGCTGGAACGGAGCAAATGGAATGGCATCAAACACCTGGAAACATGTGCTAGATGTATTTGATACCAATTCCCTGATTCCGCTCCAGCCATTACCATGAGCCAGTCCTCCCCATTTAAGATGCCACCAACCTCCTGTGAGGTAAATGTATGGTGAACACGAGGTAAACGTGTTAAGTAACACCAGGGTTTGAGCGCATTAGAAGCCACACTCTGCCAGCTGGTGGCTGATGGTGTGGGGCGGGGTAAAAATAAAGTGTCAAAGGGGGGTGTCAGAGACGGAGGTTGAAGGAGACCAGCCTGAATAAATACATCAGCACCAATGAGGACAGCAGCACACCTCCAAAACTGACAGGGGGAGACAACAAGTTAAAAAAATGTAAAAGTTAAGACAAAATCAATATCTCCAGTTAAAGGGCCTTATAAATCCACGTTGAAAGACCCCAAACACCAAATGACCTCAGGTTGCATCACTGATGTGTCCATGAGCATCAATAGATGTATTCATTCAATGTACGCATTGATTCTTGAAGAATCTAACTTCTAAATCCCTCATGGGCTTAGTTCAACTCCAAACTATTAGCTTGTTTTACTCCAATGTTTGTAAACAAAGTAAACGTAAACAAACACTGTATAGCCTTAAAACATAGTTAGAGCTAGAGTGTTGATATCATGGATGCGAGGTCAGTACTTGCATCCATAGCTTTGCCTATGAACTTGAGAGTGGTTACATTGCCTATGAACTTGAGAGTGGTTACATTGCCTATGAATTTGAGAGTGGTTACATTGCCTATGAATTTGAGAGTGGTTACATTGCCTATGAATTTGAGAGTGGTTACATTGCCTATGAATTTGAGAGTGGTTACATTGCCTATGAATTTGAGAGTGGTTACATTGCCTATGAATTTGAGAGTGGTTACATTCCCTATGAATTTGAGAGTGGTTACATTGCCTATGAATTTGAGAGTGGTTACAATGCCCAATCCCTCAGCCTTTTACCAAAACAATGGCGGGGAGGTGCTTTGTTAGAACTGAGGGTTGCCCCATTAAACTTGATTTGATATTGATGAATGTTTACTGCTACTCTGCTTCTCCCTTTCAAGTTTGTTCATTGCATTGATTCTGGAGGTAATATAATAGAACAATTATATGCCATTTAGAAAACGCTTTTAGGCGACTTAGTCAGGTCAGCCCTCAGAGCCCTGACTCCTCCTCCAGCTCTACTCTGCTACCTGGCTGACTAGGGAGGTTCTGACCACCAGTGTTGGCGTCTGGTTTGAACTTGACCCTGCATCACACTGGGTTGCGGGCACCAGTCTATCCCCACACAAGGAAACGACTATCAACACATGGTCCCCTGGCTGCGTATTCCTCTCACACCGTGGTTATTCTACACTGGCCCTCCATAGGGTGCAGCGGAGCAGACCGCCATTTGCACTTCAAAGCTTTGTAATGTACGCTATGGCCGCCGCCCAGCTTCAAACAAACATCAGACACAGTAGAGTGTGAATATGATGGCGAGCCAAGGCGCCCATAAACTGTAAATCTGTGTGCTGTGTTGCTGTAGAGAAGAGGAGAGCACAGTAGCAGAGGGGGGTGAATGTGTGTTGCTGTTGGGAGACTTGACTGCGAGCTTGTCCTCTGAGAGGAGAGGGGCACAGCTGCTGGCTCAGCACATCCTTTAATAATCGCCGATGGTTCAGGACATTCCGATATGAATCCAACAACTCCACAACACATCCCTGATCAACAGGGAAGGTTCCCGAGCATTGCAGGGGATGTCAGAGTGTTCTAGAACATCTGTCATTAGCGGTTCCAATTCTCAAGTCTGGAACACTTTGGATTAGAGGAGTCAATTTCTCTAATCTAGAACTTCCAAAAACAAGTATCTTAATGTTCTTGAACCTTTAGAATGAAGTGTTCCATAATGTTCCTTCTCAGAACAGGGTGTTGTAAGACATGAAGAACAGTGTCCCAGCTGAACACCACAGCTACAGTGTGCTCAGGAAGGCCTAGCCTGATGACCAGATCCATTATGCTGTACTCCACAATTACAGGCTTTTCAGCATGTCCCATTAGAGTGCTGGAGTAACAGTGTTAAAGGAGAATTTAGCTTTTTTGCAACCAAATCTCTATTTTTGATGTAAATGACATGTTATAGAAGGGTCCAGTTTGCGGAAACGGATAAGCTCTCAAAATAGTGATGCAGGTCTTTAGAGGTTATATACTGAGAGCTTTGCCGTTCCTAAAAGAACGTATATGGGTGTTTTTGGAGAATTTGTTCATGTTTATTCAGAGCCCCCTTACGAGGATGAGGAAGTGAATCACTGATTGGGGTAAGTTTCTCAAAAACATGTGAAATCTAAATAATACTACATTTGGTTGTTAAAAACAAAACTTCCTCTCCACCTGAGGTTTCCTGATCTCTAGCACAGCACAGTCAGACAGAAGATGAAGTCATCCACGATGAGACACCGCTAATCTCCCCCGCGTCACGGCACGCTAACACTCACATGTCAGCCACCCAAGTCAACCAAAACGGACATCTTGTGACAGAGAACATGGTTGCCAAGGAAACAATGAAATAAGCCTTATGTTAATGTCTCTCTGTTCTCAAATTAAGGACACCTTCACAGAACACAAAGCCCCAGCCTCTGAACCGCAGCCCTGCTGGGAGCTGGCGAGAGGTTTGTGTTAAGCCCACCGCACAAAGACACACATCATTAAGAAAGCCCCTTTCAATCAATCATTCACAATCAATCAGTCAGTCAATGTCAGTCAGTCAGTCAATCTGCAAATATGTGTGCGCTCATGCCTATATGTGCTTGTGCATGTGTGCACACGTACGCATGTGCTCTCCTACGTTTGTGCGTAGGCACAGGGAGGCCTGTTGGATAAGTGGCTGCAGGCTCTTGTACAAATCACACGGACGGCGCAGACTGACGTCCATGAGCATCTGATCTCAACCTCCACAAAACCTCACAGAGAGAAGATGGACAGGAAATACTCTGAGCCAGCACCACACGCAAAACCAGAATAACCAAGAGAGCATCTAAACACCAGCCTCGCAGAAGTAGAGTTGCTTAAAACCCATCTGAAGACCGACTGGCGTCATAGTAATAAAATCACCCGCTGACTTCTGGTCTGACCATGATGTAGAGTTAAACTAGGAGACTGGAGACTACAGACACACAGATCTGCATCTGAACGTACCACCGTCTCATCATCATCATCATCTGAACGTACCACCGTCTCAGTCGCCATCATCATCATCATCATCTGAACGTACCACCGTCTCAGTCGCCATCATCATCATCATCATCTGAACGTACCACCGTCTCAGTCGCCATCATCATCATCTGAACGTACCACCGTCTCAGTCGCCATCATCATCATGATGTGTGACAATAGAAGCTGCAAGGTTTCTCTGGGTCTGTATTCATAGGCCATCTGATGGCCATTAAAAAATATGATAGCAATAATAATGCTTATAAATTACAGCGGTTCGACACTTCTGGCCTTGACAACTGGGAGGAACATTTGCATTTGGCGCTGGAGCGTCTGCATCATTGACACTATAATGTAGCGGCTCCACTGTCGTTTTACAACTATTTTTAAATGGTTGGGTGACAGAGTTAAACTAAACTCTACGCGGGAAGATAACAACTGAATAATTCTATGGCTTACATCTGTACACCACCCACATATGGGACCAGCTCCAATGGTGGACCTGGCTGGTTCCCTAAAGGTGTTGTCTCACCTAAACAAGGCTATGCTCACCTCAAGCTCAAATAAGGCCCCTGAAACATGAAAAACACAAAGATCATTAGACCAGGACCTGAGCTAGAACCTGAGCTAGAACAGCCAAACATGTCAAGATAACCGAGGCCATCGACCCCTGTCCAATTAAGAAACACTATAGCCTTGATTGGCTGGTTTAACAGTGAGGATAACTAGGGCAGTGTGACACGCGACTTGACCACAAGCTCGTAACCTCAGATTGACTACGAGTTGAGAGAGGCAGAGGCCAGTGGAATACTAAAGAGACTGGCCATGATAGAGCAGACCTTTGATCTCTAGGGCTTATCCCAATAGGCAGAGGGGAGAGGGGGGAAAACCCCTGCTTAACTAGAAATCCCGTTTTTACTTAAAGTGTCAGTGAGAGGATCATAGAACAGCCTGGAGCAGAGGGAAACAGACAGAGAGCTGCTTTAAACTGGGGATTTAAAATGGAGGTCTGACTGGCCCCCTCCCTCCCTCTCTCTCTCTGCATCCTCTTTACACAACCCACACATTACATACACTCACCTAGCAGGCGCATGCACACACACACTGATTTAGCGGCATTCTAAATAATGGAAACAATATCAAGTTGCCATAGTAATCGAAAATACTACTGTAGGTACTGTAACTGAACGCACACACACACACACACACACACACACACACACACACACACACACACACACACACACACACACACACACACACACACACACACACACACTTTACTTATTCCCTGAATGGTTGAGTGAGCGGGTCTCTTCCTGCACAGTAAACACAGCGTTTCCATTAGTGTTAAGTGTGTGTTCAGTGCTGTGTGACTCAGTCACTGCAGTGATGTTACTGGGACTGTGGGGCACTGGCCAAACTCGTTCTGCCACTAAGCCTTTCTAGCTTGGCTCTTCTCTGTGACACTTCATAAGAGCTTCATAATGCTTTCTGAGGTGTCAAGACAGGCAGGGAGTCACATCCAGAGTACTGGGGGAATAGTTGTTGTCAGAACCACTGAACACACACACACACACATTAATATGGAAATAACTAGTGAGGGGATTAAAGATCCCTGGTGTTGGGAAAATAAATATGTTAATAACTGGTGCATGGGATATGAGTGTTAATCACAAGTGCAAGGTACATGAATACGTTCAGCACTGGTGTAGGAATATGCAACTGACATGTAGAAGTGATATAGACGATGTAAATCACTGCATAAGTAAATCAAAAGTGTGTGTAGAGGATATAGATACAGGATGTAAGCCACTGGAATAAACCAAAGGAATATGTTCATTATTTCCATAAGCAACATGAATGTGTAAATCACTTGCGTAAGCGCCGTGAAAAAATATAAATGTCTATTGTGAGGACCATGGATATGTTAATAGCCTTCTATACTGTCTGTTCCCTCCTATTTGCATCAGAAACCCAAATCAAGATGCTATGATGAGGACTGTCGCAGCTGCAACAGTTGCCAGGGAAACCTGGTGGCAGGAACCTGTAGGGACATTGTGTTAGGATATGGGCACTCTGTGAAAGGTGATTTGCTACTGTTGGAAGAACACTGGCCGGCTTGTAGAGAGATATGTTGTCTTAAAGGAACATGATTGACAGGGGGCATCGGGCAAGCTGTGACGCTGTTTGGCGCATTATTCTGAGGGTAGGTAGTCATGGAAACAGGGTGTTGACTTAACGAAATCACACTCGGAGCACTGATAGCTATGACATTCTGAAAATGACAGGGTGAGAGAGAGCGTGAGCAAGTTTGTAAATCAAAGCAGGATCTATCCTGTCCTCCTTGTTCAGGAAAAGACCCCTCGCAGGCCATTTCACATTCTGTGTCATCTCAAGCACAGCTGTATTAGCCAAAGGGATACACACAAACAGTTATATTTCAATTAAATGGGGGAGAAAACACAAAAAAACTAATGCCACCAAGTTTCACAGAGCTCAACCGCCATTTTGTGTGCCAGGTTTTTTAATTTTTCAATGTGACTTCTGCTGACAGAACATCTTTCAGAATTATAACCAGTGTAATTATCGAATTATAATAACAATAACAATATTACAATTGAGATAACATTTGATTTAAAAAAAGATAAAGGAAATAATCAAACTAGATAAAAAAACAAAATGAAAAAAACACTTAATAGCTTTTTTTTTAAGAGATCTATACGTTTCTATATTTTTCATTTATTTGTCCTTTTCCTTAAAAAAAAAATCCTAGGCTTTCTGTCTCTTTCACTGAATAGATTTCTCTTACCTTTCAAATGCTTCAAAATGCTGTCCTCCTTTAGCTCCCTGCTGCCATGAATTCCATTCACACATGAGAACACTGAGTTCTGATATAATCCCCTGCAAACGAGCAGTCTTCATCAAAGGTTCATGTCCTGTCTTTTACACAACAGAATAAAATGAGGGGTCCTGATCGGCTGAGACTGGTGTTGTTGTACAAAACAGAGGAGTTTGAGGAGGCATGGGCTGTGAGGATGCCAGGTGGGAGCAGCCATTTTGAGGACCATATATTTCCTGTTTCTGCAGGTTGGTGTTTGGTGGAACACAGTCCATCCCCTGTTGTTGGAGTCAATATGGTGGTTGAAGCGATCGTCATCGTTCCATGTGTAATCAAATCATTCCCCACTGGATCAATTATAAACATCACTTTCATAAGGATGTACTAGGCTGCTCTGCCACCTATACACTGACTGTACAAAACATTAGGAACACCTGCTCTGTCCATGACATAGACTGACCAGGTGAAGACTATGATCCCTTATTGATGTCACCTGTAAATCCACTTCAATCAGTGTAGATGAAGGGGAGGAGACAGGTTAAAGACATATTTTTAAGCCTCGAGACAATTGAGACATGGATTGTGTATGTGTGCCATTCAGCGGGTGAATTTGAACAGGGTATGGTAGTAGGTGCCAGGCCCACCGGTTTGAGAGTGTCAATAGCTGCAACACTGCCAGGTTTTTCAAGCTCAACAGTTTCCCATGTGTATCAAGAATGGTCCACCACCCAAAGGACATCCAGCCAACTTGACAACTGTGGGATGCATTGGAGTCAACATGGCCCAGCATCCCTCTGGAACGGTTTTAACACCTTGTAGTCCATTCCCCGACCAATTGAGGCTGTTCTGATGGCAAAATGGGTTTCAACTCAATATTAGGAAGGTGTTCCTAATGTTTTGTACACTCAGTGTATGATGTAATGATAATAGTAATAATGAGGATAATTATAATAATCATTTGTTCTCAATATCATGATATATTGCATACAGATATACTGAATGCATGAAGTTGAAACCGATCACATTGCAATTTTAGATATTACCACTTGAATCAGAGAGCATGCTAAACCTATATCTGCTGTTAAGAGCTATCTACAGTATACGGTTGATAAGCATTTACCGAATTATTATAATTATCATCATCATTACAATATCCATATTGTTTGTATCAAAGGGTGAAGTTTTGTAATCATATTTCATATGTTCTCATTAAATGGGAGAGTAAAGAACCCCCTTCTACAATGACCCTGTTTATGTAAATGTAGCAAGAGAGGGAACGCTTTGTGATGCTACAAAAATTGAAGCCAAAATAAATTCAAATCAAACACGGTGCCAGTTTCCAATTTTAGCTCTTGCTCATCCACAGCCTCCACTACAGTATGTCCCTTTCCAGCACAGAATGTCGGCCATCTTGTTTCTAGCCAAACAAAGTTTTCATAGTGATGACCGCTATGACAGCAGTTCATATATTCTTCAGAAGCTGTGGCTATTTAGTCAGAAACTTGGTAAAGATTCTTCATAATTTATTTCCTCGAATGAAAATATATTTATATATAATATGTACTTTCACAGTTTATTTGTATCTTTCGTAGTCCTTTTTGCTAATACATTTTTTTTTTAACGACGATTCACTCCATATACCTTCCTCTCCTTTAAAGAGAGTAGCCAGTCAGGTGTGAAAGAGAAAGTGAGATTGAGCCCACTAAGTAAAACACAACCGTTGCGGATGTTGTTTCCTCTTCCTACACATTGCTTGTTGTCCGACACTAAACTGTGTTCTGCTCAATGGTTTCCCTTCTGTCCTGTTCCACAGAGTGCGTCTGGGCAGCCCTGTACTGCTCTGACACAGTCCCAAACACTTATCTGCCTACTTCAACAGAGTGACTCAGATCTTATCTCTATATAAACATGGTGACTTGGATTGTATCTGGTAATATACGAGGTGATCTGTATTTAGTTATAACCATGGTGATTATTATTGTGTCTGAGTATTGAACCTGGTCACCTGATTCAGTCTGGGAATGCTGCTGATGGAGATATAGATTGCAAGGGCTTTACGTTGGCACAGATATGCGCAAGTTTGGCACATAGTTGTCAATCTCATAATGCACTATGTATGTGTTAGCTGATAGAATGTTCCTGTCCTTGTGTCGGGCTGTGTGTGTCTGTGTGGGTCTTGGAGTGTCTCAGAAGATGTTAATGCTTGGACGGGTGTTGAGCAGACACAGTAGAGGTGTGAGAACAATCTCTCCTCTCTCTCGCTCTCTCACTCTCTATGCACTAACCATACAAAGAAGTGTCTATGTAATATTTCATATTCTGCCTGCCTACACTTTCTATCGAAATATGGCCATGGGGATAGTACAATCAGACTCCTCTCTCTCCCTCCATCTCCCTGTTTTTCTGTCTCTTCATCTCTCTCTATTTTTCCATCTGTCTCTCTCTTTCTCTCAGATCTGAGTCTCTTGCACATTCTCCTTGGAGCCACTCTTGAAGAGCAGAGGCTCAATCTGAGGGTTCTGGCCTTTCCCCATGAGCCCCTTCAGAGAGCTGTGGATGCCCAGCTGGGGCAGGGGCACAGGGGAGGGCAGCGAGCCACCAGTGGGGGTGCCACCGCTGGTGGAGGTGGGCCCCTGTGCGCAGGAGTTGGGGGTGCTCTGGGTCTGGGAACAGGGGGAGAGGGAGGGGGTGTTGTTGTTGAGGCCCATGCCCAGGCCCATCATGTTGTTGTTGAAGTGGTGGGCCTTGTAGTAGTGGTTGAGGTGCTCCTGTCTGGCCAGGTTGGGCAGGTTGACCATCTCCGGGTGATGCAACCTCAGGCTCTGCCCTCCTCCTACTCCTCCCCCTCCGCCTCCATCCCGAGAGACGGTGCCGCCCCCTGAGATGCCGCTCCCGCGTCCACCAGCACCGGCGCCAATCTCGTCCTCCACGTTGATGATCTCAATGGCGCGGGCAGGGCCGTGGTGCTTGTGCAACTGGTGCTGCTTCCTCAGTTTGTAGAAGACCACCAGCATCACGGCTGCCATGAAGGTAATGGCCACAAAGCAGCCAATGATGATCTTGGTGGTCTTCATCACGTCATCAAGGCCAGAGTAGCCCGTCTCGGCAGTGATGGGCACAGTAAAGGTGGGCCGGGTGGCCCGGGACGAGGACAAGGACCAGGCTGACAGGGAGGAGGCGGTGGTAGGGATCCCCCCCCTCCACTGGTGGCCAGACGGGGTAATGACGTATGACTCGTTGTGGCTGTTCATGACACCCGCGTAGACTGTCGGGCCCTCGTTGGGCTCCACTGTCTCCACGGTGACAGTAGTGAAGTAGCTGACACCAACGTCGGCGGCAGTGACATTAAGCACGGCGGTTGCCGTGGTGTTGCCAGCCGAGTTGGTCACCATGCAGGTGTACTGACCCGTGTCCCTCAGCGTGACGTTGGTAAAGTTGAGCGTACCGTCGTGCAGCACGGAGATCCGGACCCGGTAGGAGCCGTGGGTCATCAGGGTGCCGTTGGGCGTGAGCCAGTTGACCGAGGTCATGGTGGTGCCCGTGCGACACTTCAGCTCTGCAGCCATGCCCTCGGTAACGTTGAGGTCGGTGGGCGGCTCCACGATGACGGGAGCGTAGCAGGTGAAGTGGCTCTGGTCCAGCTCCCCGATGTACCGGCCCTTCAGGCCGGGGGGAGCGTGACAGCGGGCGCAGCACGTAGTGTTACTGGGCACCGTCTCCTTCAGCCACCAGCTGAGCCACAGCACGTCACAGTTGCACACCCAGGGGTTGTGGTTGAGGTGCACCCGCTCCAACTGGTGCAGCGGGGTGAAGAGGTCATGGGGCAGCGAGTGCAGGGAGTTGTGGGAAAGGTTGAGCTCCTCCAGGTTCTTCAGGTCGTCGAAGGCGTTGCGCTCGATGACCTTCACTTGCGAGTGCATGAGCCACAGCTTACGGAGCGACACCAGGCCTTGGAAGGAGCCAGGCCGGATGATCTCCAGACGGTTCCCAGACAGCTCCAGCTCCTCCAGACGCACCAGGGCCGTCAGGTTGGGGATGTCCTTCAGACCACACATGCCCAGGTTCAGGTAGCGTAGGTTGACCAGGCCCACGAAGGCGGCGTCTGAGATGTAGTCCAGCTTCTTGAGCTCTCCCAGGTCCAGCCGGCGCAGCGAGGGCACGCGGTGGAAGGCGTAGCCCGGCAGCGTCTCGATGGGGTTGTTCCGTAACCACAGCTCCCGCAGCTTGCTGAGGTACTCGAAGGCCTGTGAGGGGACCAGGGTGAGGCGGTTGTCGAACAGCTCCAGCGTATTGAGGTTGGGCAGGCCATTGAATGCTCCCACCTCAATCTGACTGATTTTGTTCTTAGACAGCTGCAGGATCTCAAGGTGCCTCAAGTGCTTGAAGGTGTCTGACTTGATAACCTAGTGGGGAGAGAGGGAGAGGGAGAATGTTAATATGTCACAACATGAAGAGTGACTAGACTGTGTAAACAGGGTGCAGCTCCAGTGGCTGTGACAGCTGGGTAGAGTGTGAAAGCAATAGCACAGGTGTGAATGCAGGGGGACACTATCAGAACATTCCCATAATGTTTTACAAACATGAACATCAACTCAAATCTTACAGCAAGAGAAAACAAAAACTTCAAATCACTGATATGAGCCAAATTAAAATTCACAACACTACAAACAAATGATGAACACAGAGGCTGAAATGATTAATTGTGGTGTATCCGTTTTGGTAAATGAACAGACAAGAGACATGGTTGTTTTTCTCAGAGAGAAGATGCTTGCTGGTGCACTTGGACTGGGTGGGCCCCTGGACACCCCACACCAGTATCTGGGCTGTCCAAGCGGAGCTCATTTGGCCAGGCATCAGACACACAGCTAGTGAGCAGGACTAAAATCCCTTAAAATCTATTTTCATTTTATTTTTATTTTACTTAACCTTTATTTAACTAGGCAAGTCACCTATGGCTGTGTGAGATATGTGTGGGCAATGCTCTCAGTGAGGGAGGCAGTGAGAAGCTCCTGGAGACAGGCCACTGCATCCTCCTTATGTGGAGCAGGAGGGGGGAGGGTGATAGGGAGGGTGGGGGTGTTTAAGAGGGGAGTGGGAGTTGTCAAAGCTTTACTCTCAGGGTACTTGGGGGAGAGAAGAGAAAAAATAAGCCAAGGAATCTAGGATGCCTCCAGGTGTTACAATATTTTTAGATTTTTAATCATTTCAAGTGGGGCTTCGGGATACAACAAATCCAATCAGAATCCGTTGGCTAAGAGGGAAGTGTAATGTTATTATTTCTTTATTTTATATTTTAACAAGCTGCATCTCTTTAACTCCGTAAGACCAAACCATGAGGGTTGATGTTCCCTTTTCCTTCTGTAGCCAACTATACAGTCCAATCATTTGCCTCTCTGAGTGAGATAGAATGGCTGTTTGTCCACTTCCTCTCTCTGCAGTCACTTTATTGATTTGCCACAAACTTTGCCAAAAGCCTAAAACACTCTGTATCCAAATTCACAAATGGACTTAGCGTATTCAGCAACCTCGTGTCTGTGAAGTTGTCTAGACATTTGTAGAGTGCAGCACATTTCTGAGCGCAAATTTCCTAAATACATAAACTGAAAACAGCGGGAATATGTATTCTATTACACGGCAGACATGCTGAGGAAGTTCACATTGGGAAGTTGAGGTTAAATGGAGTGTCCCAGTGCAGCTGTAAAACCACAACAACTACCTTGGGGTTCTGACATACATTCTGCTAACACATGTGTTCCTGGTGTTTTGCTGTTTGCTATGTTACGGTTTGATTTCCATATTAACATGACCTCCCATTTGAATTGCAAAATGGTTGGGGAACACTGGGAGAACATAGGCATTATTCCATGGTAATTATGAGTGAATGACAGGTAATTACATTGAAACAAGTATATAAAAACAGGCATTTACATAATGCTTACCAACATACAGTACACGCACACGCACACAATCAAACAAAATAAATTAACAGTGGATAATGGTCAGTACAGTCCATATTTACCTCTATTGAATTCTCTTGCAGGTTGAGGTATCGTGTGTTGACTGATATGCTCTCAGGCACCCCATCCAGACTCTGTCTCGTACAGATGACTCGACTGGCCTGATTGGAGCAGCTGCAATGGGTGGGGCAGGGGGAGGCGGCCCCTACAAATTCTGGCCCAGAGAGGAGGAGCCGCAGTAGCAGCTGGACCAATAGGAGGAGGAGGGGGGAGGGGCAGGGAAGGCAGGTCACCGTGGTGATGCGCATGGCAACTGGGACATGACCCTGCCCTTTCTCCGAAGATGTTGATCCCAAGATGATGGATTCCTCAACCAGGTTGACTTTGCTTAGTTTCTCCAGTGGCAATTTGTTCCTTTTAATGTTTCATTTTTAAAGGTGTTTTATCTTCCGTCTATCTCTGTTTTTTCCAGGGGGGTTTAACAGAAATATGTGCATAAACAGATGTTACTCCTTTTTTTCTGTCGTCTAGGGATTTGAGGGGGGCCTTTGAGAAGAATCCACGAGTTACTGAGAGAGAGAGACAGAGAGAGAGAGACAGAGACAGAGAGAGAGAGACAGAGAGAGGGAGAGAGACAGACAGACAGACAGAGAGAGAGAGACAGAGAGAGAGAGACAGAGACAGAGAGAGAGAGACAGAGAGAGGGAGAGAGACAGACAGACAGAGAGAGAGAGACAGAGAGAGACAGAGAGAGACAGAGAGAGACAGAGAGAGAGACAGAGAGAGAGACAGAGAGAGAGAGAGAGACAGAGACAGAGACAGAGACAGAGACAGAGACAGAGAGAGACAGAGAGAGACAGAGAGAGACAGAGAGAGACAGAGAGAGACAGAGAGAGACAGAGAGAGACAGAGAGAGACAGAGAGAGACAGAGAGAGACAGAGAGAGACAGAGAGACAGAGAGAGACAGAGAGACAGAGAGAGACAGAGAGAGAGACAGAGAGAGAGACAGAGAGAGACAGAGAGAGAGACAGAGAGAGAGACAGAGAGAGAGACAGAGAGAGAGACAGAGAGAGAGACAGAGAGAGAGACAGAGAGAGAGACAGAGAGAGAGACAGAGAGAGAGACAGAGAGAGAGAGAGAGAGAGAGAGACAGAGACAGAGAGAGAGAAAGACAGAGAGAGAGACAGAGAGAGAGACAGAGAGAGAGACAGAGAGAGAGAGAGAGAGACAGAGAGAGAGACAGAGAGAGAGACAGAGAGAGAGACAGAGAGAGACAGAGAGAGAACACAGATATTAGAAGTAGCACAGTATATCATGCTCCTCCAATTGTTTAGAAACATTTACCCTGAGCAAAACTAATGGAAAATAAAATATTCTTCCAGGTATACGTTATTCCGAAAGGACTGTGAATCATGTGCATAACTTGAGAAGCCTTTAAAGGTGTGTGTCATTGCTCATTAGTAAAGGTCAAATCTTACAGCAAATCACTATAGTGAACAGCAGTGTCATCATACAACAGACATCTTTACAATATTGCAACACTGGATCATACATTTCAGGTTACTGTCCGCCCTTGGAATGAAAAGTAATATTGTAATCCAAACACTCATGACTATGTTATTCATGAATTGGTTCTACAGTATATGCACTCACGCGTTCAAGACAACAGTTCTCAGGATGACAGTACAATACCAATAATATTGTTTAAAGAGATTTGCTGGTACTTTTGTATACTTTTTAGCCAGCAGTTCTGAAAGTAAAGCTCACGAGCCAAAAGTGGTCCCCAAAAACGGCGTACTACGTCACATATTGTTTGAGCAGATATGTGCACTATGTCATTGCTCTCTCTCTCTCTGTGTGTGCCTTTGGCTAGCTGTCACTCAAATGGGGAAGGGCTGAAGCTCATTGGCTATAAGTCGAATTGCTAGGGGGCTGGCCCACAAGGGGAAAAATGTAGGGAAATGGCACAGCACAGTTTTCAAACTAGGGATTTCATGGCTAATTGAGGTAAGATAGTAATTCTGCTCATATATTATGCATATATGAACTACACATTGACACATCAAGCCCAAAGCGGGAGATTTAAAAAAATACTCAGTAGTCGCCAAAGTTCCGGAGCATGTCTTTAAATCCCAGTGTCCAAACACTGAGCTGTGACTTCAACCCAAATCCTCTCTCCATTAGCATTGCACTGGTATTGGGTTGACAGTACTAATTCTATTTCCATACTGGCTCTGCATTACATGCTCTAGGGGCCACAGAATGGTGGTGAAGGGTGCAGTCTTCCTTAACACTGATAGATGGTTAACTCTACCCAGGCTCCTGGAGCCAGCGAAGGAGAATTGCTCTCCCTCTGCAGGTCATTTAGACCTGAATAACCTTAAATAAGGGCATACAGCTATACAGCCCACTGTTATTAATGATGATGGCTGTAATGATGGAACTCTGACACGCAAATACATTTCACACGCTTGGCATTCACACTTGGCTCAGGGTAAAAAACAAGAGGAGAGATTGAGGGAGAGAGAGCGATTATTAATCTGATAAATGACTGTACAGCTGAAGGGAGAGAAGGGAATTATCAACACTACAGTAACAGATGAATACTGAACAGTTGCAGAGAGGCAATGGGAGAGCGAGGGGGGGGGGGTGAAAGAGCGAAACAGAGATAGAAGAGAGAGAGGGAGAGAGAGAAAGAACAAGAGGTTGAGCAAAGTGGGAGAGAGAGATAGTGAAACAGAGAGAGAGATGAGAGAGAGGGGTAGAGAAAGAACAAGAGATTGGGAGAGAGGGAGAGAAGGCAAGAGAGCGAGAGAGAGAGAGAGAGATTGGGGATAGAGGGAGAAAGAGAGGGAGATAAAGATAGATGGATGGAGTAGAGGGAGTGAGAGGGACGCTAAAGGGGCAGAAGCAGAGGAGAGAGAGAGAGGGGGGTAGAGAAAGAACAAGATATTGGGGATAGAGGGAGATAAAGATAGATAGATGGAGTAGAGGGAGTGAGAGGGATGCTAGAGGGACAGAAGCAGAGGAGAAAGAGAAATAGTTGGGGGAATGAAAAAGAGAATGGTCGTAGAGAGAGGAAAATATGGAGTAAGAAAAAATAAAGATTAAAAAGTAGGAGGGAAAAATAGAGAGAAGATAGATAGAGAGGGAGGGGAAAGACTCAATAGAGAGATGAATATAAAGTAGATAGAGATGGAGGGAGGGGAACAACAACACAGAGATGCATATAAAACAGAGAGAGCAAAGGAGAGATGGAGGGGAAAGACAATACAGAAGAATGAATAAAAAAAGATGGAGATGGGTGCACAGAAGAGATTTCTCTCACTGAACGGTAGATGAGTAGGGAAAGAGAGAAGGAGAAAGAGGGAGCAAAAGAGGGGTGAGATTGATCAATAATTTGTACGCAGAGTGCAATGACATTAAAACACACACAAGGACACCGTGATAAATCCTATCTCCAGCACCATCTCTGTGTGATAGAAGTGAACAGGACACAGGTCCGGTCCTGACCTGCTGCTGCTGGGACAGTCACAGTTCTAGACCAGAACCAGTAGGATACTGGGACAGTCACAGTTCTAGACCAGAACCAGTAGGATACTGGGACAGTCACAGCTCTAGACCAGAACCAGTAGGATACTGGGACAGTCACAGTTCTAGACCAGAACCAGTAGGATACTGGGACAGTCACAGTTCTAGACCAGAACCAGTAGGATACTGGGACAGTCACAGTGCAGTGCCCCTGTGACAACAATTTTGGACCCCCTAAATGTGGAGTAGGAAATAATTTTTACATAACTAATCTTTGCTATCGTTCTTCTTTTACATCCGTTATTAGACAGTGGCAACGCGAAACACTAATGATTATGAACATGGTCTTTTGCCTGCTAATGCCTGCAATGCAGTGAAGAAAACGATATGACAACAATAACGTCTAATGTAACTGGCCCCTCTAACAGTACAACTGGCCCCAGCTTGGCCCCCCCAGTTGAAATGGTCTAGAACCGCCACTGTCTCACAGGGGGAAAGAATCATTTAAATCTAGATGTAATGTTCTGAAAAACGAATCCCCAGTGTTTCTCTTCTCTATCGTGGCTATTATGTGCATCCCAGCATATGTAACATAACAACAGACTGCAGGCATTACCCTTGAAATGACAGCCACCTCTATGTTTAATTTTAGCCACCATTAGGACTGATGTGTATGTACGGCAGTTATTTTGGGGAGACGACAGCTGATCCAAATCAAAGGGAGCCAAGGGAGATGGGATGAGATGTGAGGCTGAGAGAGAGATGCAGGCAGATAGTTTGGTTGGTTAGTGGAGAGTGGAGCGGAGTCCATCGAGGAACTGGAAGTAGTTGGAGTTGGCGTCTGCTTCACTGTTGTCGAACTGCTGTCACCATCAACATTTTAGTGGCCTCTGCCTGTCTCCATCTCCCTCTAGATCACTCTCTTTCTGCTCTCTCTCCCTCTCATTTTTCTCTCCTCATGTGTTGCTGCTGTGTCCAGTGGCGGTGGAAATACTGCATTGACCTCTCAGTCTGATGAACGATTAACCTGCAACACTGACATATTAACCCTTTGATCTCGGTTCTCTGTCTGCCTCGCAGGAGACCACTGTCGCTTCAATCCTCCCCCTGTTTTCTCACTTTCTCTCAATTCAAATCTTAGCCAAGAGTAACCATGGTTACCTATTCACCACACTGCCCCTTTCTCACTCTCTCTTCAGCTGTATCTCACCCTTTCCACATGCCCCTCCCCTCTGCCACACCCATAATCACATATTCAGAAAGAAAGACACAGACACAGACACAGACACAGACACAGACACAGCACGACACAGCACAGACACGACACGACAGACAGACAGACAGACAGCGCGCGCGCGACAGACAGACAGACAGACAGACAGACAGACAGACAGACAGACAGACAGACAGAGCAGACAGACAGACAGACAGGACGCGCGCTAACAGTTTGGAACTGGGAGCCAGCCATCAATAATGAGTGTTCAGACACCAAGATGTCCGCTCAGTAGACAGAGCCCAGGCACCCAGTAGACAGACAGAGCTCCTATCTATTCTACTATCTGTATGTAGAGGAGACCCCTGACCTATCTGATCAGACTGACACCTAGGGCTCCGTTCAATCTGGATCACTGAAGCGTTACAGATTGCACGATAGAAATGTTAAGGTCCTTTTGATTGAGCCGACACATGCAGCGTTTACCATGAATGCAGTCTCCGTTAACACGGGAACATTGCCTTTACATTTCAATCACGCTGTAACTCTGTCCGCGACACAGATTGAATAGAGTCCCTGGCCAGGGTTAGAACATAACACCCAAGACGGTGACAGATCACAGGCCTTCTTCTTCTTCACATGTAAACGCTATCTAATGACCTCTCCTGTTACCAACAACAAGTTCGATGTTTACAAACTCATTTTCAAGAGCTCGAGTATCAGGAAACTGTTGAAAGTTACTGCAGAGAGGTCTATCGTTTCCCCGCCCTCCTGCCTAACTTCCACAGTGAGCCCGCTCTCTGTTATCATGTGATCTACACTGAACAGCTCACAGCGGAGAACTGGAAGATATGATAAATCAGCACTAATATGATTACCCCGTGTGTCTGCTGGTTAACATTGGCTGTTTTTTTACTCTCCGCACTACAAGAGTCCCCAGCCCACAATCTCTCTCTGTTTATCCCTTCTAGAGGAAAAGCAGGTCATGCAGGATAATAGTCAGAAGCCAACCCCAAAATAAAACCATGCCACCGAAGAAAAACTAAATCCTTTGATACAGTATTTATTTGAAACAACTATGTAGAGAACATTTCAAATGCTGTAACTTTAAGCTACTGATTTGTTGTCAGATATTAGCAGCAGTCTTCTTGTTGTCTCTCTACAGTAGTTCTCAGCCATAGAGGTGCTTGGTTCACGTTATTCTACATATTCAACTTCTGTGTAATCCAATAGAATGACTACACACAATCTAGCCTAAAATGTTGGGCTGATGTAGTCATCCTGCTTCATTTTACTCTCACAGTAGACAACTCACTGGGTAGTCTACCAGACCCCAAGCCTACTCTATACAGAGGCACTTGTAAATGTTTAAAGCATTTGAATAACAGCCAAGTGAAATTTACTCTGGGACCAAAGACCAGGAGCTTTTACATAAATGAAAAGGAGAATACTGCATCATGACACAGTCCCCGATTTAATGGAAAACAAAAAAATGGTTTTATTCTGCAGGAGGAACACAGTCACGCACAGACTAGTGGAGGGAAACCAACGGAAAACACACACACACACAATTATTTTCTACTGAGCCAGTTACTCTATGTTCACATTCCTATCTATTATTATTTCTTATTGTTGTTGCATTGCCCAGAAGGAACCTGCAAGTCAGCATTTTGTTGGACGGTGTACATGTGTATCCTGTACATACTGTCTGACTAATACAACTTTAAAATTGAAAAAAACAAACACACATACACACACACACACACACACACACATACAAACACACACACACACACAGACAAACACACACACTGTCTGTGTGACTGAACACCTTTTCAATAGGCAAAACAAAGCTACCTGTATGCCACTGTCTTGCTGACCTAGGTACACTGAGAGGAAACCTATTAGGAAGCCTCCTCCACCTTCACCCCTACCCTGATACACCTCCACCTGCACCCCATCCCTACCACTCCTTCACCCCTACCCTGATACACCTCCACCTGCACCCCAACCCTACCACTCCTTCACCCCTACCCTGATACACCTCC
>NC_138296.1:32527500-32630000 GCF_965601325.2 Salmo salar | reverse complement strand
ACAATTAATCCGTATTTAAGGGTGTTAAGCATGTTGATACACTCAATTCCTGTGCACTGAGGGGGAAGCCGGAGTCAGCCGTTAATCAAAATGTCTCTCAGCCATTTACAGAGCCATGTAAACGGCCCCCTTTCCCCGGCTCCGTTCAAAGCCCCCTCCACACACAGCATAGCTCAGCACTGCTTGTTGCTCCAAGCTATTTTTGTGAGAACTTGCTTCAGCATTTTTTCCGTCAAACCTTGTTTTTCAAGTTGCCTTTTCCACTGCAGGGGAAAGGCACGCAAGCATGCGTGTAGGATTGTTTTTGTGGGGTCAAAATATGATGTGTTTTACAGAATGCATAGAATGTGTTTGTGTGAGTGTTTGTGCATTTATCCTCACTTGTTCTATGTGTGTCACATTCTATGTGTGTCTACATTCTGTGTGTGTCTACAGTGCTATATGTGCATTTTTAAATGTATGTCCTTATGTGTGATGGCATATTGTGTGTGTTTGGGAGTGTGTGGCAGTTGAATGTTTGTGCACGTGTCATAACAAATTTCATATGTGTGTGTGTTAAGATCCTACAGTGCTGTGTGAGATTGTGTGCATTCTTGGCGAATAAGCATAATGTGTGTGTATTTGTGTGTATATGTTTTGTGTGATAAGTAACACTCCCCCATCCATCCAGGCCTTGCCCCAGCATGCTCTATGACTGACACACTGACTAATACACAGACAGATAAACACCCTCACTGACAAACACGATAAGGATTCGCCTAGGAAACACTGACACAGACTGACTGATGGACGTCTCCATGGAGACCAGTCACCAAGACTGACACCACGTCAGTCTTTATCACAGCAGAGTGCCGTGCCAACCAAATCATTACGAGAGAGAGAGAGAGAGAGAGAAAGAGAGAGAGAGAGAGAGAGATGCAGGGATAGATGGATGAATTGAGGGACAGTGAGAGAGAGAAACATGGAAAATGTACTGTATATGGAGTGAAAAAGGTATTGGCTGAGAATATGGAGGAGTAAACAGGAAAAAAACAAGCTTGTATACCTGACAGCAGGGCACCTCTTTATCACAGGACACGTCCCTGTCATCCCTCCCTTCTGCTTTACTGTGATATCATGCCTTCTTGGTCTCACCCCATCATTCACATCTCACTTAGTTTTACTCCATCCACTCCCTCTATCATCCCTCTTCTTTTCCTCTGTGATCTTTCAATCCTCTCTTCATATAATGCTTGTGTCTCTCTCTCTCCTCACCCCTTTCAGTCCGACTGCTCTTTCCACACCTCTCCTCTCTCCTCCGCTGGTTTCTACACCATTCCCCTGTCCACGATCTCTCTCCACCCCTCTCTCCCACGCTGTGCGAAATAGAAGCGCTCGCGCAGACTCGGGTTGCCATAGTAACCTGCTCACTCACCATCTTGCGTGTCTCCGTCACATCAGCAGCAGGGGTGTCCGTCGCCTGGCTCTGCAGTTCCCAACACGGGGCAGCTCCATCACTCCACACTGAGGACTGGGGCCTGGCCTTGGGTGCTGGGGCTCTCACTCACTGGTGCTGCTGCACCCAGTAAATAACTAGGAGAGAAAAAAATGCAAGAGTAGCAAAATATATAAATAAATGAGTACAACTGAGTCAACAGTCTCCGTATAACCCCATCCTGCAGACCCCTGAGAAGAGGACAAATAAAATAATAAAGGCATGCGTGTTATTCACCATGGCACTCAGAATAATCATCCTTCCTAACCATAGTGCAGAATCAGTGATTTATCGCAGTAATCATGTATGACGTCACTAGCTGCAGCCTGCCTGCTCCTCTCTGGCCTTCAGAGAGCTCTACTAGGAGACACTGGGGGCTGCTCTCCCCCACTGTCACATTCTCCCTGTGACATCACCAGCCTGGGTGTGTAGCCCTCTGCCTATGTGTCCTTCTCAGTCATGTTCCCACTCAGCTTGTTGAGCATTGTTGGAGTGACCTCACCAAACAGTGACCTTACCAAACAGTCAACCAAAAATACCACGTGTTAAAATCCCACACATTTTAGTCAATTAGCAAATGCTCTTATCCAGAGCAAAAAGGGTTAAGTGCCTTGCTCAAGAGCACATCAACAGATTTTTCAACTAGTTGGCTCAGGGATTCGAACCAGCGACCTTTCAGTTACTGGCCCAATGCTCTTAACCGTTAGGCTACCTGCCACCCCATGATGCTTTGTGGTCATCATAATCATACCATTATCATCATCACCATTACACTGTAATAAACATCATCATCAACATCCTCGCAGGCATGCAGGCGCTAACTGTAGTGCTCTCTGATCACACACAGCCAGTCAAGCAGACAGAGGAAAAGCCCCTAGCCTCAGTTTGTCTGACTTTGCATGGCTATATTGAGCTCTTATGTTGCCACTGACCCGAAACAAACTCCCTCAAGATACTGTGCCTTGATGCAGCCAAGCTGCCATGGCTCCAAAGAAGAGAGGTCACTGAAAGCTTGACCGCTTTCATTACCCCACCATATTTACTAACACGTGATCTAACAAAAGTCCCCCACCCCACTACCATCACCCAACCGGCTTAGCCAATATACGACCAAACCATGTAAAACTGGCCGCTTTCATTAGCCAACCAATTTTTAATAACATGATCCAACCGTAACCCTCCTGCTTCCAGGCACCCATGTGACACATGAGTGAGCAGCAGCATGATCACGTTCCATTATGTGACCGGCTTTACTAACACATGGTCGAACCTTATAGTAGAGTCGACCACTCTCACGGAGCACATGAAGGAAAACCATCTATGGCCGCCAGTCTCTACCCAGCGGTCCCGACCCAGCGGTCCCGACCCAGCGGTCCCTGGGTGGTCCTTACCCAGCAGTCCCTACCCAGCGGTCTCTACCCATGTGGTCCCTACCCAGCGGTCGCTACCCAGCGGTCCCTACCCAGCGGTCCCTACCCAGCGGTCCCTACCCAGTGGTCTAGTAGAGCCGACCACTCCCACAGTACCTTTCATTAACACTAGAAGGTAACCCATCTATGGCTCCCAGTCCCTACCCAGACTCCCCTGCTGTAAGGGACATAGACATGAGCACATCCCCCTCAGGGGAAATTCCACTATTTCTAATGATGTCAATTCAATGGATTATGGTATTCATTTGATATCATTAACCATTGTCATTCTCCCCAACTATTATTCAATAATTAATGCCAGTCATCATGGCCCCAGAAGGGCCGACACCCAGGCCTAGGCTGGACACTCAATCAAACCAATCACAGCTAATTATATCTGCTCTGTCATCAGTGGCAGGCGGCTTAGCAGCTCTGCTGAGAATGGGTCAGTCTGTGCTCATGCAATATCCAGACTCTGGTTATTAAGATTGAAGTGATGCCAGATCATGCAAAAGGAAACCTAGATCTTTGTCCTTCCCTCCTGTGGTTAGGACAATGTATAGGCACATGTGGGGACAAACGCTGATATGTGTGACATGATAACAGAGGCTGTAATGCCATGCGGTTCATCACACTGCATTATTCAGGGACAGTCCTAGGTTGTTCCCACAAATTCAGCCTATCATAGCTGATCAGCAAGTCTCTCCAGCATGCTAGCAGTCAACTTCAACCTCCATCCTGTCGACACCAGCAAGTTGGGCTGCTATCAATCAATGACAATCCCAGCCTATATAGAGATCAGCCAACTTCTTGCCCTATTGAGAATAGTGCCAGTCTCATCTATATCCCCCTCTTGTTTTCTTTTTAAAAAGTCTAAAGTTTCTTTCTTTCTTTCTCTCTCACACACACACACAAATACACACAACCACATTTATACAGTAAAAGACACACGTCTTACTGTGGTATTTTCTCTCTAACGTAACACTCCAAAATGGTGAACAGAGCTGTGCAGATTGACAATGCTCAAGTCTAAAAGCACTTGATTCAGGTGACAAGAGCCCTGAGAGGGTAATGCATTATCTCCCAGTCAACTTTGCTCTTGGCTAGGTGTGCAGGTGTAATCTCCCCTGTTCCTGTTTGCTTGTTTTCATCTGCCTCATCAGTTATGCAGTGATGTGACTCTGAAATGAAAGTGCAGGCTGGCCTGATTTCTCAAATGACTGAGATCACCCATCCCACACTTAATTTGTGACAACAACAAAGTTATGACTCTCAGCTTGGTTTTGGCAGTTCAAATTAGTCTGCCAACTGGGCATAGTTGACCTGTCCACTCTTCTCTTCCTGGGGCAAACAGCCAACCAGGAGCTTGTGTGGATTCTGTGGGCTTGCTAACACAGTGATGTTCCTTTATTCTTTACTGTATAACTAAAATCTAGCAAGCTCTATATCAAAATCTAGTGAGCTCTATATTAAAATCTAGTGAGCTCTATATCAAAATCTAGTGAGCTCTATATCAAAATCTAGTGAGCTCTATATCAAAATCTAGTGAGCTCTATATCAAAATCTAGTGAGCTCTATCAAAATCTAGTGAGCTCTATAATAAAATCTTGTGAACTCTATAATAAAATCTAGCAAGCTCTATATTCAAATCTATATTAAAATCTAGATGAGTGCCATATTAAACCTAGCAATCTGTATATTAAAATCTAGTGAGCTCTATATTAAAATCTAGTGAGCTCTATATTAAAATCTAGTGAGCTCTATATTAAAATCTAGTGAGCCCTATATTCAAATCTAGCTGAGCCCTATATTCAAATCTAGCTGAGCCCTATATTAAAAGCTAGCGAGCTCTATATTAAAAGCTAGCGAGCTCTATATTAAAAGCTAGCAAGCTCTATATTAAAAGCTAGCGAGCTCTATATTAAAAGCTAGCGAGCTCTATATTAAAAGCTAGCGAGCTCTATATTAAAAGCTAGCGAGCTCTATATTAAAAGCTAGCGAGCTCTATATTAAAATCTAATGAGATCTATATTAAAATCTAGTGAGCTCTATATTAAAAGCTAGCTGACTGGGACAAAGCAAAATTATGTCAATTCTGAGCAGTGCTCCTTATTAACAACAACTCAGTTTGGATGAATGGGGTAAGAGTTAAAATTCATGGGATGTCCTACAGCAGGTCAACTATGTCTTGAATAAAATATTCCACCTGCACGCTATTAAGTAATCTGAGTTAACATTTCCTTGTGAATCATGACATTGTTTAATTTTAATAATACGCATATTAGGTAAAGAGGTGCCAATGGCTGTGCACTGTCAAGACTGAAAAGGATTCTGGGGCAGCCTGGGCCACAGCTACATGACAGATCCCTAACAGTTCCAAGGCCTTTACTAATTCAGTGTAGCAGGTTTCTGGATTTGCTGGGAGTGTGAAGCCCGGGGAAATTATGTCTAAACCCTTCAATCCATAGAGGACAATGCTTAATAAATAATGTTCTTGTTTTCCTCTGACTGTCCACCGCTTGCTATTGGTCACCTTTTGACCCAGTCTGGTTTTAATCCATTTCAATTAATCTCAAGGACATTTTTAGGGAATATCTTTGGTGGGGGGATGGGAGGGAAGGAAGGAATGAAGGAAGGAAAGGAAAGAACCACTTGTGTGTGTTTCAAGAGCTAGATTTATCCTTGTCTTTACAGCTACGAGATGTCTTGATCTTTTTAAAACCCTGCCCTTGGCTAAAAGGCCTTGTCTCTAATGTGATATTTAAAGTGACATTCTTCTCCTCCTCCCAGGGCCACTCTGTGACTTGTACTGGTCCTATGAGTGGAGAGGAGAGGGATGTGCACTTTGACTACCCACACAGCTCCACCTCACATGTACTAACAGGCCCCGTTTGATCTGAGCACTTTAAACATCTGCTATAAGGGAAGCATCAAAAACTTAACGTCATCTTACATTTTTACATCTGTAGTTACAAGCAAAATGGTTAAGAATAAGCACAGAGGCTTGTAGTTATAATGGCATACATCACAGTCGTTCACTGAGCAATTAAGAGTGAAGCAGTGATACAGTAGGTACTAACAAGCATCAAATCTGACATGGTGCCAATGTTTAATGAAAACTATTTCCACAGATGTAACAGCAGTGAGACTGGTTTATGGGACTGGGTTTATGTTTAAGACCAGCAGTGGATGAGGTTTGGATGATTGAGTGGACCAGAGATGAGTGTAAAGTCAGACACATGTAGAAAATGTTTTTTTTAAATGTTCCTTTTGCTCACTACTTCGTTTCTTGGGGAAAATATTCTCTCTAAAGTTGTGTATTTATTGGTTTATTAACTTTTTCTGTCCATTGCTCTCTATTTCATACACTTAACCCTTAAGTCCAACTCCACAATTAAATAACTTTTCATTCTCAGAATGGCAGCTTTCCCACAGTCATATCTCAACAGAAATGCCTCTGAGCACTGCTCCAAAATTAGCTTGGAGCTGAAATCCAACTTCAGCCATCCACCACCAGCTGAGAGGCAGAACTGGCCCAGGACCAGTGCTTGAAGGGCCTCTTTTAAAGCACTCTCCTCTCCCCCATTCTAGCCTAACCACCCATCGCACAACACACTTCACCCTCAATCTAATCCTGCCCAGTGCTCCACTTTGCCCCCTAACGCCCCATTAATAACTTAGCCCCTATCATAAACTCACGAAATCAAACTGTGCCCACTGACTGCTGTGCCAGGCAGCAATCTCATTCTGCCAGACTGCCCACCCACAACACACTGCTGCACATTAGCATTTCAATCTGCTCGTAACCGTTTCGTTGTGTTGCAGATAGAGGCGGTAGATCTTCATTCATCAGCCCTAATCTATCTGCTCCTTGTTCTCAATCAGAGGGGCTCCTCTGTTGGCAACAGTTATAGTGGCTTAACCTGCATGCCTCAGTCATGTGCCGCGCACGGTGCCTCCGCATTATTCACACTATTTGGGGACACTAATCATTGTCAATCGAGAATAACCAAACGAAACAGATGACCGCAAATAATGTGGCTTAATACTACCCACTGTGCACACACTGGTTGACTCAACGTTGTTTCCACGTTATTTCAGTGAAATTACGTTTAACCAACGTGGAATAGACGTTGAATTGACGTCTATACCCAGTGGGTATAGCCTAATAACTTTTTCTCAGAACTATTGGCCTATTGAATAGGAAATATTTAATTTGCCATGCATTAGGCTACTCAGCAGAACTATGAAATACGAGCCATAACAATACATTATTATAATTATAGGCAATAATTATTTTTAAAAAGTAGGCTACTGCTCTGTGCATTTATCAATTGTTATCAATGCCATTTGCCAAAGACACTACACCAATGTCAGAAACAGGCAATTTAACGAGACGCGCGTATGTCTTCTTATGAATTAAGTATGAAGTACACGAATCACTTGACTTTCCTGTTTCATTCGTACGCACTCTCACCAAATTAAATGTATCGTCTCGCCACAATTCATGGTTAAAGGCGCCGAAACTCCTCACATTTCAGGACGATAATGTAGGCTATCCGCTTGTTTCTTTCCAGAAACATGGTTGATATTCCGTCCTATCAATTCTGAAACGCGGTCCTTATTAAAGCAATAGCCTTAACATTTATCAGTTTACATTGATGCGCGTCGCTGCGTGCACGCACAGACGAACGCACGCAAACCCACACATACAGACCCCCGCATTAATTCGTTAACGACAACCGCAAATGAAATATATTGGAACAGCGAAAACTATTCAGCAGAGAAAGAATAGGCTGGTCATACCCCAACGCTGCTTTATGAAAGCTCAGAATCCAAAGTCAAACAACGGGATTTGTTTAACATGCGACACACGAATAACGTCCCTTATACTCTGATTCCATTTAATGAATCTTACCTTTCCTTTTAATATATTCCTTAAACTGCAGAGGCGTAGCCTATAGTCAGCGTCTTCTCTCCCCTCTCACTCGTCCTTTCTCTCTCTCTCTCCAACCCGCCCTCTCTCTCAAATTGATTCACCCTTTTTCGGCGCTTGTACCACAGTGCCGTGTTTTCCAGACCTAAGAAAGCAGAGCCCGTTCATCTTACATGGCCAGATGGAAAAATACAACCACCGAAAGTGGGTGATGGAAAAATCATGACGAAACATAGGCCTAGTAAACTATTTCGAGTAAATACGAATCGTTGACGATAAATATAGACATCTAATAGAAACATGTCCGTTTCTCTAGGCATGCGTACACCACTAATAAACACGCGCGCACGGCTGGAAGGAATGAGAATTTACAACAAGCGACAACAAAAAATGCACCTTCTCCCATTGATTGAGACCAGTCTGGTTGAATAGGATTATTTTCCCTTGTCTCAGAGGCAGGACGATTAATAACTTACATAACTTTATTCAATATGTAGGCTAGTCTTTCTTATTATGTTATACAATTAAGTACTGCACCTCTCTTGTGTAGATGCACCTTGACAATCCCTGTATCCGACGCGTAGGTGTTTACTATTGTCCCTATTGCGCTTTGGTGGTGCACATCCCACTCCTCTCATTGCTATGTAACGAGGACGCAATGACTATTGCTATATAGATTCATACACCAGCAGCGTCCTAAACACGTTTTGTTATTGTACTGAATAGTTTACATTCTCAAAGTTGTGGCAACAATATCAATCAATATAATTAAATTAATCCCAAAGTTGTTGCGCAAATGAAAGTCACACACTCCAAGACGCAACAAATTGAGTATTTGAAAAGGTGGCCATATTATCCAAGCTTTATGGTGCAGGTGTGTGAAGGTGAACACACATTTGTCACATGTCACAAATAGCAGATCATGCAAGACTCATTCTCACTGCTTCACTGGGTTTAATGGACGACTGGCTCCGATGTGGCAGGGCCTGCAAACTATTACAGACTACAAAGGGAAGCACAGCCAAGAGCTGCCCAGTGACAGAGCCTACCAGACAAGCTAAATAACTTCTATGCTTGCTTCCAGGCAAGTAACACTGAAACATGTATGAGAGCATCAGCTGTTCCTGAGGACTGTGTAATCATGCTCTCCACAGCTGATGTAAAACCTTTAAACAGGTCAACATTCACAAGGCCAGATGGATTACCAGCAAGTGTACTCCGAGCATGAGCTGACCAACTGTCAAGTGTCTTCACTGACATTTTCATCCTCTCCCTGTCTGAGTCTGTAATACCAACATGTTTCAAGCAGACCACCATAGTCCTTGTGCCCAAGAACACTAAGGTAACCTGCCTAAATGACTACCAACCTGTAGCACTCAAGTCTGTAGCCATGAAATGCTTTGAAAGGCTGGACATGGCTCACATCAACACCATTATCCTAGAAACCCTAGACCCACTCCAATTTGCATACCGCACCAACAGATCGACAGATGATGCAATCACTATTGTGCTCCACACTGCCCTTTCACACCTGGACAAAAGGAACACCTATGTGAGAATGCTATTCATTGACTACAGCTCAGCGTTCAACACCATAGTGCCCTCAAAGCTCATCACTAAGCTAAGGTCCCTGGAACTAAACACCTCCCTCTGCAACTGGATCTTGGACTTCCTGATGGGCCGCCCGCAGGTGGTAAGCGTAGGTAACAACACATCCCCCACGCTGATCCTCAACACGCCCCCACAGGGGTCCGTGCTCAGTCCCCTCCTGTACTCCCTGTTCACTCATGACTGCACGGCCAGGCACGACTCCAACATCATCATTAAGTTTGCTGATGACACAACAGTGGTAGGCCTATCACCGACAACGATGAGACAGCCTATAGAGAGGTCAGAGACCTGACTGTGTGGTGCAAGGACAACAACCTCTCCCTCAATGTGATCAAGACAAAGGAGATGATTGTGGACTACAGGAAAAGGAGGACCGAGCAGTCCCCCATTCTCATCAACGGGGCTGTCGTGGAGCAGGTTGAGAGCTTCAAGTTCCTTGGCGTCCACATCACCAACAAACTAACATGGTCCAAGCACACCAAGACAGTCGTGAAGAGGACACGACAAAATCTGTCCCCCTCAGGAGACTGAAAAGATTTGGCATGGGTCCTCAGATCCTCAAAAGGTTTTACAGCTGCACCATCGAGAGCATCCTGATGGGTTGCGTCACTACCTGGTATGGCAACTGCTTGGCCTCCGACCGCAAGGCACTACAGTGGGTAGTGCGTACGGCCCAGTACATCACCGGGGCCAAGCTTCCTGCCATCCAGGACCTCTATACCAGGCGGTGTCAGAGGAAGGCCCTAAAAATTATCAAAGACTCCAGCCACCCTAGTCATAGACTGTTCTCTCTGCTACCGCACGGCAAGCGGTACCGGAGCGCCAAGTCTAGGTCCAAGAGGCTCCTAAATAGCTTTTACCCCCAAGCCATAAGACTCCTGAACAGCTAATCAAATGGCTACCCAGACTATTTGCATTGCCCCCCCCCACTGGAATGCTGCTGCTACTGTCTGTTATATCTATGCATAGTCACTTTAATAACTCTACCTACATGGATAGGATAAAGTAATCCTTCTAACCCCCCCCTTAAAAGATTTTGATGCACTATTGTAAAGTGGTTGTTCCACTGGATATCATAAGGTGAATGCACCAATTTGTAAGTCGCTCTGGATAAGAGCGTCTGCTAAATGACAAATGTAAATGTAAATGTATGTACAACATATTACCTCAATACCAGTGAACCCACACATTGACTGTACCGGTACCCACTGTATATAGCCCTGCTATTGTTATTTACTGCTGCTCTTTAATTATTTGTTATCCTTATCTCTTACTTTTTTGGGGTATTTTCTTAAAACTGCATTGTTGGTTAAGGGCTTGTACGTAAGCATTTCACTGTAAGGTCTACCTGTTGTATTGTGCGCATGTGACAAATACAATTTGCTTGATTTAGATCGAAAAGCATGTGCTGATGTGAACAGTGGAGGCTGCTGAGGGGAGGACGGCTTATTGGAATGGAGTCAATGGAATGGTATCTAACGCGTGGTTTCCATGTGTTTGATACCACTCCATTGACTCCATTCCAGCCATTATTATGAGCCGTCCTCCCTTCAGCAGCCTCCAGTGATATACATATAATCCTGACAGACAGCTGATGAAGATAAATGTGCATCTGTGTGTTTTTAGTTGTTACTCTACAGGTTATACTCAGGGTTTGAAGTTGACTAGGTAGAGGGAGAGAGAGAGAGAAAGAGAGGGAGGGAGAGAGAGGGGGGAGGGAGAGAGAGGGGGGAGGGAGTGAGAGAGAGAGAGAGAGAGAGGGGAGAGGTAGTGAGAGAGAGAGGGGGGGAGGGAGTGAGAGAGAGAGAGGGGGGGAGGGAGTGAGAGAGAGAGTGAAAGAGAGAGCGAGGGGGGGAGAGGGAGAGTGAGCGTGAGAGCAAGCGAGAGAGTGATATATATAGAGAGAGCATATGAGCGTGTGTGTGAGAGAGAAAGTGAGAGGGGATAGAGAGAAAAATAGTGTTTGGGTGTATGTGTGTGAGAGAGGTAGAGAGAGGAGGGGATAGAGAGATTGGGAGAGAGAACGAGTGTGTGTGAGAGAGAGACGGAGAGAGAGAGTGTGTGTGTGAGAGAGATGGAGAGAGAGAGTGTGTGAGAGAGAGATGGAGAGAGAGAGTGTGTGTGTGAGAGAGGTAGAGAGAGAGAGTGTGTGTGTGAGAGAGGTAGAGAGAGAGAGTGTGTGTGTGAGAGAGGTAGAGAGAGAGAGTGTGTGTGTGAGAGAGGTAGAGAGAGGAGGGGATATAGAGATTGGGAGAGAGAACGAGTGTGTGTGAGAGAGAGACGGAGAGAGAGAGTGTGTGTGAGAGGGGGGAGGTAGAGACGGAGAGAGAGAGTGTGTGTGTGAGAGACGGAGAGAGAGAGTGTGTGTGAGAGGGGGGAGGTAGAGACGGAGAGAGAGAGTGTGTGTGTGAGAGACGGAGAGAGAGAGTGTGTGTGTGAGAGGGGGGAGGTAAAGATGCACGTGTGCTTTTATTAGGGAACGTTCTCTGCTGTTTGGCTCTGACAGGTTCCCTTGGCAACGATCAAGCACATACAGTACCTAGAGCCCCACCCCCCAGCACACACATTCACTTATTGCTATGAATCTTTCAGAGCGGGTCTGTGTCCTCTCCATTTAGTACGATTTCTCTCAAATATGAGATCAATATTGTGATACTCAGGGATGGGGCGTGTCAGTGGGAGACAGCGATTGGGGGACTGAGAGAGGAAGGAGAGGTCATTGCAATGAGAGACTGTGTCTGTGCAATAGAGAGAGAGAGGGGGAGGGAAGGGGGGCCGGGGATAATCAGATGGGCGATTAGTGGTGAATTGATAACGTTCTATATTCAGACATGGTGAATCAGTCTTTTTCACAGCCACTCTTCTCTCAGTCTCTCTCTCTGACACACACACACACACACACACACACACACACACAGAACTTCTGTTTGTGCGAAGGCAGCCTGCTTCATTGTCATGTCCTATCTCCCTATACCTTCCTTGTCATTCCACGTGAGTAACGGACCATTTCATGAAAGTCAGTTCGTTACATGTGATTGGGGCTCCCTCTAAGGTCTGTGTTTGGAATGGTGCCCACTCAATGCCCCCATTATGTACATGGCCTAAGCTGCCCCCTCCAACCCCTTACCCCCTACCGTCTCTCTTCCGTTTACCCCACCAGTCCCACTCGCTGCAGTACACAATAGAGCACTCACTCCACAGACATATCTATACCATTAGCTTTCTTTCTCCCTCTCCTCTCCTCCCTGTCCCCTACCCCCTCCATCTCTCTATGCAGTAACGGTGTGGCATTGTTCACAGCCTATAGAAGTCCCCTGGAATTCCATACCAATGTGCAGCGCTTTTGCATTGCATCGCTCTCCCCTCCTCCCCTGCATGCCTCCCTCCATCCCTTTCTCTATTAAATTTCCAGTCACACAACAGTGCAGTGGATATCCCTCCCTCTAACTCACACACACCACATCCCTCCCTCCTTCTCTCCCTCTCTTCTTCTCTCTCTCTCACACAGAGCTGTTGTCTGTCTGCCTGGATCTCTATCACTGCCTCTTGATATTGACTGTTCTTTCTCCACTTTGAACCTCTCAATCTCTCTCACCCTTGATATAGACCGCTCTCTTTTCACCTCCAATCTCTTCATCTCTCCACCCTCATCATTTAAAAAGAGCCACACACACATCCACTCCTCCTTCCCTCTCTCTCTCTCCCTGTACCGCAGTGTCTGCTCAGGCTGTATGATCAGGAGTGACCCCCCCCCCCCCTCTCTCTCCCGCGCTGGGTTCTGTTCTGGCTGTCAGGGGAGCCTATAAGTGACTGATTGAGTGAGTGGACACCACAAGCCGTTAAATGAATAGATGGGAGCCGCTGGAAGGATGCAGTTCATATGAAGGTAGAGCACTTGCAACCTAGTATCTGCGGTTCTGCGTTTTGGTTAAAGCTCTGTCCTGCTACGCTGGGTTGATGTTCCTGTTCCTCTCTGTGTTGGGCTGTGTTAGCACATTGAGATGTGCTGCAATGTTCAGATCTCATGGCTGCGGTGGTGTGGATGTTGCTGTGTTTGTGAGTTAAGTGTCTGTTAGCGTTAACGGTTAGCGTTGGGATCTGTGCCATGTTAGCACGCCGCTGGGCCGCAGCAACATGGAGACTGTAGGGTATGAAGTGAGCCACACACCGGCCGTGCAGGAGGCACCCTGTTTCCATTCTCAGTAGTTCAGAGCTGAACTCTGCATCATCTGGAGGCCTTGGGAGACCTTTGGTCTTTATCTGATGGGTTAACAGCATGGACCCCAGCAGTAGACAACAACCTATCCTCTGTGATACATACCAAATTCAACATTCATCTCTCGTGACTAGCCAGACTAGGATCCATCCATGCTCTGAAGCTTAGCTTTACACTCTGAAAGAGGAGCTGCATTCTGACAGAGTTAACCAAGCCTGCATCTCCACCACTGAGTCGATAGACCTCCTCCATCACAAACAACACCATCTGGCACCCCACATCCATTAGGCTGCATTGACCTCCACCACCAGGCCCAGTGCACCTCCCCCACCAGGCCCAGTGCACCTCCACCACCAGGCCCAGTGTACCTCCACCACCAGGCCCAGTGCACCTCCACCAACAGGCCCTAAAAAGTAAAGACCAATCCAATTTAAGGCATGATATGATCCCCTCTCCAGGCTAAATGTAGCTGTACCAGAAGGCAGTAAAAACACATCCACTCACCGCTAGGCCTGATAACACTCCTCCTCTCCTCCAGCATGCCATAAAACAAACTCTGCCCCCAGGCCCATAAACCCCACCAGGCCCAACAACACTCCTGCCACCAGGCCAATAAACTCCATCTCCAGGCCCTATAAACACCCAGGTTCATACAATGGCCCACTGTCCCCTTGACAACCAGGACGGACAGACCACAGCTAGAGGAAGTGTCAACAGTCCCATTCAATAACATAGGCAAAGAGCTAGGTCACATCTGCTCTAACAACTCAATATATATCACAACAAAATCATCATACTTTACTTTTAGTCTCATGCGTACTATTCTGCTACTTCCCTGCTCATATGGAAAAAGCAACATTTCAAAGACATGTTGCTGGCATTAAAGGACACGCAGTGATGTCGAAATACGGAGAGACTAACTCAGCCCATTAGAAAGAGAGAAGAGAAAGGGGAAGGGAGAGAGAAAGAGAGTGTGAGAGAGAGAATGTCAGCTCACAGGGTCGTCCAGTGATGGAAGGAGGGAGGCAGATGAGAGATGAACACCAGCCACTGGGGGACTAGTCAGTGTCTCGGTCTTTCCGTCTGTGTGAGTACGTGAGGGAGAGGTGGAGAAAAAAAGCTTAGAAACAAGAACCCAGTGTCATGGTATCTAAGCAACCATCTCCATCTCCCTGGTGACAGGGACTGACATCACTTCCCGTCTGTGCATCTGCACAGGGCTAACAATGTGTTGGTCTGTGGGGTAATAAGGTTCAAGTGTACATAATGTTTTGTTTTTCAGCATGTGTATACAGCTCACTGGACTGTGTGCAGTTAGTACAGGTGTCTGTATAATACACGCTACAGGATTTATTGCCAACAATATTTAATGGATGAGTTGAGTTATGTGAGTGTCTGCAATGTGTATGTGTGTGCAGTGTGAAGCTCATTTTGGGCACATATGTGGACACTGCCATGTGCGCATGCGGTCAGCCGGATTGTGCATTATGCCAGGGAAAACATGGCCAAGCGACGCCATCTGGTAGAACTACTTGGCACAGGAGGCCTCGGTATGGTTCCACAACATATTGGAGTAGTTAGAATTAACACTGACACCATTTGGCAGAAACACACTTCAAACTATATATCGGTGTGTCTATTTTAGTCATTCTCACACACTGCTGTAGTGTTAATACACACATTCAGACAGACTACTGTCAGAAAGAGTTGGATAACAGGCATTCGGGCACAGATCAATCTATGTCAGGCCTCTCCAACCCTGTTCCTGGAGAGCTACAGTCTTGCAAGTTTTTGCTCCAGCTAATTATTAGAATCAGGTGCGCTAGATTAGGACTGTAGTGAAAACCTACAGGACGGTAGCTCTCCAGGAACAGGACTGTAGTGAAAACCTACAGGACGGTAGCTCTCCAGGAACAGGGCTGTAGTGAAAGCCTACAGGACGGTAGCTCTCCAGGAACAGGACTGTAGTGAAAGCCTACAGGACGGTAGCTCTCCAGGAACAGGACTGTAGTGAAAGCCTACAGGACGGTAGCTCTCCAGGAACAGGACTGTAGTGAAAACCTACAGGACGATAGCTCTCCAGGAACAGGACTGTAGTGAAAACCTACAGGACGGTAGCTCTCCAGGAACAGGACTGTAGTGAAAACCTACAGGACGGTAGCTCTCCAGGAACAGGACTGTAGTGAAAACCTACAGGACGGTAGCTCTCCAGGAACAGGACTGTAGTGAAAACCTACAGGACGGTAGCTCTCCAGGAACAGGACTGTAGTGAAAACCTACAGGACGGTAGCGCTCCAGGACAGAGTTGGAGAGCCCTGGTCTATGTGTACACTCACTTTTAAAAAGGACTCTACACATTGGTTGGCTCCTTGACAAAATGTATCTATTTCATCTCAATAAAACAACGTAATATAGCTCAAAAACACAACTTCAGAAAAAGTTAAACCTCAATAAAAAAGACATTTCATATAAACAATTAAATGAATGTAAAACAGGTTTCCATACAAGCACACAACAGTAATGAACACTGTCCTCCCATTGGGTTGGCTTCATTAGGTGTGTGATAGGGTGTGTGTTTGTGTGCATATGCATGAGTGTGTGCTTGCATGTCCTTCCCTCATCATCTCCAATAACTCTACAGTACAAACTTTTGATATAAAATAAGAAAAAAAAAAAAAAAAAAAAAAGCCAGAGAAGAAACTAGGAAAACTACATCTCCCAGTCTGCCCCCATGATGAAACTGAAAATGTTGGTTGCTGGGGGATATAGTCTTTTTGGGTCCAAACTCAAATAAGGTCCATGAGAATCTCGTCCTCCATGACGGAAGACACCTGGGGCATCCCGGGGGGCTGGGCTCCAGGGCCCCTCTGACCAGCAGCCATCATCATCTGACCTGAGAGGGAGAGAGAGAGGAGAGAGTTAACCTGGGACAGCAACGTGCATTGATGACATTATCATAAACAGTGCTAATAAACTACAGACTAACTACTGTTGAGTTACAGGTAGAGTCAGCGACGCACGAAGTAAACAGCATTATCGAGCAGCCTTGAGCAAAAACCAAGAATGTGAAGTGCGAGTCTAAACTGCTCAGCTATTAGGTTGCAGCAAAGGGCACCATGCACATACTCTATGAGACAGCATCACTCTAATCTGTGACATCCTCAATTCATCCTGCTGCTGGTGTCAACACCATATAGCCCAGTCTCAGTCTGATAACCATAGGCACAGATGGGAGAGATATGTTCAATCAGCCTCCCTTTTGAATTTAGCAGTTTACACACAAAAGGTCAAATCATTAGGAAACAATTGTTTCCTAATGACAGATAGCATTCTAAAGCCAATCCTTGCACTGATGTCTAGCTCCAAACTGTCTTCACAGTGTGTGATGTGAGTGAAAGGGTCCACGGCTGTAGCTAACCTGCCAGGGGCTGTCTCCACTGGGCCTGCATTTGGGGGCCCGCTCCTGGAGTAGGGTGGACCAGCTGCCCTCCCAGCCCCTGGTGAGGCATCATGCCCTGCATGTGACCAACACCACCCTGCTGAGAGACAGGAACACAACACCTAGGTTACCATCAATCATTCAGTAGGTAGGACCTTCATTCTTATATCCTTTATCATTAACCAATAGAGACAAGTATTACATATTTAGAAGCCTTTCTAGAGTGTGCAGTGGTGATCTAGCCCTGGCTACAAGACGATGCACTATAACAAATGTATTTCATGAATGACGGTCAAGGCTGGTAGAGTTAACTGTTGTGTTCTTACTGGCTGCTGTTGGCTGAGGAGGAGACTGCGCAGCTGCGGATTGGCTCCTGGGTTTGGTAGGCGGAGCATGGCACCCTGGGGTGGGGCCTGTCCACCCTGAGCGACCTGGTTGGTCGGAGCACCGGTGACAGGCGGCTGCTGATTAGGTGCGCCGGATGCTCTCATCGTCATCTGCATGAGAAGCAGAGTCGAAGAGGTTTAGAAGAAGGTTGGAGAGATAAGAGGACTAAGTAGAGAGACTTTAAATACAGTGCCTTCAAACAGTATTCACACCCCTTCCCTTTCCATATTTTGTTGTGTTACAGCCTGAATTTAGATTTAGTGTCACTGATCTACACACAAAATTGAATGTTGTTTGTATAACATTTTAGAAAAAAAAAAATAATCTAAACTGAAAAGTCTTGAGTCAATAAGTATTCAACCCCTTTGTTATGGCAAGCCTAAATAAGTTCAGGAGTAAAACTTGGCTTAACAAATCACATAATAAGTTGCATGGACTCAATGTGTGCAATAATAGTGTTTAACATGATTTATGAATTACTAGACCATCTCTGTACCCCACACATACAGTACAACCATCTGTAAGGTCCCTCAATCGAGGAGTGAATTTCAAGCAGATTCAACCACTATAGAATAGCTATCTTCAAAGTAATGACTCGGGATGTCGGGTTTGAAATGAAAGCTTCTTTTAGTAATAATATTGGTTCATGTTACATTTATCAACTTTAGATTCTACAAACAATAAAAGTAAGTCGCTAGCGAAAAGTCAGGATAATCACTTGACATAACTGGCGCGATCTCTCTCTACCCCTTGTCGTAAGGCATTCTGGAACTTGCAGTCAAAAGCGTAATCCAATACAACAAAATATGTATGTAGTTCTCTCAATCTCCAACACACAAATTCTAATATAATTACATATGTAAATAACTAATTAAAATATCTTTAGATACAGCTCAATGAATTAACTTAAACATTAACTCTGTAAACCATTAAAGTTACAACACCCCCCCCCCCATGAACAACTGTGTTCATCTAAATCTCTAGGCAGTATATCAATTGAATAGGTCTCCTCAACAAAGTCCCTGGAGCAGTACGAACTGAACATGACCTAACTAGGCCATCTCGGCCTGGAAACAGTTCCTCAATCTTTCCTAGTTTCCGGGTTTGTCTGGGTGTGCCATCTTCTCCAATGAGTACAACGTCACCCGCTTTCAGTGGGGTGGGCTGTGGTGTGTCACAGCGGTGTGCTGACTTTAGATCCAGCAAGTAGTCTCTTCGCCAACTGTTCCAGAAGCTGGTCACAAGTCTCTGCCTGTACTTCCATCTGCGTGTCATTTCCTCCTTGTTTAGCGTTGGGTGTTGAGTGTCAGCTGGAAATGGCTTTGGAGGCAAAGAGGTTATTCTTTTACCCACCAGGAAAGTGTGCTGGGGTCAGGGGTTGTGGTTCATCCACTTCAATGTGCACAAAGGTCAGAGGCCTAGAATTTAGGATGGCTTCAACCTCTGTCAGGACTGTGCACATCTCTCAAAAGTTAAGTGAAGCTCTCCCAAGAACCTTTCGCAGGCATGTTTTCACTGACCTGACGAGTCTTTCCCAGAATCCGCCCCACCAGGCTGCTCGCTCGTCGATGAACCTCCAGGTGATGCCCCTTTCTGAGAAGAACGCCAAGAGTTGGGGCTCTTTGATTGCCTTCCACAGCTCTTTCAAGTCCTGATCAGCTCTCTTGAACGTTTTTTTGCATTGTCTGAGTAGATTACCTTACATAATCCTCTCCTTGAGATGAATCTTTTTAGAGCCAACAGGAATGTCTCTGTTGACTGATCTGAGACCAGTTCCAAATGCACTGCTCTGGTTACAGCACAAGTGAACAGTGCAATGTATGACTTCTTCACAGAACCATTTTCTTTCACGTAGAGTGGTCCTGCAAAATCCACACCTGTGACTTCGATTGGTGGGGATTCAGTTATTCTGTCTTTTGGTAAAGGCACAGTGACCTGCTGTCTGGCCCTTGCCTTGAATCTCTTGCACACTATACATCTTGCCACTGTGCTCTTGACTAGCTGCCTAGCACGCAAGATCCAGTATCGCTCTCTGATTTGTACTAGAGTGTCTCTTGCTCCAGAATTCATGGTGGTACTGTATCAGCATTTCTGAGTATCTGTACTTGTTGGGCAGAACCCATGGGTGCTGCTCTCTGAATGTGAAGTTGGACTGTTGCAGTCTTCCTCCTACACTGAGTAGTTCGTGTTCGTCCAAGAACGGTTTCAGTTCTCTGATTTTACAGTCATCGTTTAGGCTTTTTCCTGCCTTCAGTAGTTTGATCTCCTGTCCAAAACTCTGTTGTGTTACCTTGATCCAGTACTTTTCTGCATCGAACAGTTCGTCAGCAGTCAGTTCACCTTGCATCTTTATGTTTGTACGAGCATTGGCTATGAATCTCTTTATCCAGGCGGTGACTCTGAACACTTTTCAGTTTGCTGTACCTTTCGAGCTCCAACACAGGTTCAGTGATGTCTGTGCTGTTTGCTGCGAAGTTGTACAGTAACCTGGCAACTGGACTTGAGTTCTGTATTTACCTCTTCTGGAACCTTGTTATCATCAGTCTCCTCGGCCTGATTGGGTGATGTCAGAATTCTGGGTCCATTCCACCATAGCTCGCTCTGTGTCAAGTTTCGAACAGTTTGTCCTCTTGTAGGGAGGTCGGCTGAGTTAGTTTTCCCTTCAATACGTGACCATGACTCTGGATTGGTCAAGGACTGGATCTCGGTCACTCTGTTCGCGACAAACTGTTTCCATTTCTGAGCTGAGCTGCAAACCCAATGCAGCACGATCATCGAGTCTGTCCACATCTTGATTCGTTTTTCTTCCATTTTCAGTGTGGTCATCAGGTTGTTTGCTAGTCTCGCTCCAATCACAGTTCCCATGAGCTCCAGGTGTGGCAGCGTCATTTTCTTGAGTGGGGCTACGCTGGACTTGGATGCGACTAGACTTGTTTTTTCCCTGTCTTGTGATTCACCTTGCAAGTAAGCTACTGCACTGTAAGCCCTTTCACTTGCATCACAGAACACGTGTAGTTTCAGGGTGTGGCTGTTCTGTGGCCGCATGTCTGTCTGTTCTGTACCACCTTGGCATGGTGAGCTGGTGTAACTGGGGTAGTTCTGAACACCACTGTTGCCATTCTCATGTCAGATCAGGTGGTAATTCTTCGTCCCAGCTGAGTCCCCTCTCCCACATTTCCTGGAACTTGCACTTGATCCTGATGGTGAAGGGGGTCAGGAAACCAAGAGGGTCGAAGATACGTGCAGACGACTGCAGAACACTTCTCTTTGTGTTTTCCCTTTGCTTTAGAATGCTTAGTAGCGGCCTGAGGTCAAACACAAAGTCATCTGTTTCCGGTCTCCATACTAAACCTAAAACCTTCAGCACTCCTTGTGTTTCTAGCATCAACGGGTGGTCAGTTGTCGTACTCTCCTCCAATTTTGTTTTCAATTCAGGAGAGTTGGTCATCCACTTGCAGAGGTCCATGCCTGCAATCGACAGCATTCGCTTTGCAGTTGTTGTCACAAGGTAAGCCTCTTCAACATTGCGTGAACTTGCAATGAAGTCATCTACATAGAGTGACTCTCTCGGTATCTCTACAACTTCTGGTTGTTCTGTTTCATATTGTTTCAGGTGCTTCCTGATTGTAGCTGCCAGCAAGAATGGACTTGGGGAAGCTCCAAATACCACTCTTTTCATCCTCAGCACCTCTTCAATTTCTCCCCTTGGTGGGCCTGTGAGCCATAGAAATCTCACGGCGTCTCTGTCTCGCTCTGCTAGGGATATCTGCAGGAAAGCCTTCTTGATGTCTGCCATGAATGCGATCTCATGTAGTCTGAACTTTATCAGAACGCTGAGCAGATCCGGATTCAGGTTCGGTCCTGTGAGTAGACAGTCATTGAGGGATGGACAGCCATCTTCATGGTACGAGGCATCAAACACCACTCTCAGTTTTGTCGTCACCTTATCTTCTCGGAGTACTGCATGGTGAGTTAACCTCTCTAGGGTAGGGGGCAGTATTTAGACGGCCGGATGAAAAACGTACCCAAATTAAAACGGCCTACTACTCGGGCCCAGGAACTAGAATATGCATATTATTAGTAGATTTGGATAGAAAACACTCAGAAGTTTCTAAAACTGTTTGAATGATGTCTGTGAGTATAACAGAACTCATATGGCAGGCAAAACCCTGAGAAAAATCTAACCGGGAAGTGAGAATTCTGCTGCTTGTAGTCCTTTCAAGTCCTTGCCTTTCTAACAGAGTGAGTTAGTGTTCATTTTGCACTTCCTAAGGCTTCCACTAGATGTCAACAGTCTTTAGAGAGTTATTTGAGTCGTCTATGATGAACAGAGACAGAATGAGAAGGCTGAGAAGTTGGTGAAGAATGCGACGCGTGTTCATGCGAGAGGTAGCTCCACGTTCCAAAATGTTTTTCAAGACACTGGTTTCGTCCGGTTGGAATATTACTGAATCTTCACGTTCTAAAGGCCCTAAAGATTTATGCTTTACAACGTTTGACATGTTTGAACAAACGTAAATAGATTTATTTTTTTTACTTTTCTTCGTGACATTTTCCTCGCGCGTCCTACATTTGGAGTAGCTGAACGCGCGAACAACAAGGAGCTATTTGGACATAAATTATGGAGTTTATCGAACAAAACATTTATTGTGGACCTGGGATTCCTGGAAGTGCCTTCTGATGAAGATTACTAAAGGTAAGCGAATATTTCTAGTTTTATTTATGCTTTTAGATTACTCAAAAATGGCGGCTATCTGTATTGCTTGATGTCTTTTTCTGAGCGCAGTACTCAGATTATTGCAAAGTGTGCTTTCCACGTAAAGTTATTTTGAAATCGGACAACGTGGTTGGATTCAGGAGATGTTTATCTATAATTCTTTGAATAACAATTTAATATTTTATCAAGGTTTATGAATAGTATTTTTGTAAATCGGTGTGCTGATCCACCGGCAGTTTGAGTCAAAATATTTTCTGAACGTCACAAGCCATTGTAAAATGCTGTTTTTGGATATAAATATGAACTTGATCGAACAAAAAAATGCATGTATTGTGTAACATGATGTTCTAGGAGTGTCATCTGATGAAGATCATCAAAGGTTAGTGCTGCATTTAGCTGTGTTTTGGGTATTTGTGATGCATGCTAGTTGCTTGGAAATGGCTGTATGTTTTTTTGCGTCTATGTACTCTCCTAACATAATCTAATGTTTGGCTTTCGCTGTAAAGCCTTTTTGAAATCGGACAACGTGGTTCGATTCAGGAGAAGTGTATCTATAAAATGGTGTAAAATAGTCCTATGTTTGAGAACTTTGAATTATGACATTTTGTGGTTTTAAATTTGGCGCTCTGATTTGTCACTGGCTGTTGAATAGTGTGGGACGATTTCGTCCCACATCCCCTAGAGAGGGTAAGTAGTATTTTACATTGTCTGCGCTTGATGCGTTGTCCTTGGGCACGTCCTCTGCCATATCCTGTTGTAAGTAGTTCTCTACGACTTCATTGTATCTGCTGTACAACGTCACATCCTTCTTCAGTCTTTTCTTCAGACCTTCAAACCGTTTCTTGGCGATTCTATAGTCGTCTTGGAGTTCTGGCATTTCTCGTTTCTATGGCAACTCCACGTGGTATCGCCCATCTTTGAAGGTGGTTGTTTCCTCGAACTTCTGTAGAGCCTCGTTTTCCTCTGGGTTCTGTGTTTTCTCGCTTATAATACCCAGAGACTCAAGCTCCCAGAATGCATGCAGTTGTTTGGAGACTAGTGTGTCTTCAAGTGGGATGAACATGCAGGTTGCCTCGGCAACACTTGACATGGACACGGGTCCCAGCACCAACCACCCAAAGGTGCTCTCTAAAGCAACCAGCGTCTCCGTCAGTCGCTCCACTCTGCCTGATACTATCTGCCAGTAGTAGTCTGCTCCCATCAGGACAGAGAGTTCAGGATCATTGTCATCTCCTGGAAAGTCTGCGAGCTGCAGTCCCTTTCTATTGAGCTCATGTTGAATCTGTTCACCAGGAACCTTCATCACAGCTGTGCACACTTGTGGGATTTCAATTGCCTCTCTCTCTATTCTCTGCTGTTTGTCCCAGACATTCTCCAAGATGACTTTCACTGTGTTGCGTTGGGGCGTTGCTGGAGCAGAGGGGCCAAACGTGTGAAGAGTGAGTGCCTCTTGTCTGATTACTGGTAGCTTCAAGCCCTTCACAAGGTTTTCATGTATGAAGCTTCTCTGACTGCCTCCATCTAGGAAGCAACGAGCTATCTTCCTGTCCGATGGGCCTTCTACCCATGCCTTTGCCGTTTGTAGCAACACAGTGTTCTGTCCATCTGGTTTCATCTTCACCGGATGGGGAATAACTGAGGAAACAACAGCATCTGCAATAACAGTAGGGACTGCATACAGCCAGCCAGAAGGAACAAAACTGTCTATTCTGTGACAGTGCAGACCACAAATCAGAACACTGCCCTGACCACAATATTGCTACACACAAAGAGAAACTAAAGAAAATGTGAAGATGCTTTTTATGTTTAGGACAGAAACACATTACAGAATTTTGCTATGTGTTTCTGTCCTAAACATAAAAAGCATCTTCACATTTTCTTTAGTTTCTCTTTGTGTGTAGCAATATTGTGGTCAGGGCAGTGTTCTGATTTGTGGTCTACACTGTCACAGAATAGACCGTTTTGTTCCTTCTGGCTGGCTGTATGCAGTGCCACAGCAGATGGCATGTTGGGTCTTTTTGTTTTCATTTCATTGGAGGAGCATGACTTGTTCCATGGTTTGCTCTCTTTCTGTTGGTTGCATGATCTTGTCATTTGTAGCGCTCTCTCCCTGCTCTGAACCTCCTTCTGTAGGAAACTGACGATCTCAGCCACTTTCCATTTATCATCTACTCCCCTCTGATGACTATAGTCAAGAGCTATGTCCTCTGGAATCATCTGCAGTAAGATTGGGCATAGTAGGCTTCCATAGGTTTCTGACACTACACCCAGTGATTCCAAGCTCCTAATCTGAATTTCACATTCATCATATAGCTGCCTCAATGCATTTAAGTCAGAGGATTTCTTCACAGGAGTGAGATTCAGCAGCTTTGACATGTGAGCACTAATCACAAGATCTTTTTCCTTCCAAATCTGCTCTTGAGCAGAGCGATTGCGTCATCATAATTACTGTCTGTTAACATCAGTCCTGCTACTGCCTTTGCAGCTGGTCCAGTGAGGGATGTTTTCAAATATGTCAACTTTTCTTTATTACACAGTGAATCATTGTTGTGGATAGCGGTCTCATACTCGCTCCAAAACTCCTGCCACATAATGACATCTCCATAGAATTTTTCAATAATCAACTTTGGGTGCCTTACTGATTGTCTCTGTGATGTTTGAGTTAGCGTCACTCACCCGTGCTGGCAGTGGATTGAGGTCCTGTTTTTTATTTATCACTCGTTGTGCACGGCTCTTCAGCATGATAACGCGCTTTTTGTAATCCTCCGTGCATGCAATCTCCACCTCCAATCCGTCCAATGGCGTTAACTGTTCAATTCCACGATCAAGTTCAAACAAACTGTCCTCCTTAGTTGATAGCAATTCCAACAATGTACTCAAGTGATCGGTATCCGAATTTGACTGGGTTATTTCCACGTCAATCTGATTCAAAATCCGTGTTGTGGCACCTCGAATGGTACCCCGCTTTCGTCTCATTCTTTCTGCTTCATGCCGACGTTCCTCCTCAGCCATTTCAGCCGCTTCATCCCTACAATCTTCGTCGCAGCTCATACTTTTCCCGGGTTTCGGCACCAAAATATAGAATAGCTATCTTCAAAGTAATGACTCGGGATGTCGGGTTTGAAATGAAAGCTTCTTTTAGTAATAATATTGGTTCACGTTACATTTAACAACTTTAGATTCTACAAACAATAAAAGTAAGTTGCTAGCGAAAAGTCAGGATAATCACTTGACATAACTGGTGCGATCTCTCTCTACCCCTTGTCGTAAGGCATTCTGGAACTTGCAGTCAAAAGCGTAATCCAATACTAACCAATACAACAAAATATGTATGTAGTTCTCTCAATCTCCAACACACAAATTCTAATATAATTACATATGTAAATAACTAATTAAAATATCTTTCGATACAGCTCAATGAATTAACTTAAACATTAACTCTGTAAACCATTAAAGTTACAACAACCACAAAGACCAAGGAGGTTGTTCAATGCCTCACAAAGAAGGGCAGCGATTAGTAGATGTGTAAAAAGAAAAGCAGACGCTGAATATCCATTTGAGCATAGTGAAGTTATTAAATCGGCTTTGGAAGGTGTATCAATACACCCAGTTACTACGAAGATACAGGCGTCCTTCCTAACTCAGTTGCCGGAGAGGAAGGAAACTGCTCAGGGATTTCACCATGAGGCCAATGGTGACTTTAAAACAGTTACAAAGTTGAATGGTTGTGATAGGAGAATGGAAACCTGTACAGCAGGGATCATAAACTAGATTCAGCCGCGGAACGATTTTTTCTTCAGCGGACGGTCAGGGGGCCGGAACATAATAACAAATCATTTGTAGACTTCAAATTGACCGCAAGAAGCCAAAACAGATATAATATTTGACTAAAATATAATCATTTCAAACCTTGCTTACATTTGTACACAATCACATATATCTCTCTATTATACATTGGAATACTTTGGAGATTTCAAAAATTAAAAACACTTGGCGCTGATTTGCTGGTGTTTTTTCAGTCTTATGTCCAACAGAATATATTCCAAAACATGCATCCTGTTTGCAACAAGGCACTTAAAATGTGACAATTTTTTTTTACACTTTTTGTCCTGAAAACAAAGCGTTATGCTTGGGGCATATACAACACAACACAACACATGACTGAGTACCAGTCTTCATATTTTAAAGCATGGTGGGGCTGCATCATGTTATGTGTATGCTTGTCATCGGCAAGGACTAGGGAGTTTTTTGGGATAAAAATAAATGGAATACAGCTATAAGCACAGTCAAAATCATAAAGGAAAACCTGGTTGTCTTCTTTCCAACAGATACTGGGAGAGGAATTCATCTTTCAGCAGGACAATAACCTAAAACACAAGGCCAAATCTACACTGGAGTTGCTTACCAAGACGACAATGAATGTTCCTGAGTGGACGAGTTACAGTTTTGACTTAAATTGGCTTGAAAATCTATGGCAAGACTTGAAAATGGCTGTCTAGCAATGATCAACAATCAACGTGACAGAGCTTAAAGAATTTTAAGAAGAATAATGGGCAAATATAGTACAATCCAGAAACTTACCCAGAAAGACTCACAGCTGTAATCGTTGCCAAAGGTGCTTCTTCAAAGTATTAATCAGGGGTGTGAATACTTAGGTTAGAGATATTTCTGTACTTCATTATCAATAAATTTGCTAACATTTTTAAACACATTTTCACTTTGTCATTATGGGGTATTTGTGTGTAGATGGGTGAGAAAAAAAAAGTATTTAATCCATTTTGAATTCAGGCTGTAACACAACATGAAATAAGTCAAAGGGTATGAATACTTTCTGAAGGCACTGTACATATGATTCATTGGAATGGTGTACCGGGTTCACTTTAAAAAGAGACAGGCCGAATGTAACAATGTAACTCACTGAACCCAGAACATGCTGGGCTGGCTATATTGGTAGCAGTGAGCACCCATCGAGACAGTGTGAGAGAGTAGCCAACACATGCAGAGAGGAGAGGAGCTGCTCACCATCCAGGCAGGTGCCAAAACGAGCACAGGGAGAATTTGTCTGGTAAAGTTCAGTGCATTTTTAAAAATGTATTTTGGGTGAGAGTTTTTGTGTATATGTGTGTGAGTCTCACCAGGTTGGCCTGTCTCTGCTGTTCCTCCATCAGAGTGACCTGACTAACAGAGGGCATGCCCACCACCACAGACTGAACAGAGGAGAGAGAGAAGAGGAGGAAGAGGAGGTGCAGAAGGGGAGGAGATGAAAGTCATTGCGGGACATGCAGTCATTGCGGGACAATAGAAACAGGAGATGCAGACAAGAGGAGAGTGTGAGGGGGGAAGGGAGAGGGAGGAAAGGAGGAGTGCACAAGCTGAGACACCACAGGATTAATCACAGTACCTGCTGCTGCACGTTGCCATGGGAGACAGGGATGGGCCCCTGCGGCCGGTTGAGGAAGTTCTGATTGGGTTGAACCTGGCCAGGTGGCCCTGGCATCGGCCCTCCTGAACCTAACTGGAGAAGAGAACCAACAAGGTTACTTTTCTAGTGTAAGGTTTACATGTGTAACCAACATCCCTATAACTGTGACACATACTTATAATGGTATTCCTGCCTATCCTGTCTAATCCTGGCACTGGATGAGACAACACCACCATCTACGACATGTGTCAAACTCAAGGGCACAAGACGGTTCAATCCTGCCTGCAGTTTTTTGAATCTATAACATTTTTTCGGGGGAAAACCAATCTCAATTGACATTGCAATGACTAAAACCAAAGCAAAACTGTAGAAATTATAATCGACCTACATTTATAGTCTCTTCACTCTGTCCAGTTCGCTAACAGTCATCGAAAGCTAGACAGTCAGGGAGCACCTAAAATTCCAAAAGTGATGGAGGAATATTTTCGCACATTTTTACGGCAAGGAAATATTACCCATTTGAAGTGCGGCCCTCCAGACCTCAGTGAAGACAGAATGTGGCCCACGGTGTAAATTAGTTTGACAACCCTGATCTAGGATCTGTAGTCTCTCAGGATAAAAGCTGTCCGTCTCCTCTCCTCTATTTTCTCCTCTCTCTTCCCTGTGGACTTCCTATTTAACTCAGCAGCCTGCCTTTAAAACACCCAGAGCACACATTAAAGGCCCAGTGCAGTCAAAACGTGATTTTACTGTGTTTTACACACTGAGGTTGGAATAATACTATGAAAATTATGATAATGCTCTTTAAGTGTCAGAGCTGTTTTAAAAGACCATCTGAAATATTGTTTTGGTGGGTTGGCGTTTTGGCCTACCTGGTGACATCACCAGGCAGTAAATTAGTTAATAGACCAATAAGAGAGAGTTCCAAACCTCTCTGCCAATAACAGCTAGTTAAGTTTTCCCCCCTCCACTCAGACCATTCCCAGACAGCTTAAGAAAATGATCTTTGCTAAGAAGCTATTTTTGACAATTTTAACTAGGGATGTGCATGTATTCAAATAATAGGCCTATTTTAACATTGAAAAAGCCTTTTCTAAATTTCAAATAATTAATAAAACATTTTCTGTATAGTTTTTAATAAAACAAACTTTACAATGTAGTTTTTATGACATGCTCCCAGAAAAAAGAAAAGAGGTATCCTTCACGTGTGTAGCTTGTTATTTATGTTGGCCAATCAAAGCTGCGTAGAGGCTCAATGTGTAGAAAATGTAGTGAGAGTTTACTAATACATGAGAGATAGAATAAAATGATGTAATTAAAAGTTAGCGAAATGAGAACGGGTAGGCTACAGCGAGTTGTTAGCCTAGCTAACTATAGCCGTCTCTCTCTCCCTCCGCTCCTATCTCACATACACCGTCCCCTCTACAGCTGCAGCAATAGTGCGCCAGCCTCTCTCCTTCAGGCAGCAGTGCTCAGGTTAAAGTTTAAAAACCACATGTATTTAGAATATCCAGATATCTGACAAATATTCATGATACTATTCAAATAGTGAAACTATTTCTAACCCCCATCCATAATTAAATACAATCACAGTAAGGTACTTAATTGTTACCCAGAAATGATTTGATATTGAGAGAAAAACAGCTGCATCGGACCTTTAACATCAAGTCATCTGTATGGTTCAGGGAAAATATTCAATTTGGGTCTTTCACGCTTATAAAATCATATCTAAATCACCAGTAACACTATTGCAGAGCCTCGTCTGGAAAAAAATACCCCAAACAACGATCAAATAATTTACATTTTAATTGTGTTAAGATTGCCATAGCAATTGTCTATTATCAATGCAGCTTTGAATATGTAATGTGACACAAGGCAAAAAAAAATGTCTTCATTATAATTTCATGTCTCTGTCTTCTCTAAATACACACGGTCTAACATGTTTTTCACATAAAATTAGCAGCATGAGTAGACAGGCGGCATCAACTATAATGGGAGCAGAAAGGCTGTGAGGATATAAAGTCATGCAGACCACAGGCAGGTTGGATTTGTAACTGAGGCATTCCGTTTCTCTGTCACAAAAAATCTGCACGCTAAATGTTTACCTGAAGGAAAACACGGTATCCTAACGGTTGTTAGAATTGTGTTGGCTGTAATCGAGATCAAACCAGAAATGACAAGGGGCAGTGCTCTCAAACTGGAAAACCTTTTCCGTGGTTAGCGCGTTGGACTAGTAACCGAAAGGTTGCAAGATCGAATCCGCGAGCTGACAAGGTACAAATCTGTCGTTCTGCCCCTGAACAAGGCAGTTAACCCACTGTTCCTAGGCCGTCATTGAAAATAAGAATTTGTTCTTAACTGACTTGCCTAGTTAAAAAGGTAAAAAGATATTTACAAAAATGTACCACCTCATTGGCCCAAGACTGCTCTTGGGAAGCCCTTCCACAGTGCTGGCCTAGTATAGCTCCAGTCAGTAGCGCGTATACTACTCCCCTTTCTCCAGGTTTAATCCCTTCATTCCCTCCTAACTCACAGAGTGGTGCTGCTTGACCTGTCTGTCTGATGCACCAAGCAGTGTTTGTAGCTGTTGATGACCCGTGTCTGTATGACTCACCGAGCGGTGCTGCTGGACCTGTTTGTGGCTGTTGATGACCCGTGTCTGTATGACTCACCGAGCGGTGCTGCTGGACCTGTTTGTGGTTGGTGATGACCCGTGTCTGTATGACTCACCGAGCGGTGCTGCTGGACCTGTTTGTGGTTGGTGATGACCCGTGTCTGTATGACTCACCGAGCGGTGCTGCTGGACCTGTTTGTGGTTGGTGATGACCCGTGTCTGTATGACTCACCGAGCGGTGCTGCTGGACCTGTTTGTGGTTGGTGATGACCTGTCGGATGCCGTTGACGAAGCCGCTCTGGTCGTTGGGGATGAGGCCCATGAAAATCCTCTTCTTGGAGGAGTAGAGCAGCATGAGCACCCGCACCTCACAGGGGGCGCTGTGGGGGAAGTGGACGCACCCCGCCTGCAGCCAGAGGGGGGACATAGGTCAGCACTGTCTGTCAGTCTGTCACAGCCCTCGTCATAGTTCAAGTGATACAAAACCAGTCAACCTGACCTGAATTCAATCGGACCTGGGTAATCTCACAGGCTGCATGCAGTTTTTCTATGACGCCTTGAAAATCTCTGTTGCGTTTACTAAATAATGAGCAACATGGTGCCCCCTCTAGTGTTCTCAGAGTGTAACTGCAGCCTATTTATATCTGCCTAGTCCATCTAGTGCACAATGGAGGGAACTGCTGATGTCTATTGTTGGAGACTCCACTGTATTGAATATTGAGATGGAAAAGGATAGGAACAGATGGCAGCAAAAATAGAGCATGTGAAGCAGAAGAGCTGGACTTACAAATCCAGTGGCCATGATACGATAAAGACCTTTTAGTGACTCCACATCTTTGTTGGTGAAGAGAAACTGAACCATTCTAGAGTTTCTGAAGAGGGGACCGAGTGTTGTCTGGGGAGGGAGAAAGACTTTACTTAGATGTCTGTATTCTCAATGTCATCGAGTAATGTCTGAGAACACACACGCAGAGAGGGTTCTCTCACCAGTAACTGTTGTGGGATCAACTGCATTATGAGCTTCTGTGGCCACTGGTCGGCATTTCTGTCATGAACAACAGGGAACAAACCAATCAGAACTCTCCATACATATAGCAATACACACAATGACCAATCAGTGCAGCTGACACTGGCATGATAACAAAGATAGTTGCAGTGAAACACTCACAGGTTCTCTCCTTGGTTGACTTGCACCTGGCAGGGCAGGGAGCGAGTGAGTTTGGTATTGGAATCCATAGACGAGGCTTTGGGCTTCTGAAGTGATGGATGGAGAGAGGGTGGGGGAGGTAGGGAGGGAGGAGAGGAATGGAGGGATGTTTGGAGAAACGGAAGGAGAGGTTTGGAAGTTAGCATACAGAGTGACCAGGGGGCTTCAGTCCTACACCCAGGGGCACCATTTGAATAAAAACCTCCATGTTAGAAATTACCCAACATGCAAAATAGTGCTGCCAGCGTTCATCTTCAGGGGATCAATAGTTAATCAATCCCAGATTGGTCAGCTCTGCTGCAGTCCCTGTTGACCATTACTACTGCATTGTGTTGGGATTAAAGACCAGATGTATGGGCTCTTTATATGTGTACTGTACAGCATTTGGGAGGACTCTCGTGGATTAGGGGAGACTAAGATATGGAGCCAGCAATATCCTGACCTGAACATTACAAGGAACATATACAAATCTAACCTGAATGCTCCATCTATTGATACGTGACTTCAGATGCACTTTAGTGACCTGTGGCAATACTATGTCTATTGTCTGTGTGTTTGGTGATTTTGTGGTCTAACTGTGTGTTGGTTACAGTGTGAGGGCTTGTTGCACATTGTTGTGTGATAGTTTCATGGTCAACAGGTATCACATTTTTTTGTCATTTAGCAGACGCTCTTATCCAGAGCAACTTACAGTAGTGAATGCATACATTTCATTTCATGCATTTTTTGTACTGGCCCCCCGTGGGAATCGAACCCACAACCCTGGCGTTGCACACACCATGCTGGCGTTGCAAACACCATGCTCTACCAACTGAGCCACAGAAGAAGTAGTCCAAATCAGTCAATACTTAGTGATTATTGATCAAGCCAGGTTTTCAAAAGGCTTGGAAACACAAAGATCTCCAGAGTTGATTAGTATTTTAGATCATTAAAATGCATGTTCCCCTACAACAGGTTCAACCATGTCAAGTAACTCCATCACTTTGACCTGAGGTGAAATCCATCACAAAGGTATAGTATGATTATTCACCTCACAATCAATGACTGTTGATTCAATCAGTTCCAAGCATAGCTTTGTTGCAGACCTTATAACATTTCCTTACAAGGTCAGAGGATGACAAACACACAAATAGAAGACGTATAGACCTCTTCAGCAGCATGTTTACACCAAGTTCTAGTTTCCCTCACCTCTTGCCACTCCAGTACCCCACTCCATGCTACAATCTTATTGGCAACGCCTTGCTGCTGACCCCCAATCGGATTTGCCTGGGCTGCAGACACACCAGGCTATCAGAAGAAAATTAGAGAAAGAGAGAGCGTTAGATGAGAGAAAGACAACTTGACTGGAGGCAGAGAAGTTGAATATTGATGTGGAGTATTGTGGGAAGATGATGCAACATATGGACAGGCCTCACCATGCCAGGCTGTGAGGATGGGGGCGTCTGCTGATTGGCTATGGGCTGCTGCTGCTGAGGGGGCACCGGCTGCTGCTGATTGGGCTGTGGTTGTCCTGGTGGCTGGACTTGTTGCTGCTGCGGGGGAGGGGCTTGTTGCTGAGGCAACATGGGTGTGGAAACTGTGGTGACTGTGGATAGGCTGGGCTGACTGGAGGGAGCCAACTTCACTCCTGCTACAGATGGGAGAGTTGACTGACCGCTGAATGGGGGACCAGGATTGACCATGCCTGGGACTGGATGGGGGATGCCAAAAAAAGACAAGGTAACATACATAATAGACCCCTCATATTCAAATCTGGACCTCGAAGCCAGTTCCGTATTGTCCCCCCCCCCCCATTCTAACCATCTAATCAGGGACTGATTTCGACCCGGTGCATTTAATTATCAGGTAGAACAGAAAACCTGCAAGCTCTGGACCTCGTAGGGTAAGAGGTGAACACCCCTGTAATAGACTAACAATCAACCTGGGCTGATGATCAACCATACTGGTGACAGAGGATAGAAGAATGCAGGCTATTGGTACTCACAGCGACTCTTCTGGTTGTTGGCTGCCTCTACAGCCATCTGTGCAGCTGCCTGAGCCGCGTTAAGGGAAGGTGGGGGCTGACAGGGCAGCAAGAGAGGGAGAGAGAATACTGTGTCAGCTAAGAGCCTGTCAATCCAATGTTGATGGGCTGGTAAAAGCTGCCAAGTTAAAACATATCTTCAGTACCTGATATGGATGGGCCGTGCTTATTGGTGGAGGAGCCTGCGAGGCGGGACCAAGAGGAGGCTGACTGACAGGCAGGGGTTGAGGGGGTAGAATTGGTTTGAGAGGGCCCGATCCTCCCCCTGATGACACTGGAGAAAGAAACCTTTTAGAATTTGATGGGCCAATACTGACTTCAATCAATCTGTTCTCTGTCAAGTATTTTGAGTGCTGCTCCTCACCAGGAAGTGAGATACCCCTAACCAGGATCATGTGGAAGGGGTCTTGGCTGTAGTCTGGGTGGGGGTCGACTGGTCCCCCGACTGGTGACGCCCTATCGAACAGCGCCCGTAACGCTGGCAGTTTCCGTGGCGACACCACAGAAAAATGAATCCCTCTCTGCGGAAGAGGCACAAGGTTATTATGGGGTATCAGCAGCCATTAATAAGTACACAAGTCACATCATTCCCCAAAATGACAGAGCGTGTAGTCTATACAGGCTCTGTTAGAGGTGCTATGTTACTTACGTCTCTGATGATCTTGACCAGATTGTCTGCAGTGCAGCCCGTATAGCTGACACTCTCCACGGCAGGAAGCAGGTATGGTGGAGAGTTACACAGCAGCACACAGACTTTGTGTGTCTGGCCTCTGATTAATAGAGACAAGAGACATATGCTAGTGTGTGTGTGTGTGTGTGTGTGTGGGATGTGTGTGTCTACTAAACTCAGCAAAAAAAGAAATGTCCCTTTTTCAGGACCCTGTCTTTCAAAGATAATTCGTAAAAATCTAAATAACTTCACAGATCTTCATTGTAAAGGGTTTAAACACCGTTTCCCATGCTTGTTCAATGACCCATAAATAATTAATGAACATGCACCTGTGGAACGGTCGTTAAGACACTAACAGCTTACAGACGGTAGGAAATTAAGGTCACAGTTCTGAAAACTTAGTAAAGAGGCCTTTCTACTGACCGAAAAACACCAAAAGAAAGATTCTCAGTGTCCCTGCTCATCTGCGTGAACGTGCCTTAGGCATGCTGCAAGGAGGCATGAGGACTGCAGATGTGGCCAGGGCAATAAATTGCAATGTCCGTACTGTGAGATGCCTAAGACAGCGCTACAGGGAGACAGGACGGACAGCTGATTGTCCTCGCAGTGGCAGACCACGTGTAACAACACCTGCACAGGACCGGTACATCCAAACATCACACCTGCAGGACAGGTACAGGATGGCAACAACAACTGCCCGAGTTACACCAGGAACGCACAATCCCTCCATCAGTGCTCAGACTGTCCGCAATAGGCTGAGAGAGAATGGACTGAGGGTTTGTAGGCCTGTTGTAAGGCAGGTTCTCACCGGCAACAACGTCGCCTATGGGCACAAACCCACCGTTGCTGGACCAGACAGGACTGGCAAAAAGTGCTCTTCACTGACGAGTCGCTGTCTTGTCTCACCAGGGGTGATGGTTGGATTTGCGTTTATCGTCGAAGGAATGAGCGTTACACCGAGGCCTGTACTCTGGAGCGGGATCGATTTGGAGGTGGAGGGTCCGTCATGGCCTGGGGCGGTGTGTCACAGCATCATCGGACTGAGCTTGTTGTCATCGCAGGCAAAGCTGTGCGTTACAGGGAAGACATCCTCCTCCCTCATGTGGTACCCTTCCTGCAGGCTCATCCTGACATGACCCTCCAGCATGACAATGCCACCAGCCATACTGCTCATTCTACGCGTGATTTCCTGCAAGGCAGGAATGTCAGTGTTCTGCCATGGCCAGCGAAGAGCCCGGATCTCAATCCCATTGAGCACGTCTGGGACCTGTTGGATCAGAGGGTGAGGGCTAGAGCCATTCCCCCCAGAAATATCATGGAACTGCAGGTGCCTTGGTGGAAGAGTGGGGTAACATCTCACAGCAAGAACTGGCACATTTGGTGCAGTCCATGAGGAGATGCACTGCAGTACTTAATGCAGCTGGTGGCCACACCAGATACTGACTGTTACTTTTGATTTTGCCCCCCCCCCCTTTGTTCAGGGACACATTATTCCATTTCTGTTAGTCAGATGTCTGTGGAACTTGTTCAGTTTATGTCTGTGGTTGAAACTTGTCATGTTCATAGAAATATTTACACATGTTAAGTTCGCTGAAAATAAACGCAGTTGACAGGGAGAGGACGTTTCTTTTTTTGCTGAGTTTAGTAATAAAAAAATAACTCACATTTGCTCCCTCATCTTTTTGAAGTCATCAAAGAGCTGCAAGGCCACAGACAGACCCTCTGCGATGAGACTACAGCTCTCTGCTCCTCCTCCCATGAACCTGACAGAGACAAAGTTACACATTGATCAAGGAAGATTAACCTGTTATGGCTAGGGGGCAGTATTTTCACGGCTGGATAAAAAACGTACCCGATTTAATCTGGTTACTACTCCTGCCCAGTAACTAGAATATGCATATAATTATTGGCTTTGGATAGAAAACACTCCAAAGTTTCTAAAACTGTTTGAATGGTATCTGTGAGTATAACAGAACTCAAATGGCAGGTCAAAACCTGAGAGATTCCTTTACAGGAGGTGGCCTGTCTGACCATTTCTTGAACTTCTTTGCTATCTCTATCTTTTACAAAGGATCTCTGCTCTAACGTGACACTTCCTACGTCTTCCATGGGCGCTCAGAGCCCATTAAAAACCTGAATGTCGTCATCCCAGCCCCAGGCTGAAACACATTATCGCCTTTCTCAAGTGGCCGATCAAGGGACTGTGGGCTTAGGCGCGTGCCCTGGCCGCCCCCGTCTTTGTGATTTTTCCTCTGTTTGCCGAAAAGGAGATTCCCGGTCTGAATATTATCGCTTTTTTACGAGATAAATTGCATAAAAATTGATTTTAAACAGCGGTTGACATGCTTCCAAGTACGGTAATGGAATATTTAGAAATTTTTTGTCACGAATTGCGCCATGCGCCCGACCCTGATTTACCATTTCGGATAGTGTCTGGGACGCACGAACAAAACGCCGCTATTCGGATATAACGATGGATTATTTGGGACCAAACCAACATTTGTTATTGAAGTAGCAGTCCTGGGAGTGCATTCTGACGAAGACAACAAAAGGTAATCAAACTTTTATAATAGTAAATCTGATTTTGGTGAAGGCTAAACTTGCCGGGTGTCTAAATAGCTAGCCCGTGATGGCTGGGCTATGTACTTAGAATATTGCAAAATGTGCTTTCACCAAAAAGCTATTTTAAAATCGGACATATCGAGTGCATAGAGGAGTTCTGTATCTATAATTCTTAAAATAATTGTTATGCTTTTTGTGAACGTTTATCGTGAGTAATTTAGTAAATTGTTAGTAAATTCCCCGGAAGTTTGCGGGGGGTATGCTAGTTCTGAACGTCACATGCTAATGTAAAAAGCTGTTTTTTGATATAAATATGAACTTGATTGAACAAAACATGCATGTATTGTATAACATAATGTCCTAGGTGTGTCATCTGATGAAGATCATCAAAGGTTAGTGCTGCATTTAGCTGTCTTCTGGGTTTTTTGTGACATTATATGCTAGCTTGAAAAATGGGTGTCTGATTATTTCTGGCTGGGTACTCTGCTGACATAATCTAATGTTTTGCTTTCGCTGTAAAGCCTTTTTGAAATCGGACAGTGTGGTTAGATAAAGGAGAGTCTTGTCTTTAAAATGCTGTGAAATAGTCATATGTTTGAAAAATTGAAGTTTTTGTATTTTTGAGGAATTTGTAATTCGCGCCACGCCTATCATTGGATATTGGAGCAGGTGTTCCGCTAGCGGAACGTCTAGATATAAGAGGTTAATACTAACAAATCTTAACATGTCCTTCTAAATGGCATGACAAAAACAAATCTTACTGGATGCTGTCAATCCACGAGACAAACTCAAAGGCTGAGCTGGTTGGTGCGTGACACTGGACGTAGGATTCAGGAGCACAGTCCACTGTGTTGAACACAACAAGACCATACTGTGTGCCTCCATACTGAGAGGAGAGAAGAGGAGAAGAGAATTGGCATTGTTGTTCTCATACCTTCTTAAATAAAGAGTAAATAAATAGTAATAACCGTAAGGAGAAAACAAAGTTAAATTAAGACTCACATCTCCTCCAAAGTCTGTCTCTGCTGGAGGACCTCCATTGAAGTACCTGTGATGATGGGACGGACCAAGTCAGGACTCCACAGAGCGATATTGTACATACCCAATGAAGCAAAAAGTACATTTGAAGTCCACTTACTCGATTGCAGGTAGTATGTAATGTTTTCTGAGGGATTCAAAATAGGGGCCGAGGTTTGCAGTTCCTTCGATGACGAACACCACGTCTGCCACTTGATTGGCGCCAGGTTTAATGGGCAGGTCCATGATCTAGATGGAGAAAAAAGTTGACTAGTTGAATCAGTTGCTGGGCCATAACAAAAGTTGCTCTCCCTGTGATTACTGGTTGTGACAGGTATGCATAACATACTGTGATATGTTACCTAGGTTTACGTTATGATAGCTAACTATTTAACAATACATCGCATGAACACTCGATCTTGATAAAACGAAATGCATGGATTAGCAGATGGAAAGTTGTCCATCAGTCCAGAATCAGTTGTCCATATTGAAAAATAACCAAATCAGGCATAGTGCGTTAGGCAGAAGATAGTCGTAAAATGCATAATTGGCTACACTCCTTTGGTCGTTTTTAGCTGGACAACTATAAATAAACGTATACTGATGGACCACGGCTACTGATTATGCTCAGTCAAAGCATCCTAAAGTCACACGTGTGTGTGTGTGTGTGTGTGTGTGTGTCATGACGTCTAGCAACGGAAACCGTTTAAGAACCAAACGGGAGCAAAAAAATAATAATAGCGGGGAGGGTCCTACCTGAATTTGCCTAATAGAAACTATTTTTCGTGGCAAAACGTTTTCCGTTTGGAGTAAACGGTAGAATCGGCGTAATGAACACACCCCCAGTCAGCCAACGTTAGCTTAGCTCCCGCTAACTTTTGTACTTCAATGACCAGCAACTGACATTCACTATAAAGTTATCCAGCTAAAGGTAATGTGGTTAACATTTCAAACATTTTAATAGACGAATATAAAAGCTTTAGTAAGCGAAGTAGAACTTCCCTTAATCGTGGGCATGTACACATTATAGCATTAGCAAGGTGGCAACAAGCCAATGCTAGCCAAAGGATCTCCATCAGCAAATCATTAATTGCGTTCAGCTAGCTAGATGGCTACTCACCTGGCGGTATTTAGCCGTCAGCCAAATAATTGTGTTTTAGAAAGAGGCCAAATACTTAAATTGTACAGTTACTAAAATGAAACCATTGTCATTTTGACACACAAAGTAGGCCGTGCCGAAAACAAACCACTAGTCAAACGTTCTGTTATCGACATCTCAGGCCTGGTTGGGCTTGAAAATTGACCTTAAGGGATGCTCAATCAACAACCGGAGCAACTGATCAAGAACTGATTGACCTCTCTATGGTTGCCATTAGGAACCTAAGCTGTAAGTGACAGTCCTGACAGTCAGTGACAGTCCTATCATTTATACCAAATTGATGACATTTACAGTGAAATTATAGAGACATATAATATATATGAGATATTATTTATTTGCCATATATGCCATACCGCCTTGTTACACCAGAGGTCAGCACAGTCTGCCAGTCATAGAAAATGACTAGGCCTTGAATGCAGTGAGCTGCATGATTTGAGAGACAACAGGCAAGGAAGTGATACATCAGTGATTATAGCCCCCCTTGTCCATGTATCCAGTACATCAAGCATAAACCTATGCGTCCTGTATGTTTACATAGGTTGTTAAATGGGCCTACAGGTTCTGCCTAACCCCCTTGCCAACATAACCTTTTTATAACCAAGACATGTCTCGATCACCTCCTATCCTCTGTGCTGAAACAAGCACATAATTACTGGGGCGGCCTTCAGCGAGCTAACCTGTTATCAAATCAACACAATGCGCCACGAGCGAAACCTGTGATCGGAACGCAACGGGCGCTGTGTTTCTCTCATCCAACAATAGAATCTATTCCCCTGTGGCACTGTGAGCCAGTCAGCACAGCCCAGCGAACAGCAAAGGGCATCAGAGCTCATCAAACTCAATCCCACAGAAACAATGTTCTGAATCCATTTAACCCAATTTAAAGCAGTGCAAGGCGCTGTAAAGAGGCAGCGGTGTTATTTAGGCCATGGGCAAACAGCAAGTGAGGGCAACATCATGGGCGCTGGCTCCCAGTGACCTTAGCAGGGTTTGTGCGGGGCCAGGAGTGTGCCCAAGGCTATCCTTGGGTCCCAAACTCATTAAACCCACACAGCCTTTCATTCTGACTTAAGCACAGTGGCCAAATTAATTCCGGTGAAAGGGACCGGGTGTCCATCCCTTTCTAGGGGACTTTGATGTATTTTGTAGCTTTGAGGGATGTGCAGTTTGTCACTGCTTTTGAAGAACTGGCAGTTCTCCTGCAATTAGAAAAGCTTTCAACTCCTGATGTGGTCGGAAAACAAATTTAGTCACTGTTGTATTTTGACTTCCTCTTGGTGATGAGAAATGGCATATTGCTTTAGGGGACTTTTCTGTGGGGTTTGATCATGTTTCTCTATCAGGTGCTTTGATTGTCCAGTCTGGTTGTTCCAGGTGGTGTGTAGTATAGACCATCCCTCTTTTGACCGGCTCCTCCAGCTGGGAGAGAGGGGACCATCTGGTCCTCAACAGGTAATCACCACCAACACACTGATACACCTGACATACAGACAGAACTGGGTTACCACAAATAACAGACACTGATTTTGGAAAACAGTATTAGGTCAAAACACAAATAAACACACACACACACACACACACACACATGTTCTAATTCTGGGGTGACATTTATGGAGGCATAACATTAAGTTGAAAATGTGAAATTGTATATGGAGTGGACTGAAAAGTGTAGCCATATTGCATATGATGAGTCTCACACCGCACAGTGAATATTTATTTTTTTGTCACATAGATATGAGGTTTACATTCCCTTTATCTATATGGTGTCGTTGCTTTCTTTCCTTGCTAAATTCAAAAACACCAAAGACTCACCCAGAGCAATGACATCTATATTTAATGAGATAACAGAATACATTACCATTATATATAGTAATGAGTAATATATTAGCAATAACGCGCAGCTGACAGCTTCCTAATAAATCCCTCCAGTGTGATAGAAACAGCTCTATGTATTGTATTGCACACACCTCCCCCAGTCTCCCTCCCTCTCTGCTTCTTTCAGCTCACTGAACTGAGTGAAATGTCTTTCCGACTAAATAATTTTTTTTGCACGGTGGGAACGTTGCCATGGAGACAGCAGTTCCCCCGGCCCCTTCACCCACATCCAGCCCCCCCCCCCCCAGCAGTTCATGGTGTTGTAGCAGTGCAAACTGGCACTTCTGTGTGTATGTGTGTGTGTTGTTCTGAACTGTTCTCATGCTGCTCACACTGTCAAAGTGCTGCAGGTGCCCCATTCGCCCCTAGACAAGTGTGTCTATATACAGACCTGTTCTCCTCCGCCTCGCCCTCACACACAAACACACTCACTCTCACACACACACTCTTTCACTTCCATTCCTTGTCTTTTTAATTCATCTCCTCATCCACTCCCTGCCTTCCCCTTTCTCTGTGTCATTCCCCCTCACTCTCTTAATCCTTTCCTACTCCTCTCTCTTTGTGTCACACACACACGTGCATGCATGCAAGCGCGCACATACACTTCCCCCTGGGTTGGTGTAGCAGAGTTTCAGTGTGCTGATAGTGGGCATGACTGTAATGCTCAGTTCATAAGGGTATAATCACTACATGACTTCCCTGGCATTTATATGACTACTAGAAAAGACTCACAAAGCAACAGTAGGTGGCAGACCAGAGAAAGACACACTCAGGGCAGGCAGCAGCACTCCACTTTGTATTTAGATAAAGTGAGGACACAATAAAGAATTCATGACAAAGTGACTAAATAATTACACACGACGATAATGCACGGTAGGAAAGAGAGAGAGGAAGGTCCTATAGGTTCAGAGAAGATTCAATACAGTATGGATACAGATATATATATAGGTCCAGTGTGTGTAGGCTACTGTATACGTACATAGTACACAAGGCTTGCACGTACACACACCTACTTCACACACAGTGATTAATAAACAAACACACACAGAATGAGGCTGGATGATACATATCCTTTATTTCCATGATCATTGCTTCAGCCACACCATCTCCCACACGTTCACCTACATCATCTTCCTCTTCACCCTCCTCCCCCTAGTTCTCTGGCTGAAACAAGCATCCTGACTGAATGTCTCACTTCTGTTCAAATGTCTATTTATCCGTTTAACCCATATAAAAAAGAAATTATATATTTTTTAAAGAATCAAAAATTAAATCAGGAATAACTATTTAATGAAGATATACAGGATAACCAATGTTATTTATCATCATTGTTTTGATTACAGAGATAACGATTGCTAGGTCTCCATTTTCGTCATTAGTAGTATTAATATCAAGTTCATTGTCAGGTTTTGCTTAAAGCATCACTTATTTAATTTTCATTGCATCAAGTTGACATCATTCATGTTAATATAAGCATGCACACACGTTTCCCCATGTCCATTCAGAACTGCACTAACACAGAGAGACAGAGGAGAGAGGAGTCCTACACACAGAGAGAGCGGGCAAGATGGAGGGAGGCGGAGAGAGGGGGTGAATGGCTGTGTGGAGAGAGAGGGAAGTGGGGAAAAGGGAGTTGTCAGAAATAGAGTGGGAGAACAAGCAATCAAAGAGAGCGAGAGGCAGGTATAGAAAGAGATAAAGGGGAAAGAGAAAGGTATATTTAGAGAGAGAGAGAGAGACAGAGAAAAAGAGAGAGAGAAAGACAGGTATAGAAAGAGAAAAAGGGGAAAGAGAAAGGTATATTTAGAGAGAGAGAGAGAGACAGAGAAAAAGAGAGAGAGAAAGACAGGTATAGAAAGAGAAAAAGGGGCAAGATAAATGTATATTTAGAGAGAGTGAGAGAGGTGGAGGGTAATACTGAGAGCACACTAGCAACCTCCAGTGCTGAGTGAGTGCTAACACCACAGTGTTATGGGGCAGAGAATCATGTGGACTGTGAGGGATGGAGACAGAGCCTGGGGATAGGCCAATGGATCAATACTATAGTATCTACTTATACAGGCAGATCAATGACCTCCCAGAACAACCTGAGCTGACATACAGTTCCAGATGGAAAACTTCTGGCTATGATATGGGATATACGGCTTTAATCTGTGTACATACCAAGCATACCAGTAAGCATCCCTGCACTTCCTTGGCCTGAAGTTGTAATAGTAACTGCATCCCCCTGAATGCGTTTAAGGGGAAATGGCAGCCATAGCATTAGTAGTGCTAACTGTTAGTTGAGGTTATAGTAGCAGAAGTGGTGGTAGACATGGTTCTCTCATGGCAGTAGCCACATGGTGCTTAAAGAGGAAGTGCAGAGCGTAAACAGGGGGTCGTCGTATTTCACTAAAGATAAAGGACATGGTTCCTCCTCTCTGTCTCCCCGTTTGGAGGGACTGCTAGGGGACATAAAGGAGTCATTACTCAGCCCCAAAATTCTACCTCAAGTAATCAAAACGTATCTAACATCACGGTGCCAACTGGTTTCCCCTCAGACACAGTACACATTTACTAAAAGAAGTACACAACCAACACAGTTACTTAGATCAGGCAGGGGGGCACTTTTGAGTGACTGACAGCTGATCTGGGAAACAACACAGACAATACACTCTAATCTCTGTGAGAGTCCGACTGTTCATCAGGGATCATAAGTATCCCACTCCCCACCTAGTGCAATGGGTCCTACACAAAAATGGTTCCTCTAAGACACACAGGACAGAAGACACATTTTGTTCAAAGACAGGAGTTTCAGTCTGTGGATGCTAGGAATGGTGTGGGGCCGCGGGACTGGTAGAAGATAGGGACGGCATGAGCACAGAAACGTGTCACACAGAAGGTCACAGTGACACACACACAGACATACAGGCATACACACACACAGACGCACACAAATACAAAACACACACAAACACAGAAATACACACAAATCAAAGCAACACAAATGTGTGTGTCCTTCTAACACTGTCGTCCAGTCGGAGACATGATGGACTGCAGACAATTTTTATCTTTTCAAATTAAATAATGTCTTTCTGAAAAACAAAATCTTGGAATGATAGAAAAATTCGATATAATGGTGAAATCCTTCCCTGTGGGATACATTTCCAGTAAGTGCACTCCAAGCTGAGCAGGTCCGTCCTCATCACAGTTCCCCTGTAGAGTCCTCTGGGATAAAGTCTGCCAGTATGTCCAAACAGTGGAACACTATTCCTGTAACATCCCAAGGCGCTCAAATAGTTCAGGTCTTCAAGTACTCACGGTCACATCCTTAGTGGATTGTAAAAAAATGGTATGGATAAATTCCTTTCTGGATGATTATATTACACAAACCCCCAAAACCAAACAAATAGAAAAATAAAAGCAAATTCACATTAATGAGCACCATGAAGAAGGTGACAAAATAATGAGGCGAAGGGACACATTTCAAGGTTACGTAACATGCTTCAGCAGATGGGTTCATCCACATTTCTCCCTCCCCTGACATCAATAATAACGACCGGCAAAGGTTCCTTCCTCCAGCTAAAAGAAGCCAGAAAAGCCCAGATCCAGATCCAATGGACTAGACTAGAGTCTCCACAACTGATGTTTGTCCTGCTGAAAACACTACATGGATGTTTCCTAACTCCTACACTTGTATACTAATGGCCTAAAGTAAAGCATTGACACGGTTTGTCTTTTGAAGTCCACACAGTGCAGAAACCTTAGGCCCAGGTTTGATTGGAGGAAGAAATGTGCATCATCACACTCCTCCTGGATGAATTACTGGCACTAACCTGAAGCACTGTGTGTGTGTGTGTGTGTGTGTGTGTGTGTGTGTGTGTGTGTGTGTGTGTGTGTGTGTGTGTGTGTGTGTGTGTGTGTGTGTGTGTGTGTGTGTGTGTGTGTGTGCGTGTGTGTCTCAGCGTTCTAAGGGTTGCTTGTATAGAATGTAGAATCTGTTTCCTGTGCTTTGTTGCGACAGGACAGGAGTTGGAATATTCAGCAGTAGCAGTAGAACAGCAGTAGCAGTCGATGTGTCTCCTTATCTCTCTTTGTTTGATGGAGAGAATTATTCACAGATGAGCAGAAAGAAAGGAAAGTCTAGAACTGGAAAGATGATAATAACCTGGGGAGAAAAGGAGAAAGAGAGAAAGAGAGAGAGAGAGATAAAGTAGGAGAGACAGTGCGGGTGAGAAGATACATAAACAGAGAACAGAGCCTCAGAGTACAGTAAGTCAGGGGTGGGGTACATAACATCTAGATGGTACAGATACTCTTGCCTCACAGCTCGTTAATCTAACAGCCTCTGAGTCTCAGCTGGATCACATTCACCAAGGTTATAATCACAAAGCTGTGGTTATATAGGTCCCTCCACAGAAAGTTATGGAATATTGAAAAATTGTGTGTCAGGATTGGGGTCCACTTCAATAAAGGCAATGCAGGAAATCAATTCAATCTAATTCATGAAGCAGAAATTGCCCGTCCTTTGTAATGACGATGTTTTCTAAATCATACAACTCATTTGTCTGAATTGAAATGGAAAGGACTCCAACACTGGTCCTGGTACTGCATGTGAAAGCATTGAACCAAGAGTTCGACTCACAGTTCTACTCAGAGTGAGGACTGTCCACCACGATGTGAGGCTTGGGAGAGACTGCGGGACTCTTTGACACAAATGAGGCCACAAGTTTTTCCTGGAAAAATATATTAAAGCAGAGTTAATATCATCAACACAGACACTGTAGATAACAAAGGTAAATGTATGCTAAAATAGATATTTCATTACTAATAAAAAATATGGTGAGTGGATGAATAGACAGACTAACTGTTGTACAGTATGTATCAAGCATCTCAGAGTAGGAGTGCTGATCTAGGATCAGGTCCCCCCTGTCCATGTCATCTTATTCAATGTGATCTAAAAGGAAAAACTGATCAGCACTCCTACTCTGAGATGCTTGATACATACGGTCCCCAGACTACTGAATGTATGTGTGGTTACTTACAACGAATGAATAGAAAAACAAAGACTAGTTAGAACAGGGGAAAAGAAGGCCAAGTACAATTACATACATGAAAAAAAGCACTGTAGTCACGCACTCACTCACACACACACTCAACGGTACACAGACACACACACACATCACATCATGCACATAATTACCTCGACGAGCTGGTGCCAGTGGTCTATGGGTTTGCGGGGGTTGGCCAGCATGGCTGTCCAGTGCTCCCTCCCAGGACCCTCAGCGTCACTGCCCACACGACACATTCCTATGACCTCATTATGACCAATACTGACCAACCGACAGCCAGGTACGGAGAGAGAGAGAGAGAGAGAGAGAGAGAGGGAGAGAGGGTGGGGGGGAGACGGAGAGGGAGAGAGACTGTGACGAACAGGCAAAGTAGGCCTCATTTATCAACCTTGAGTGCTGGGAAAATGAATGCGGCCACAGAGGTTGGATATTCAATAGTGAGCGCACAATATACAGAGACTATTACAAAGGTTTCAATACCAATGGAGAGCACATTCACATCATACACAAACACACGCATGCATGCACACACACAAACAAGCATCGAACTATAGAGATGCTATAACCTGGGTTTTAAATGCATAAAAGATAACACACACACACACACACAGAACTATAGAGATACTATAACCTACAACATGGGTTTAATAATAGATAAAGAAAACACAAACACACACCAGCCAGGCGATGGTGTGATGATGGAGGGTGTGAGTGCCAGACAGAGAAACACTGGCATGGTTACACAGTGTCTCACCACCAGACACTATTTCCATTAACATTAGCATAAACCATGTTTATTCATGAGGAGCCCATCCTCATGTAAAACAGGAGGCGTCCGCCAGGAGTCTGACACACAGGGACAATCAGCTACGTGTTCAACAGACCACTGCTACACACCAACCAAATAACAACGTCTATCAACGGTACAGACCCACATAGTACTAACTACACACCAACCAAATAACGTCTATCAATGTTATAGACTGACCCATGCTAGTGCACAACAACATCTATTCAAGTAACTGTCCAGTGAAAATCACACTTTTCAAAGTTCATATTCTGCTGATTCATACCCAAATAATTGTGTTTATTCATCCTGTACTCGTATTAGTGGCAAAAGCATGAATTAGAGAAAAAAACACCTCAAACTTGTATCTCATAAAGACCGTTTCAAAAATGCTTGCTACTTCTTCATAAAGTATGGTGTCATACTCCTGAGGAGGATGAGCTGGCCAATCAGCGGTCTAGAGGAGGATATTTTTAACGACCGGTATACGCCCACACCATTCTATTGTTGGGGTACGCCCACACTATTCCAACACAGAAAAGCTTCTTAACATACATCATTTTTTTTAAATTGGAAGGAAAACTATTTCACTCATATTGTAAGTAGTAATAGGTCATATTTAACACTGGACAGTTATTTTAAGGTTACAGAATGACCCATCCTACTACACACCAACATCTATCAACGTAATAGACCCACACAGTGCTAACTACACACCAACCAAATAATAACCACCATCAACATACGTTACACATGATCCAGTACTAACTACACACCAACCAAATAATAACCACCATCAACATACGTTACACATGATCCAGTACTAACTACACACCAACCAAATAATAACCACCATCAACATACGTTACACATGATCCAGTACTAACTACACACCAACCAAATAATAACCACCATCAACATACGTTACACATGATCCAGTACTAACTACACACCAACCAAATAATAACCACCATCAACATACGTTACACATGATCCAGTACTAACTACACACCAACCAAATAATAACCACCATCAACATACGTTACACATGATCCAGTACTAACTACACACCAACCAAATAATAACCACCATCAACATACGTTACACATGATCCAGTACTAACTACACACCAACCAAATAATAACCACCATCAACATACGTTACACATGATCCAGTACTAACTACACACCAACCAAATAATAACCACCATCAACATACGTTACACATGATCCAGTACTAACTACACACCAACCAAATAATAACCACCATCAACATACGTTACACATGATCCAGTACTAACTACACACCAACCAAATAATAACCACCATCAACATACGTTACACATGATCCAGTACTAACTACACACCAACCAAATAATAACCACCATCAACATACGTTACACATGATCCAGTACTAACTACACACCAACCAAATAATAACCACCATCAACATACGTTACACATGATCCAGTACTAACTACACACCGACCAAATAATAACCACCATCAACATACGTTACACATGATCCAGTACTAACTACACACCGACCAAATAATAACCACCATCAACATACGTTACACATGATCCAGTGCTAACTACACACCGACCAAATAATAACCACCATCAACATACGTTACACATGATCCAGTACTAACTACACACCGACCAAATAATAACCACCATCAACATACGTTACACATGATCCAGTACTAACTACACACCAACCAAATAATAACCACCATCAACATACGTTACACATGATCCAGTACTAACTACACACCAACCAAATAATAACCACCATCAACATACGTTACACATGATCCAGTACTAACTACACACCAACCAAATAATAACCACCATCAACATACGTTACACATGATCCAGTACTAACTACACACCAACCAAATAATAACCACCATCAACATACGTTACACATGATCCAGTACTAACTACACACCAACCAAATAATAACCACCATCAACATACGTTACACATGATCCAGTACTAACTACACACCAACCAAATAATAACCACCATCAACATACGTTACACATGATCCAGTACTAACTACACACCAACCAAATAATAACCACCATCAACATACGTTACACATGATCCAGTACTAACTACACACCAACCAAATAATAACCACCATCAACATACGTTACACATGATCCAGTACTAACTACACACCAACCAAATAATAACCACCATCAACATACGTTACACATGATCCAGTACTAACTACACACCAACCAAATAATAACCACCATCAACATACGTTACACATGATCCAGTACTAACTACACACCAACCAAATAATAACCACCATCAACATACGTTACACATGATCCAGTACTAACTACACACCAACCAAATAATAACCACCATCAACATACGTTACACATGATCCAGTACTAACTACACACCAACCAAATGATAACCACCATCAACATACGTTACACATGATCCAGTACTAACTACACACCAACCAAATGATAACCACCATCAACATACGTTACACATGATCCAGTGCTAACTACACACCAACCAAATAATAACCACCATCAACATACGTTACACATGATCCAGTGCTAACTACACACCAACCAAATAATAACCACCATCAACATACGTTACACATGATCCAGTACTAACTACACACCAACCAAATAATAACCACCATCAACATACGTTACACATGATCCAGTACTAACTACACACCAACCAAATAATAACCACCATCAACATACGTTACACATGATCCAGTACTAACTACACACCAACCAAATAATAACCACCATCAACATACGTTACACATGATCCAGTACTAACTACACACCAACCAAATAATAACCACCATCAACATACGTTACACATGATCCAGTACTAACTACACACCAACCAAATAATAACCACCATCAACATACGTTACACATGATCCAGTACTAACTACACACCAACCAAATGATAACCACCATCAACATACGTTACACATGATCCAGTACTAACTACACACCAACCAAATAATAACCACCATCAACATACGTTACACATGATCCAGTGCTAACTACACACCAACCAAATAATAACCACCATCAACATACGTTACACATGATCCAGTACTAACTACACACCAACCAAATAATAACCACCATCAACATACGTTACACATGATCCAGTACTAACTACACACCAACCAAATAATAACCACCATCAACATACGTTACACATGATCCAGTACTAACTACACACCAACCAAATAATAACCACCATCAACATACGTTACACATGATCCAGTACTAACTACACACCAACCAAATAATAACCACCATCAACATACGTTACACATGATCCAGTACTAACTACACACCAACCAAATAATAACCACCATCAACATACGTTACACATGATCCAGTACTAACTACACACCAACCAAATGATAACCACCATCAACATACGTTACACATGATCCAGTACTAACTACACACCAACCAAATAATAACCACCATCAACATACGTTACACATGATCCAGTACTAACTACACACCAACCAAATGATAACCACCATCAACATACGTTACACATGATCCAGTACTAACTACACACCAACCAAATAATAACCACCATCAACATACGTTACACATGATCCAGTACTAACTACACACCAACCAAATGATAACCACCATCAACATACGTTACACATGATCCAGTACTAACTACACACCAACCAAATAATAACCACCATCAACATACGTTACACATGATCCAGTACTAACTACACACCGACCCAATAACAATGTCTATCAACTTAACAGAGTGCTAACTACAAGGTTATTATTGTTAATATTCCTATTAGTTCTAAGATTTTTATTCGAAATTCAGTTTTGTTTCAGTTAGTTTTCAGATCTACTTTACCTTATTTTTTATTTTGTTTACTTTTTATAAAAACATGCATATAGTTTTTGTGTTTTTTGGAATGTCACTTCTTGCCACTGTGGGGCAGTAATGCATAAGGTGATGGGTCAGGTCATAGGTTAGGTTAGGTTTAAAGGTAGACTCAGGGAGATGACGTAGATGCACCATGTAAACAGTAGTGGTGGGTCAATTTCCTCAATAACCAGGAGCGTTGAAGCGCCATCGTTGGTCACCGCCTTTTAAAGTGTTGCATTCTGGTGATAGATTGTCAGACTGGAGCCTACATTTCATCTGCATGAACTTTACAAAAATCATATGATCAAAGGTCATGAAGTTTTGACTGCAGTCGACTGCAAGTTTCTGCAGTTGCTCTTCACCAACTTCATCCTGCAGTCATCACCTGCATTGTGGGAGGCTCTATTGTCAACCAATCATTAGTTAAGCTTAAAAACCCTGTTTGATTTTTGCCCCCCAAAAACATAATTCATGATGTTTTTTATTTTATTTAGTTTTGGAGGCAGTACAGTTATAATTTTTGAAATGGGTTTGTTAATTATTTTAATTAAATTTACTAAATGGTTTTGAGTGATGATTAGTCATAATTAGTTTTAGTTTTAGTTTCAGTTTACTATAATAACCTTGCTACACACCATAAAAAAACAACTACCAACAACAGACATACCCTCATCTAACAATTAACAACAGACATACCCTTATCTAACAATTAACAACAGACATACCCTCATCTAACAATTAACAACAGACATAGCCTCTCATCTAACAATTAACAACAGACATACCCTTCATCTAACAATTAACAACAGACATACCCTTATCTAACAATTACACAAACAGACATACCCTTATCTAACAATTAACAACAGACATACCCTTCATCTAACAATTAACAACAGACATACCCTCATCTAACAATTAACAACAGACATACCCTTATCTAACAATTAACAACAGACATACCCTTATCTAACAATTAACAACAGACATACCCTTATCTAACAATTAACAACAGACATACCCTTATCTAACAATTAACAACAGACATACCCTCATCTAACAATTAACAACAGACATACCCTTATCTAACAATTAACAACAGACATACCCTTATCTAACAATTAACAACAGACATACCCTTATCTAACAATTAACAACAGACATACCCTTATCTAACAATTAACAACAGACATACCCTCATCTAACAATTAACAACAGCAACCATCCAAATACATAGTCAGTATTATAATGGTATCAATTACATCCACATCCCACACAAACTTATAAAACTCCCATTGTCCGGTAATAAAGTAATAACAGCCTAGGTCTGTTCTTACCAGTCATAGTCCATGACAGCGATGATGATGGACACCCTGTCGATGTCCTCATGAGGGATGTCAAAGACCAGAGCCTCGTTGTAGGTGGGGTTCAAAGTATTCTTCTTAATGGATGTCTTCCTCTTCTTTAGCCTGCGGCCGTCACATATCAGAGAAGCCTTCACGTACGGGTCTGAGAGAAGGAGAAAGAGGGAGGGAGAGAGAGAAAAAAAGAGTGAGAGCGAGAGAAAAAGAAATAGAGGAAGAGAATGGAAGAAAGAGAAAGAGAGGGACAAAGATATGAGACAAACCTTGAGCAGGCTATTAACAAATTATACTCCCACGTCCAGGCATCTGTCTTTAACACATAAAAGACATACAAATCAAGGCCCCTTGGACGAGGCGGATTAAGGCCAAAGTAAAACAGGTGGATTCACGTCAATTACCACAGAATACAAACTGCCGCTCTAGTCCGTTGTAGCATTTACAGAACACTGAGAGTTACCATTTGATTTTATGGTGGATTTTTTATACCTTTGTTAGGCAATAAAAGCAATAATAACGGTGTGGCCTCATAATTTAGCGTGTCATTTCGTCAGTATAGTAACTGTTACCGTGGTAATGCAGGATCATCACATCCTCACAGGCAGGATTAATAACTCAATTACTTTAGTTAGGCGTTCATTAATTAAATGATCATCAGCTACCTAAGTCCCAGCCATCAATCAGGCCAGGACATGATTGTGTTTAAAGCGTTTGGTTGTTTGTTGGCTGTGGTTTTTAGCACTCCAACATTTATGATTTTTGCTATTTGCTTGTGTTTCCAACATTGCCACAAAACAGATTTTTGACACTTCATTGTGTTTGGAACAGTTTAACAGTATTTATTTGGGCAATATTTACAGAATGTAACATATCAATATTCAAATATTCATGAATTCAGTCAATTGATGTGTTTGCTCCATCTGTTTATGCAGGTCTAATTGCATTCAAATAATAGTTGAAATACAAAATGTATGATGTGAGTCTTGTCAGGCTGTTTCTAACAGAAGAGACAACCCCCAGTGCTGCGGTCAGTGTGCTGTTGTCAGTGTGCTGTTGTCAGTGTGCTGTTGTCAGTGTGCTGCGGTCAGTGTGCTGTTGTCAGTGTGCTGCGGTCAGTGTGCTGCGGTCAGTGTGCTGCTGTCAGTGTGCTGCTGTCAGTGTGCTGTTGTCAGTGTGCTGTTGTCAGTGTGCTGCGGTCAGTGTGCTGTTGTCAGTGTGATGTTGTCAGTGTGCTGTTGTCAGTGTGCTGCGGTCAGTGTGCTGTTGTCAGTGTGCTGTTGTCAGTGTGCTGTTGTCAGTGTGCTGCGGTCAGTGTGCTGTTGTCAGTGTGCTGCGGTCAGTGTGCTGTTGTCAGTGTGCTGCGGTCAGTGTGCTGCGGTCAGTGCGCTGTTGTCAATGTGCTGTTGTCAGTGTGCTGCGGTCAGTGTGCTGTTGTCAGTGTGATGCGGTCAGTGTGCTGTTGTCAGTGTGCTGCGGTCAGTGTGCTGCGGTCAGTGTGCTGTTGTCAGTGTGCTGTTGTCAGTGTGCTGTTGTCAGTGTGCTGCGGTCAGTGTGCTGTTGTCAGTGTGCTGCGGTCAGTGTGCTGTTGTCAGTGTGCTGCGGTCAGTGTGCTGCGGTCAGTGTGCTGTTGTCAGTGTGCTGTTGTCAGTGTGCTGCGGTCAGTGTGCTGTTGTCAGTGTGCTGCGGTCAGTGTGCTGCGGTCAGTGTGCTGCGGTCAGTGTGCTGTTGTCAGTGTGCTGCGGTCAGTGTGCTGCGGTCAGTGTGCTGTTGTCAGTGTGCTGCGGTCAGTGTGCTGCGGTCAGTGTGCTGCGGTCAGTGTGCTGCGGTCAGTGTGCTGTTGTCAGTGTGCTGCGGTCAGTGTGCTGCGGTCAGTGTGCTGTTGTCAGTGTGCTGCGGTCAGTGTGCTGCGGTCAGTGTGCTGCGGTCAGTGTGCTGCGGTCAGTGTGCTGTTGTCAGTGTGCTGCGGTCAGTGTGCTGCGGTCAGTGTGCTGTTGTCAGTGTGCTGCGGTCAGTGTGCTGCGGTCAGTGTGCTGTTGTCAGTGTGCTGTTGTCAGTGTGCTGCGGTCAGTGTGCTGCGGTCAGTGTGCTGTTGTCAGTGTGCTGCGGTCAGTGTGCTGCGGTCAGTGTGCTTTTGTCAGTGTGCTGCGGTCAGTGTGCTGCTGTCAGTGTGCTGTTGTCAGTGTGCTGTTGTCAGTGTGCTGCGGTCAGTGTGCTGCTGTCAGTGTGCTGTTGTCAGTGTGCTGCGGTCAGTGTGCTGCTGTCAGTGTGCTGTTGTCAGTGTGCTGTTGTCAGTGTGCTGCGGTCAGTGTGCTGTTGTCAGTGTGCTGTTGTCAGTGTGCTGCGGTCAGTGTACTGCGGTCAGTGTGCTGCTGTCAGTGTGCTGTTGTCAGTGTGCTGCGGTCAGTGTGCTGTTGTCAGTGTGCTGCGGTCAGTGTGCTGCTGTCAGTGTGCTGCGGTCAGTGTGCTGTTGTCAGTGTGCTGCGGTCAGTGTGCTGCGGTCAGTGTGCTGCGGTCAGTGTACTGCGGTCAGTGTGCTGCGGTCAGTGTACTGCGGTCAGTAGGTAAGTCACCTGAGAAGCCGGTGAGGTCCATGGCTTTGAGGTTGGTGGCCTTGATGACGGTGGCGGTGAGCCGACCTGCCGTGGGCAGGTAACACAGAGAGAAGTTCAGCTCCCCCAGGTCAGCCTTCTCCTGTACAACACACACACACACACACACACACACACAGAGGTCAGGGTTCAAACAGGGATCCCAGCAAACGTGTGGTAAACACTCAGCCAGTAATACCCAAAGAGCTACAGGCTGAGAGCAGGGTCTGTAAAAGAGACCACCATCTTGCATTTGGTTTGCTAAACCATGAAGCAGGCATCATTGATAATTGCCACAGAGACATGACAGGTGTCACAATCTAAACGGGCAGCATATTCAAACTGAAGGCAACTGTCATTACAGTACATTAATGAAATGTCAATCTTTCAATGTCCCCAAGAAGATAAAAGTTAAATTGCGCTAGATCTAAAGGCTATTTAAACACTCTCCCCTGCTTCCTCCTAACTCGGCACAGCCAGTGGTCATGGTGGTGGCATAGTGGCATTATAGTGGATAGCAGTGACATTATAGTGGATAGCAGTGACATTATAGTGTCATAGTGGTGGCATTATAGTGGATAGCAGTGGCATTATAGTGGCATAGCGGTGGCATTATAGTGGATAGCAGTGGCATTATAGTGGATAGCAGTGACATTATAGTGGATAGCAGTGGCATTATAGTGGATAGCAGTGACATTATAGTGGATAGCAGTGACATTATAGTGGATAGCAGTGGCATTATAGTGGATAGCAGTGGCATTATAGTGTCATAGTGGTGGCATTATAGTGGATAGCAGTGACCTTATAGTGGATAGCAGTGGCATTATAGTGGATAGCAGTGGCATTATAGTGGATAGCAGTGTCATTATAGTGGATAGCAGTGACATTATAGTGGATAGCAGTGGCATTATAGTGGATAGCAGTGGCATTATAGTGGATAGCAGTGACCTTATAGTGGATAGCAGTGGCATTATAGTGGATAGCAGTGACATTATAGTGGATAGCAGTGGCATTATAGTGGATAGCAGTGGCATTATAGTGGATAGCAGTGACATTATAGTGGATAGCAGTGGCATTATAGTGGATAGCAGTGACATTATAGTGGATAGCAGTGACATTATAGTGGATAGCAGTGGCATTATAGTGGATAGCAGTGGCATTATAGTGTCATAGTGGTGGCATTATAGTGGATAGCAGTGGCATTATAGTGTCATAGTGGTGGCATTATAGTGGATAGCAGTGGCATTATAGTGGATAGCAGTGGCATTATAGTGGATAGCAGTGGCATTATAGTGGATAGCAGTGACATTATAGTGTCATAGTGGTGGCATTATAGTGGATAGCAGTGGCATTATAGTGGATAGCAGTGGCATTATAGTGGATAGCAGTGGCATTATAGTGGATAGCAGTGGCATTATAGTGGATAGCAGTGGCATTATAGTGGATAGCAGTGGCATTATAGTGGATAGCAGTGGCATTATAGTGGATAGCAGTGGCATTATAGTGGATAGCAGTGACATTATAGTGTCATAGTGGTGGCATTATAGTGGATAGCAGTGACATTATAGTGTCATAGTGGTGGCATTATAGTGGATAGCAGTGACATTATAGTGGATAGCAGTGACATTATAGTGGATAGCAGTGGCATTATAGTGGATAGCAGTGGCATTATAGTGGATAGCAGTGACATTATAGTGGATAGCAGTGACATTATAGTGTCATAGTGGTGGCATTATAGTGGATAGCAGTGACATTATAGTGGATAGCAGTGACATTATAGTGGATAGCAGTGACATTATAGTGTCATAGTGGTGGCATTATAGTGGATAGCAGTGACATTATAGTGGATAGCAGTGACATTATAGTGGATAGCAGTGGCATTATAGTGGATAGCAGTGGCATTATAGTGGATAGCAGTGACATTATAGTGGATAGCAGTGACATTATAGTGTCATAGTGGTGGCATTATAGTGGATAGCAGTGGCATTATAGTGGATAGCAGTGACATTATAGTGGATAGCAGTGGCATTATAGTGGATAGCAGTGACATTATAGTGGATAGCAGTGACATTATAGTGGATAGCAGTGGCATTATAGTGGATAGCAGTGGCATTATAGTGTCATAGTGGTGGCATTATAGTGGATAGCAGTGACCTTATAGTGGATAGCAGTGGCATTATAGTGGATAGCAGTGGCATTATAGTGGATAGCAGTGGCATTATAGTGGATAGCAGTGACCTTATAGTGGATAGCAGTGGCATTATAGTGGATAGCAGTGACATTATAGTGGATAGCAGTGGCATTATAGTGGATAGCAGTGGCATTATAGTGGATAGCAGTGACATTATAGTGGATAGCAGTGGCATTATAGTGGATAGCAGTGACATTATAGTGGATAGCAGTGACATTATAGTGGATAGCAGTGGCATTATAGTGGATAGCAGTGGCATTATAGTGTCATAGTGGTGGCATTATAGTGGATAGCAGTGGCATTATAGTGTCATAGTGGTGGCATTATAGTGGATAGCAGTGGCATTATAGTGGATAGCAGTGGCATTATAGTGGATAGCAGTGGCATTATAGTGGATAGCAGTGACATTATAGTGTCATAGTGGTGGCATTATAGTGGATAGCAGTGGCATTATAGTGGATAGCAGTGGCATTATAGTGGATAGCAGTGGCATTATAGTGGATAGCAGTGGCATTATAGTGGATAGCAGTGGCATTATAGTGGATAGCAGTGGCATTATAGTGGATAGCAGTGGCATTATAGTGGATAGCAGTGGCATTATAGTGGATAGCAGTGGCATTATAGTGGATAGCAGTGACATTATAGTGTCATAGTGGTGGCATTATAGTGGATAGCAGTGACATTATAGTGTCATAGTGGTGGCATTATAGTGGATAGCAGTGACATTATAGTGGATAGCAGTGACATTATAGTGGATAGCAGTGGCATTATAGTGGATAGCAGTGGCATTATAGTGGATAGCAGTGACATTATAGTGGATAGCAGTGACATTATAGTGTCATAGTGGTGGCATTATAGTGGATAGCAGTGACATTATAGTGGATAGCAGTGACATTATAGTGTCATAGTGGTGGCATTATAGTGGATAGCAGTGACATTATAGTGGATAGCAGTGACATTATAGTGGATAGCAGTGGCATTATAGTGGATAGCAGTGGCATTATAGTGGATAGCAGTGGCATTATAGTGGATAGCAGTGACCTTATAGTGGATAGCAGTGGCATTATAGTGGATAGCAGTGGCATTATAGTGGATAGCAGTGGCATTATAGTGGATAGCAGTGGCATTATAGTGGATAGCAGTGACATTATAGTGGATAGCAGTGGCATTATAGTGGATAGCAGTGGCATTATAGTGGATAGCAGTGGCATTATAGTGTCATAGTGGTGGCATTATAGTGGATAGCAGTGACATTATAGTGGATAGCAGTGGCATTATAGTGGATAGCAGTGACCTTATAGTGGATAGCAGTGGCATTATAGTGTCATAGTGGTGGCATTATAGTGGATAGCAGTGACATTATAGTGGATAGCAGTGGCATTATAGTGGATAGCAGTGGCATTATAGTGGATAGCAGTGGCATTATAGTGGATAGCAGTGACATTATAGTGGATAGCAGTGGCATTATAGTGGATAGCAGTGGCATTATAGTGGATAGCAGTGACATTATAGTGGATAGCAGTGACATTATAGTGGATAGCAGTGACCTTATAGTGGATAGCAGTGACATTATAGTGGATAGCAGTGGCATTATCATGGATAGCAGTGACATTATAGTGGATAGCAGTGGCATTATAGTGTCATAGTGGTGGCATTATAGTGGATAGCAGTGGCATTATAGTGGATAGCAGTGACCTTATAGTGGATAGCAGTGACATTATAGTGGATAGCAGTGGCATTATAGTGGATAGCAGTGGCATTATAGTGGATAGCAGTGGCATTATAGTGGATAGCAGTGGCATTATAGTGGATAGCGGTGGCATTATAGTGGATAGCAGTGGCATTATAGTGGATAGCAGTGGCATTATAGTGGATAGCAGTGACATTATAGTGTCATAGTGGTGGCATTATAGTGGATAGCAGTGGCATTATAGTGGATAGCAGTGACATTATAGTGGATAGCAGTGGCATTATAGTGGATAGCAGTGGCATTATAGTGGATAGCAGTGACATTATAGTGGATAGCAGTGGCATTATAGTGGATAGCAGTGACATTATAGTGGATAGCAATGGCATTATAGTGGATAGCAGTGACATTATAGTGGATAGCAGTGGCATTATAGTGGATAGCAGTGACCTTATAGTGGATAGCAGTGGCATTATAGTGGATAGCAGTGGCATTATAGTGGATAGCAGTGGCATTATAGTGGATAGCAGTGACATTATAGTGGATAGCAGTGACATTATAGTGGATAGCAGTGGCATTATCGTGGATAGAAGTGACATTATAGTGGATAGCAGTGACATTATAGTGGATAGCAGTGACATTATAGTGGATAGCAGTGGCATTATCGTGGATATCAGTGACATTATAGTGGATAGCAGTGGCATTATCGTGGATAGCAGTGACATTATAGTGGATAGCAGTGGCATTATAGTGTCATAGTGGTGGCATTATAGTGGATAGCAGTGACATTATAGTGGATAGCAGTGGCATTATAGTGTCATAGTGGTGGCATTATAGTGGATAGCAGTGGCATTATAGTGGATAGCAGTGACATTATAGTGTCATAGTGGTGGCATTATAGTGGATAGCAGTGACATTATAGTGGATAGCAGTGGCATTATAGTGTCATAGTGGTGGCATTATAGTGGATAGCAGTGGCATTATAGTGGATAGCAGTGACATTATAGTGTCATAGTGGTGGCATTATAGTGGATAGCAGTGGCATTATAGTGGATAGCAGTGACATTATAGTGTCATAGTGGTGGCATTATAGTGGATAGCAGTGGCATTATAGTGGATAGCAGTGGCATTATAGTGTCATAGTGGTGGCATTATAGTGGATAGCAGTGGCATTATAGTGGATAGCAGTGGCATTATAGTGTCATAGTGGTGGCATTATAGTGGATAGCAGTGACATTATAGTGGATAGCAGTGGCATTATAGTGGATAGCAGTGACATTATAGTGTCATAGTGGTGGCATTATAGTGGATAGCAGTGGCATTATAGTGGATAGCAGTGGCATTATAGTGTCATAGTGGTGGCATTATAGTGGATAGCAGTGGCATTATAGTGGCATAGTGGTGGTACAGTGGTGGCATTATAGTGGTATAGTGGTGGCATTATAGTGGATAGCGGTGGCATTATAGTGGCATAGTGCTGTCATTATAGAGGCATAGTGGTGGCATTATAGTGGCATAGTGGTGGCATTATAGTGGCATAGTGGTGGTATAGTGGTCGCATTATAGTGGCATTATAGTGGTGGTATAATTATAGTGGCATAGTGGTGGCATTATAGTGGCATAGCGGTGGCATTATAGTGGCATAGTGGTGGCATTATAGTGGTATAGTGGTAGCATTATAGTGGTATATTGGTGGCATAGTGGTGGTATAGTGGTGACATTATAGTGGCATAATGGTGGTATAGTGGTGGCATTATAGTGGCATAGTGGTGGTACAGTGGTGGCATTATAGTGGCATATTGGTGGTATAGTGGTAGCATTATAGTGGTATATTGGTGGCATAGTGGTGGCATTATAGTGGCATAGTGGTGGTATAGTGGTATATTGGTGGCATATTGGTGCTATAGTGGTAGCATTATAGTGGTATATTGGTGGCATAGTGGTGGCATTATAGTGGCATAGTGGTGGTATAGTGGTAGCATTATAGTGGCATAGAGGTGGCATTATAGTGGCATATCGGTGGCATTATAGTGGCATAGTGGTGGTATTGTGGTAGCATTATAGTGGCATAGTGGTGGCATTGTAGTGGCATAGTGGTGGCATTATAGCGGCATAGTGGTGGCATTATAGTGGCATAGGAGTGGCATTATAGTGGCATAGTGGTGATATTATAGTGGTATAGTGGTGGCATCATGGTAACATAGTGGTGGCATTGCGTTGGCATTATGATGTCAGGCATGGGCTCTCTCTCTCACCGCAGTGCCCTCCACGATGTCCCTCCAGACAGGCTTTTCCCCTGTGCCCTCGCTGAAGTCCAGAAGGTTGTCCACAACCACCTGGCCAATCAGGTCGTGTCTGGAGAAGCGGTCAAAGTCGTAGACAGAGAAGTGTAGCTTCCGGGAGTGCAGCTCTGCCAGGGGGACACCGAACTGGAACGTCTCGTTGAAGATAGGGTTTAGGGTCTTTCTGTGGACCTGTGGGAGAGAGGAGAGGGGGGAATTGAGGAGGGAGAGCGGGATAGAGGTAAAGAGGTGTAGGGGGGAGAAAGGGGAAGGAGAGGGAGAGAGGGGGGAGAGGGAGAGAGAGAACAAGAGTCAACAAGAGAGTCTGCTAGACAGCCTAACATATTTATTCAGATTAGGCTGAACGAAATATCAGCTAATTCCAATGTGTAAGGGAGGAGACTACGCATTTATAAATTATAATAAATTACTAACAGTAATTTAGAATAAAATCCCAATTTGAGAAACGGCAATGAAACTCTGCACAAATCTCTCGTGGTAATGCATACACAAATCTTTCGTGGTAATGCATACACAAATCTCTGGGTGACATCAATGGATGATTCACACAGAACTCCAAGTTATGCATGAACACATTTCTCAATTGGCATCAGAGTGAAACTACACATTTGTCAGGTTAGTATTTTACTGTGCCTTCAAACTGGACTGAAAACCAGCCCAATTTGTGTGAAAACTGACAAGTGTAATAAATGACAGCCTGATCCCAGATCTGGTTGCACTCTTCCAAGGTATTTATGGTCATTGCAAGACAGCACAAACAGATCTGGGATCAGGCTTGATAAATGTGTTACCTTGGTCTGGAACTTCTTCTTCCTGTCTGGCAGTAGGTAGATCTTGACGTACGGGTCTGAGAAGCCGTTGGCGTCCTTGGCAGCCAGGTCTACAGCCTTCAGGATCTTCACCACTAGCTGCTCTGTACTGCAGACGGGGACACATATATATGTTAGACTCACCGTCTGGGACACACACACACAACACAATCTATATGTCAAACTTAACTGGGCAGACATAGGGCTACACAGTAGATAGAGACAGTGGAGTGGTTAGGAGAGTATGTTGTATCTATGGAGTGGGTCGATGGGGATCCATTGAGGTCTAGGATGAAGCAACCCTTGACACTGATTTAAGGGTTTACTCCCTACTAATGGAGAATTTGAGGAAGGTCGATCTGTGAATGAGAGCAACTTCTACAAGTAGCATAATCCATTGCTACAAAGCCACAGATTGGCTCCAGCAGTTCCAGTGAGAGAAGCCAAGACATTAATACTCCTCATAGTAGGCTATTCCACTGTGTTATGGTCAGTCTGGGTCACACACACACGAAGACGTCCTTCTAAACCGCCTACGTCCAGTGGTCTGTCTGCAGAACTACTGATGAGGGATTGAATTAAGAGAGTGAAGATGGCTGGCAGGCCTTTAATCAGACCTCATTATACCCTGTCTTTCTGCGTTAACGAGCGTGTCACCACTTCATTACGGGCCTTTAGGAGCACAGCGTGAACTCTGGGGAAGAGAGCACCACCAGGCTATAGCCAATAGCAGCTCAGATAAACACACTGTTTAATCATCTGGCCCAATCAGGACTGAGAAAAGCCTGTTGACGACACGATTGCATCCAATCAGGTTTCATGTTTATCATGCAATCACGTCCAATTAAGGAAATCAGGTAAACATGCCAATCCTACAATCACATCAAATCAGATATAATATTAATACCGTCATTAGTAAATTAGGAAGTTATATTTAAATTGGATAAACACGTTAATCAGAGAAACATGTCCAATTAGTATTTCTTAAGTCTATCTACTTACTTTAAGTCCAGTATCATCTCCGCTTGGTAGTCAATACACACTGTCAGTACGTGTTGGGAACTGTAGTCCTTATGACTATGAGCAGTGTAGTTTTATAAAGCATAATTGAAAATGCCAGGTGAGTCCTGTATAAAAGCTGGCCCTGATGGCATGTCACATTCAACAACATTACCTCATTACAACAACAAACACTGTAGTGTTCCTACTCTCACATGTCTGTTTGATCATCAAGACAACAAAGAGCAGGAACTTTAAAAATATATATATATTTAACTAGGCAAGTCAGTTAAGAACAAATTCTTATTTACAATGACGGCCTACTAACACGGTCCCAGAAGCACTCGGAAGAAAATACACCTATTACTGATCTGTCAGAGGGAAATTCGCTATACTATTCCTCACAGACAATGGCTGGAAACCACCCTATTCCCACAGCACTAATGTGTCAGCTTTTAACTACAGTGTCAATAGAAAATACATTTCCCAGAGGGCCGAGGGAAAATTGACATTGTTGTCCTGACAGCTATTCCCCAAATGTGCTCGGGTCTAGCACGTTAACATTGATGTATGGTAAATACATTTCAATTATCCCACACAGTGCTAACGGTGTGAAGAGAAGGTGACACACATTATATCTCTCTCTCCCTCTCTCTCCCGCTCTCTCTGTCTGTCTCCTCTCTCTCCCTCTCTCTCCCGCTCTCTCTGTCTGTCTCCTCTCTCTCCCTCTCTCTCCCACTATCTCTGTCTGTCTCCTCTCTCTCCCACTCTCTCTGTCTGTCTCCTCTCTCTCCCTCTCTCTCCCGCTCTCTCTCTCTGTCTGTCTCCTCTCTCTCCCTCTCTCTCTGTCTGTCTCCTCTCTCTCCCTCTCTCTCTGTCTGTCTCCTCTCTCTCTAGATTTCCTAACAAAGATTCACAGTGTGTCAGAAAGCAGAGCAGAACAAATGATCTTGTGACGTGAGGTAGAAATACATGTAGGTACAGGTAGAGATACACCAACATCATCCTCCCTCTCTCTCTCTCTCCCTCTCCCTCTCTCTCTAATCTGTGTGTCTGTAATTCGTGCTATAACAGTCTGGTGTTATTATGTGTTGACAGGATCTGCTGTTTAAAGTAGCTCACCATATATAATTCATGACCCTAACTGCCTCTCACTCCCTTGTTTTTCGAACATCAGCACTTTCTTTCTCCATTGTAATGTTTCTCTGTGTGACGGCAGAGAGAAAGGACCCCACCAGGCAGCCACAGAGCCACACATAGACTGAGACTGAGATTGAGCTAGCAGACTGTACTACACTGCCCCTGCTCTTTCCCTCCTCTCCTCTGTCCTCCCTCCATCTTCCCATCTTCAACCCTCCGAAGGGGGGCACACCCACCATTTACATAAACAGAGCCAGTGCTGCAGAAAACCTACAACGGGGGCATGCATGACTAATGCACTCAAGGTTTGGAAAATTAGACAATTACAATAACAATGTCTATCTTGTGTACACTATTTAGTCCATAATGTAAAAGTATATATGGGTGATAGTTGACACTGCAATGATAGAATTTCTAGGGCAAGTACCTTAAGTCAGCTGTGATGACAGAGCAGCTGTTGATCCTCTGTCTAAGCCTTAATGTAATGTATATTTAACAGTGCACCCAGACCGAGGTGTGAAGAGGATTAATTAAGTGAATCGGTTCACTCACTTGAAGGCGTAGCGCAGGAGGAAGCTGATCTTGCCGCAATTGTCCCCCGTTTTCCCTTCCCCCTGGTCGCCCCCACGCAGTCTGTAGAGTTCTGGTTTGATTTGGCCAATGCTGGTCACCTGCTCGCTCTTCTCCTCACCATGGAAATCAGGGCTGGACAACTGGTGAGTCATGGGCTTGGGCCTGGGGAGAGAGAAGGGCTTAATAGACACATTAACACTCACTGGAGACAGACAGGGTAAAAGGAGAAGTTCTCTTTTTTACAGCCAAATCTACATTTTTGAAGTAAATGGCATGTTATAGAAGGGTCCAGACACCTTTTTTGTGATTTCAGTTGTTTTTGAGAAACTTACCCCAAACAGAAAAGCCCTTCATTATCCTCGTTGTGCAGTACGGTGGCCCTGAAAAAACATGAACAAATGCTCCAAAAACACCTAAATATGTCCTTTTAGAAACAGAAACGCTCTCAGTATAGTGATGCAGGTCTTTCGATGTGGTACACATGAAATTGTGGCATTCCAAACTTTATCAGCAATGTTATATTCCATTTTGTGCTACTCGAGCCGTTTCCCCTATCCAGCTGTTCCATTCTCTGTTTAGACTGCTGCTATAGGTAACTGCCAAATTAAAGGAAACTCCATAATAAATAGTCTTAATAGGGCGCTGGGCTACCACGAGCTGCCAGAACAGCTTCAATGGTTCTACAAATGCCTGGAACCTACTGTGTGGAAGTACATTGCAAAATAATAGTGAAGACATCAAAACCTTGAAGACATCAATATACCTTGTATCCCTCATTTACTCAAGTGTTTCCTTTATTTTGGCAGTTGCCTGTAGAATGGACGGAGTAGTATCGCTCGAGTCGCAACAAAATGGAATAAAACGTTACGGATAAAGTTTGGAATGACACATTTTCATGTGTACAACATCTAAAGACCTGCATCACTATACTGAGAGCTTTGCCGTTTCTAAAAGGATGTATTTGGGTGTTTTTGGAGCCTTTTTTCATGTTTTTTTCAGGGCCCCCGTACTGCACAACGAGGATGAGGAAGTGATTTGTGGTTGGGGTAAGTTTCCCAAAAACAAGTGAAATTACAAAAAAAGGTGTCTGGACCCTTCTATAACATGGCATTTACATAAAAAATAGAAACATGGCTGTAAAAAAGAAAACAGAATAAGACACACTAAAAAGATCGATAGGGTTAATTCACAGACATATATTCACTGGAGAGACAGACAGGGTTAATACACAGAATAACACCCAGAAAATGTATACACTAGACAACCAATCACAAAAATGTGATGACCCTTAGATAATATAATTATCACATACTTAAAAATATATACAGTACCAGTTCAAAATGTGGACACACCTATTCATTCAAGGGTTTATTTGTAGTATTTTCTACATTGTAGAATAATAGTGAAGACATCACAACTATGAAATAACACATAGGGAATCATGTAGTAACCAAAAAAGTGTTAGCAAATCAAAATATATTTTAGATTTAAGATTCTTCAAAGTAGCCACCCTTTGCCTTGATGACAGCTTTGTACACTTTTGGCAATCTCTCAACCAGCTTCATGAGGAATGCTTTTCCAACAGTCTTGAAGGAGTTCACACATATGCTGAGCACTTGTTGGCTGCTTTTCCTTCACTTTGCGGTCCAACTCATCCCAAACCATCTCAAGTGGGTTGAGATCGGGTGATTGTGGAGGCCAGGTCATCTGATGCAGCACTCCATCACTCTCCTTCTTGGTCAAATAGCCCTTACACAGCCTGGAGCTGTGTTGGGTCATTGTCCTGTTGAAAAACAAATGATAGTCCCACTAAGCCCAAACCAGATGGGATGGCGTATCGCTGCAGAATGCTGTGGTAGCCATGCTGGTTAAGTGTGCCTTGAATTCTAAATAAATCACAGACAAGTGTCACCTGCAAAGCACCCCCACACCATCACTCCTCCTCCTCCATGCTTCATGTTGGGAACCACACATGCGGAGATCATCCGTTCACCTACTTTGCGTCTCACAAAGACACGGCGGTTGGAACCAAAAATCTCAAATTTGGACTCACCAGACTAAAGGACAGATTTCCAACAGTCTAATGTCCATTGCTCGTGTTTCTTGGCCCAAGCAAGTCTTTTCTTATTATTGGTGTCCTTTAGTAGTGTTTTCTGTGCAGCAATTCAACCATGAAGGCCTGATTCACACAGTCTCCTCTGAACAGTTGATGTTGAGATGTGTCTGTTACTTGAACTCTGAAGCATTTATTTGGGCTGCAATTTCTGAGGCTGGTAACTCTAATGAATTTATCCTTTGCAGCAGAGGTAACTCTGGGTCTTCCTTTCCTGTGGCGGTCCTCATGAGAGCCAGTTTCATCATAGCACTTCATGGTTTTTGCAAATGCACTTCAAGAAACTTTGAAAGTTCTTGACTGACCTTCATGTCTTAAAGTAATGATGAACTGTTGTTTCTCTTTGCTTATTTGAGCTGTTCTTGCCATAATATGGATTTGGTCTTTTAACAAATAAGGCAATCTTCTGTATACCACCCCTACCTTGTGACAACACAACTGATTGGCTCAAACGCCTTAAGAAGGAAAGAAATTCCACAAATTAACTTTTAACAAGGCACACCTTTTAATTGAAATGCATTCCAGGTGACTACCTCATGAAGCTGGTTGAGAGAATGCCAAGAGTGTGCAAAGGCAAATGGTGGCTACTTTGACGAATATCAAATATGAAATATATTTTGATTTGTTTAACACTTTGTGGTTACTACATGATTCCATGTGTGTTATTTCATAGTTTTGATGCCTTCACTATTATTCTACAATGTAGAAAATAGTAAAAATAAAGAAAAACCCTGAAATGAGTAGGTGTATCCAAACATTTGACTGGTAATGTATACACAGCGCATCCAGAAAGTATTTAGACCCCTTGATTTTCCCCCACATTTTGTTACTTAACAGTCTTATTCTAAAATTGATTAAATAGTTTTTTTCCCCTCATCAATCTAGACACAATACACCATAATTTCAAAGCAACAGGTTTAGAAATTTTTTCAAATTTATAACAATTTTTAAAACTGAAATGTCACATTCCCATAAGTATTCAGACCCTTTACTCAATACTTTGTTGAAGCACCTTTGGCAGAAATTACAGCCTCAAGTCTTCCTAGGTATGATGCTACAAGCTTGGCATACCTGTATTTGGTGAGTTTCTCCCATTCTTCTCTGCAGATCCTCAAGCTCTGTCAAGTTGGATGGGGAGCATCGCTGCACAGCTATTTTCAGGTCTCTCCAGAGATGTTCGATCGGGTTCAAGTCTGGGCTCTGACTGGGCCACTCAAGGACATTCAGAGAATTGTCCCGAAGCCACTCCTGCATTGTCTTGACTGTGTGCTTAAGGTTGGAAGGTGAACCATCGCCCCAGGCTGAGGTCCTGAGCGCTCTGGAGCAGGTTTTCATCAAGGATCTCTCTGTACTTTTGTACTTTGCTCCGTTCATCTTTTCCTCGATCCTGACTAGTCTCCCAGTCCCTGCTGCTGAAAAACATTCCCACAGCATGATGCTGCCACCACCATGCTTCACATGGTTCCAGGTTTCCTCCAGATGTGACACTTGGCATTCAGGCCAAAGAGTTACATCTTGGTTTCATAAGACCAGAGAATCTTGTTTCTCATGGTCTGTGAGTCTTTAGGTGTCTTTTGGCAAACTCCAAGTGGGCTGTCATGTGCCTTTTACTGAGGAGTGGCTTCCGTCTGGCCACTCGGATTGGTGGAGTGCTGCGGAGATGGTTGTCCTTCTGAAAGGTTCTCCCATCTCCAAAGGAGAACTCTGGAGCTCCATCAAAGTGACCATCGGGTTCTTAGTCACATCCCTGACCAAGGCCCTTCTTCCCCAATTGCTCAGTTTGGCCAGGAGGCCAGCTCTAGGAAGAGTCTTGGTGCTTCCAAACTTCTTCCATTTAAAAATGATGGCGGCAACTGGGTTCTTGCGGACCTTCAATGCTGCAGAAATTATTTGGTACCATTCCTCAGATCTGTGCCTGGACACGGAGCTCTCGGAGCTCTACAGACAATTCCTTCGACCTCATGGCTTGGTTTTTGCTCTGACATGCACTGTCAACTGTGGGACCTTATATAGACAGGTGTGTGCATTTCCAAATCATGTCCAATCAATTGAATTTACCAGGTGGACTCTAATAAAGTTGTAGAAACATCTCAAGGATGATCAATGGAAACAGGATGCACCTGATCTCAATTTCGAGTCTCATAGCAAAGGGTCTGAATACTTATGTAAATAAGGTATTTCTGTTTTTTATTTTGAATACATTTGCAAACATTTCTAAAAAACTGTTTTCGCTTTGTCATTATGGGGTATTGTGTTTAGATTTATGAGGGCAAAAATTATTTCATACATTTAAGAATAAGGATGTAACATAACAAAATGTGGAAAAATTCAAGAGGTCTGAATACTTTCCAAATGCACTGTATAGATATAAACTCAGAAGACATTTTTTTTTTCCTTTTTCTGGACCCTGTCTTTCAAAGATAATTCGTAAAAATCCAAATAACTTCACAGATCTTTATTGCAAAGGGTTTAAACACTGTTTCCCATGCTTGTTCAATGAACCATAAATAATTCATGAACATGCACTTGTGGAACGGTCGTTAAGACACTAACAGCTTACAGGCGGTAGGCAATTAAGGTCACAGTTCTGAAAACTTAGGACACTAAAGAGGCCCTTCTACTGACTCTGCAAAACACCAATAGAAAGATGCCCAGGGTCCCTGCTCATCTGCGTGAACGTGCCTTAGGCATGCTGCAAGGAGGCATGAGGACTGCAGATGTGGCCAGGGCAATAAATTGCAATGTCCGTACTGTGAGACGCCTAAGACAGCGCTACAGGGAGACAGGACGGACAGCTGATTGTCCTCGCAGTGGCAGACCACGTGTAACAACACCTGCACAGGATCGGTACATCCGAACATCACACCTGAGGGACAGGTACAGGATGGCACCAACAACTGCCCGAGTTACACCAGGAACGCACAATCCCTCCATCAGTGCTCAGACTGTCCGCAATAGGCTGAGAGAGGCCGGACTGAGGGCTTGTAGGCCTGTTGTAAGGCAGGTCCTCACCAGACATCACTGGCAACAACGTCGCCTATGGGCACAAACCCACCGTTGCTGGACCAGACAGGACTGGTAGAAAGTGCAATTCACTGACGAGTCATGGTTTTGTCTCACCAGGGGTGATGGTCAGATTCGCGTTTATCGTCGAAGGAATGAGTGTTACACCGAGGCCTGTACTCTGGAGCGGGATCGATTTGAGGGTCCGTCATGGTCTGGGGCGGTGTGTCACAGCATCATCGGACTGAGCTTGTTGTCATCGCAGGCAACGCTGTGCGTTACAGGGAAGACATCCTCCTCCCTCATGTGGTACCCTTCCTGCAGGCTCATCCTGACATGATCCTCCAGCATGACAATGCCACCAGCCATACTGCTCGTCCTGTGCGTGATTTCCTGCAAACAGGAATGTTAGTGTTCTGCCATGGCCAGCGAAAAGCCAGGATCTCAATCCCATTGGGCATGTCTGGACCTGTTGGATCAGAGGGTGAGGGCTAGGGCCATTCCCCCCAGATATGTCCGGGAACTTGCAGGTGCCTTGGTGGAAGAGTGGGGTAACATCTCACAGCAAGAACTGGCAAATCTTGTGCAGTCCATGAGGAGGAGATGCACTGCAGTACTTAATGCAGCTGGTGGCCACACCAGATACTGACTGTTACTTTTGATTTTGCCCCCCCCCCCCCTTTGTTCAGGGACACATTATTCCATTTCTGTTAATCACATGTCTGTGGAACTTGTTCAGTTTATGTCTGTGGTTGAATCTTGTTATGTTCATACAAATATTTACACATGTTAAGTTTGCTGAAAATAAACGCAGTTAACAGTGAGAGGACGTTTCTTTTTTTGCTGAGTTTATAGATAGATAGATATATCACATCCTGCATATATTAATCAATCACACACAAATTCACTACTTATACCATAACCTCTTTGTAATCACCGACACAGAGAACACACACAAACAAACAAGCACACGCACACAGTACAGTACTGACCGTGCAGTGACCTGCTGCTGGGAGTGGGCGTTGGGCATGTCTTTGTGGGGTGGGGCGGCTCCCCCCTCAGTGGTGGGGGGCAACTCTGGAGACGTCTGGCTCAATTTAAGATTCCCTAGACCACAGACCAGAGAGAGAGAGAGAGCAAGAGAGAGAGGGCAATACAGAAAAAGGAGTGCAGAGAATAGAAGGGGGATAGAGAGAAGAAAAGAGGTGTTTGTATAGAAAGTGAAGCTGGTTCTACTGTAAGAGATTGTTGTGTCTTATTTCTCCAGTTTATGGGGGGGTTGTAGTGCATTTAGCAATGTGCTGCACCATTTCAAGATGTGTTAATAATACTCTGGCTAGACATACCGTCAGTGGAGTTAAAATGTAATATAGTACAGAACATTTTGTAGATATAAATATGATATGTTGCTATAGTACAAGACTTAAAACATCGACCAAGGCATTATATGACGCAAACTCTGTACACATGCTATAATAAAGCTACTTCGGTATCAGTGGGGTGAGATCAGGCGTTCCTTCTCACCAGCGTTGTTGGGGTAGGAGTCCATGTCCAGGTAGGAGTGTTCCTGGGTCTGTTCCGGGCCTCCCACCACGCCCCCCACCCCCTGGCCACTCTCCACCCCCACCAGGTCAGAGAAGTGTGGGTGATGCTGCTGGGGCTGTGCCAGGGAGGGGTAGAGTGAGGAGTGGGACGCCTTCCTCTGCATGACAGGAGGTAGGAGGGAGGCCCCCCCACTGCCGCCCATCCCACCCACGCCCCCGGGCATCAGCCCCGATGTCAAGCTCAGGCCCCCACCCTCCTTGTCTCGCCATGGCAACCAACAGAGCTTCCAGGAGACAAAGAGAGAGACTGAGAGAAGGACAATCCCGCAGAACGTCACGATCACCGACAACAGGCTGACAGAGATCTCTGGAGGACGAGAAGAGAGGGAAGGATGGAGAGAAGAGAGACAGAGACAGAGGGTGAGTTTGTTTAAGGCAATGATGGATGAAGACTCAATACTTCAACCTCATCATCTAAAATACCAAAAAGCCTCATGTCACATTAATCAGTATCCTTCACATAGTTTATTCTCTCAATTAAGCCTCCTTTTCCCACTCCTCATCCACTATCAGCCCAACATCCACTAAATCCCACATCATAAGAGCAGAGGGACAACACACTGAGAGCGTAATGTGATACGCCGCTTCAAATGCTAATATACCCATTTTGAATATGGCAGCTTAAACATAACAAACGTTGGTGGACTGATAACACCACAATAAAAATACTAACACCCACAATGATATTTCCTGTGATGTGATTAGGCCTGTGCTCGTGGTTATGAGCTTTTAATCACTGACGGCTAAAAGATTTTGTCTGAGGGGAAACGGGGGGGGGGGGGGGGGGGGGAAATGAGTCATCCTGGTGAGAAATAAAATAAGTAAAAAAGCGCGGTTTCAGCACCAGTCTGGTGGACAGCTCCTCCAGCCCTATCCAATACACAGACCAGAGGCCTGCCAATCACCTGAGGCCATTGTCTGGGTGTAGAGCGATCAGTGTTGGACCTGGAGAATGTCTCTCTTTATCTGTCTTTCTATCGCTCTCTCTCTTTTGTCTGTCCATCTCTCTATTTTTCCTTCCCCATCCCTCTCTTTCTATCACCCTCTCTATCTCTTCCTATCTCTCTTAATCTTTCTGTCTCTCGGTCTCCCCATCTTTCCTTCCCCCTCTCGCTCTCCCTCTCCCTCTTCCTATCTCTGTCTCTCTTTTTTGTGTATCTTTCCTTCACCCTCTCCCTTCCTTTCCCTGGCTCTGTCTTTCCTCGATTCAATCCCAAGTGGCTTTGTGGGCATGACAAAGACACAAACATTGTTCAATCATTCAAAAGATATTGAAACTGTATCTATAACTCACTGACAACGAGACTGAGAGTAAATGAGTAAATGAGACAACAGCAGCCAGTGCGAGACACTCCTCTACCCCTAGGGCGCATCTCCTGGAATTCTCTATGCCTTCTGTCTCTCTCTCTCCATCTCTTCCCCCTTTCTTTAGTCTTCTCTCACATCCTCCATTGCTCTCCTTTTTCCATGCTGTCTTATTTTACCTCTCTCTCCTCCATCTCTCCCCCTAATCTCCTTCTATCTCTCACTTCTTTTCTCTCCTTCTGCCCTTTCTCCATCATTCTTCCCCTCCTCTCCTTCTCTCTCTCCCTCCTCTTCCCCCTCTCCTCTCTCCTCTCTCCCTCTCTCTCTCTCCTCTCGCTCACTGTGGTGAATTATTCATCAGTCTATGTATGACATTAATCAGAACTTGTTCAAAGGATATGATCAGAGAGAAAGAGGGAGAGGGGGAGAGAGAGAAAGAATGAGAGAGAGGTGGGGGGGCATTGATGTATCACTGTGGAGAACATGACACAGATGGGGAGAGAGAGAGAAAGAGAGAGAGAGAGAGAGAGAGAGAGAGAGAGAGAGAGAGGGGAGAGAGAGAGAGAGAGAAAGGGGAGAGAGAGAGAGAGAGAGAGAGAGAGAGAGGAGAGAGAGAGAGAGAGAGAGAGAAGAGGGAGAGAGAGAGAGAGAGAGAGAGAGAGAGAGAGAGAGACAGAGAGAGAGAGAGAGAGAGAGAGAAAGGGGAGAGAGAGAGAGAGAGATAGAGAGAGAGAGACAGAGAGAGAAAGGGGAGAGAGAGAGAGAAAGGGGAGAGAGAGAGAGAGACAGAGAGAGAAAGGGGAGAGAGAGAGAGAGAGAGAGAGAGACAGAGACAGAGAGAGAAAGGGGAGAGAGAGAGAGAAAGGGGAGAGAGAGAGAGAGAGAGACAGAGAGAGAAAGGGGAGAGAGAGAGAGAAAGGGGAGAGGAGCCCTAAGGGAGAGAAGAGAGGTGGAACGAAAGAGATGGTGGGAAAGAAAATGAGCGGGGGGAACGAGAAAGGAAAAAGGGAAGAAGAGATAAGGACAGAGGGAATAGGTGTAGAGCATGATAAGAGAGAGAGGGAGATTCTGAGAGAAGAGAGGGGGGAGAGGAGAGGAGAGAGGCTGTAGGGGCGGGCCAGATAGAGACAGATTGGTAACCATGTTGAAACAGACATATTGGCTGACTGGTCACATTCAGCCTCTCCATCTACACGTCCAGTCCACCCAGAAGGATACAGCCAGGTTAATATAGTCACCATCCACCAACATGCCACGCCACAGAAGAAAACAAAAAGAGATAATGACGGAGAGAGAAAGAACAAGAGAATGAATGATGGAGAGAGATGGAGGACAAACAAGGCAACAAGGATTTAGAGAGAGAACTAAAGAGGCGAGGGGTTTAGGACGGTAGAGAGAGAATAACAGTGTGTGTGTGTGTCTCTACATGTGTGTATTTGTGCATGTTTGTGTGTGTGTGTGGCAGCTCAGGGGGCATAGATAAGACAGGGCTGTGATAAAGCGTGTGTGGGGGGGGACTGTCAGGTGGAAAACGTTGCTTATTCATTAGTCTTTCAGGAGGTCAGGTGCTCAATACTGATCCCCATAGGTCAGTCCTAATCCACACAGCCTAACCGTTAACGTGTGTGTGTGTGTGTGTGTGTGTGTGTGTGTGTGTGTGTGTGTGTGTGTGTGTGTGTGTGTGTGTGTGTGTGTGTGTGTGTGTGTGTGTGTGTGTGTGTGTGTGTGTGTGTGTGTGTGTGTGTGTGTGTGTTCGAGGGGGGTAGCTTGGCGGAGGCAGGCGGTGGTGGTTCTCCTGAGACAGAAACCCAGCATGGGGTAGTTGACACCGGCTGTCAATCAGTAAGTGATGTATCCGACTGGGAGTTTTTCAGGCAGAACATCAAACAGCTCACACCCACCCTGCTTACACAAGCCATTGATTGACAGACAGGCGACGGATGGAGGATCCTGTACTGCCCAGAGGCCCTTGCTTTGGTTTATCACGTCATTACCCAGAGGCTAGACGCTAACGCCTCCCACCAAACCCACTGCATGATGACATCCTGCACTGTGTCACACAAATCTCTAGGTGCTCCATGCAGCAGATCCAGCCTAATCTACACTACAGCACACAGATCCACACGCATCCCCTCTAATCTCCACTACTGCACATTTCTGCCACCGCTCCAAAACCTCTCCATGAGAATCCACACAGGACCAGAATGCTGCTGGGACTGCAGCTAGCTAGCTCCACCACTCATCCACTCTGCTGTCTAGAATTCATTCAAAGGGATCTGGGACGATGCTCCATATTTACAATTAGCCAGGTTGGGATTGCACTTGAAGTCTTTGGTTTGCCCTATAAACAGAGGGCTGGACCTTCGTTATCAATTTGGAAATGTCTCATGAATATTTCAAAGTGTTCCGGAGGTGCCCTGATTAGTTGTGGGAGTGCTAGCCAGCCCCTCAGGGCAACCCTGGCATCGCAACCCAGATAATAACTCTTCTTCAGGATATTCTGCTCTATCCCACAATACACATTACTATGGCCAGGAGTTTTTCCTGGGATTTTTTCCTGCTAATGTCACTTGAACAGAAAAACCTCCATGTCCTATACATGGCTAATGATTCCTGTATGTTACTGTGTTGTTAATGATTCCTGTATGTTACTGTATGTTACTGTGTTGTTAATGATACTGTATGTTGCTGTATGTTACTGTGTTGTTAATGATTCCTGTGTGTTACTGTATGTTACTATGTTGTTAATGATTCCTGTATGTTACTGTATGTTACTGTGTTGTTAATGATTCCTGTATGTTACTGTGTGTTACTGTGTTGTTAATGATTCCTGTATGTTACTGTATGTTACTGTGTTGTTAATGATTCCTGTATGTTTCTGTATGTTAATGTGTGTTAATGATTCCTGTATTTTACTGAATGTTACTATATGTTGCAGTGTTTATAATGATTCCTGTATGTTACTGTGTTGTTAATGATTCCTGTATGTTACTGTATGTTGCAGTGTTTATAATGATTCCTGTATGTTACTGTATGTTACTGTACATTACTGTGTGTTAATGATTCCTGTATTTTACTGTATGTTACTGTGTATTAATGATTTCTGTATATTACTGTATGTTGCAGTGTTTATAATGATTCCTGTATGTTACTGTATGTTAGTGTGTTGTTAATGATTCCTGTATGTTTCTGTATGTTACTGTGTGTTACTGTTGTTAATGATTCCTGTATGTTACTGTGTCTTACTGTGTTGTTAATGATTCCTGTATGTTACTGTATGTTACTGTGTTGTTAATGATTCCTGTATGTTCCTGTATGTTATTGTGTTTTTAATTACTCCTGTATGTTACTCTGTTAATGATTCCTGTATGTTACTGTGTTTTTAATGATTCCTGTATGTTACTGTATGTTACTGTGTTGTTAATGATTCCTGTATGTTACAGTATGTTAGTGTGTTGTTAATGAGTCCTCTATGGTACTGTATGTTAGTGTGTTGTTAATGATTCCTGTATGTTATTGTGTGTTACTGTGTTGTTAATGATTCCTGTATGTTCCTGTATGTTATTGTGTTTTTAATTATTCCTGTATGTTACTCTGTTAATGATTCCTGTATGTTACTGTGTTTTTAATGATTCCTGTATGTTACTGTATGTTACTGTGTTGTTAATGATTCCTGTATGTTTCTGTATGTTACTGTGTGTTACTGTTGTTAATGATTCCTGTATGTTACTGTGTCTTACTGTGTTGTTAATGATTCCTGTATGTTACTGTATGTTACTGTGTTGTTAATGATTCCTGTATGTTCCTGTATGTTATTGTGTTTTTAATTATTCCTGTATGTTACTCTGTTAATGATTCCTGTATGTTACTGTGTTTTTAATGATTCCTGTATGTTACTGTATGTTACTGTGTTGTTAATGATTCCTGTATGTTACAGTATGTTAGTGTGTTGTTAATGAGTCCTCTATGTTACAGTATGTTAGTGTGTTGTTAATGATTCCTCTATGTTCCTGTATGTTACTGTATGTTAGTGTGTTGTTAATGATTCCTGTATTGTACTGTATGTTACTGTGTATTAATGATTCCCGTATATTACTGTATGTTGCAGTGTTTATAATGATTCCTGTATGTTACTGTATGTTAGTGTGTTGTTAATGATTCCTGTATGTTTCTGTATGTTACTGTGTGTTACTGTGTTGTTAATGATTCCTGTATGTTACTGTGTGTTACTGTGTTGTTAATGATTCCTGTATGTTGCTGTATGTTACTGTGTTGTTAATGATTCCTGTGTGTTACTGTATGTTACTATGTTGTTAATGATTCCTGTATGTTACTGTATGTTACTGTGTTGTTAATGATACTGTATGTTACTGTATGTTACTGTGTTGTTAATGATTCCTGTATGTTACTGTATGTTACTGTGTTGTTAATGATTCCTGTATGTTACTGTGTGTTACTGTGTTGTTAATGATTCCTGTATGTTACTGTATGTTGCAGTGTTTATAATGATTCCAGTATGTTACTGTATGTTACTGTACATTACTGTGTGTTAATGATTCCTGTATTTTACTGTATGTTACTGTGTGTTAATGATTCCTGTATATTACTGTATGTTGCAGTGTTTATAATGATTCCTGTATGTTACTGTATGTTAGTGTGTTGTTAAGGATTCCTGTATGTTTCTGTATGTTACTGTGTGTTACTGTGTTGTTAATGATTCCTGTATGTTACTGTGTGTTACTGTGTTGTTAATGATTCCTATATGTTACTGTATGTTACTGTGTTGTTAATGATTCCTGTATGTCCCTGTATGTTATTGTGTTTTTAATTATTCCTGTATGTTACTCTGTTAATGATTCCTGTATGTTACTGTGTTTTTAATGATTCCTGTATGTTACTGTATGTTACTGTGTTGTTAATGATTCCTGTATGTTTCTGTATGTTACTGTGTGTTACTGTTGTTAATGATTCCTGTATGTTACTGTGTCTTACTGTGTTGTTAATGATTCCTGTATGTTACTGTATGTTACTGTGTTGTTAATGATTCCTGTATGTTCCTGTATGTTATTGTGTTTTTAATTATTCCTGTATGTTACTCTGTTAATGATTCCTGTATGTTACTGTGTTTTTAATGATTCCTGTATGTTACTGTATGTTACTGTGTTGTTAATGATTCCTGTATGTTACAGTATGTTAGTGTGTTGTTAATGATTCCTCTATGTTCCTGTATGTTACTGTATGTTAGTGTGTTGTTAATGATTCCTGTATGTTACAGTATGTTAGTGTGTTGTTAATGAGTCCTCTATGTTACAGTATGTTAGTGTGTTGTTAATGATTCCTCTATGTTCCTGTATGTTACTGTATGTTAGTGTGTTGTTAATGATTCCTGTATTGTACTGTATGTTACTGTGTATTAATGATTCCTGTATATTACTGTATGTTGCAGTGTTTATAATGATTCCTGTATGTTACTGTATGTTAGTGTGTTGTTAATGATTCCTGTATGTTTCTGTATGTTACTGTGTGTTACTGTGTTGTTAATGATTCCTGTATGTTACTGTGTGTTACTGTGTTGTTAATGATTCCTGTATGTTACTGTATGTTACTGTCTTGTTAATGATTCCTGTATGTCCCTGTATGTTATTGTGTTTTTAATTATTCCTGTATGTTACTCTGTTAATGATTAATGTATGTTACTGTGTTTTTAATGATTCCTGTATGTTACTGTATGTTACTGTGTTGTTAATGATTCCTGTATGTTACAGTATGTTAGTGTGTTGTTAATGACTCCTCTATGTTCCTCTATGTTACTGTATGTTAGTGTGTTGTTAATGATTCCTGTATGTTATTGTGTTTTTAATGATTCCTGTATGTTAGTGTGTTGTTAATGATTCCTGTATATTCCTGGATGTTAGTGTGTTGTTAATGATTCCTGTATGTTCCTGTATGTTATTGTGTTTTTAATGATTCCTGTATGTTACTGTATGTTAGTGTGTTGTTAATGATTCCTGTATGTTACTGTATGTTAGTGTGCTGTTAATGATTCCTGTATGTTACTGTATGTTAGTGTGTTGTTAATGATTCCTGTATGTTACTGTATGTTAGTGTATGTTAATGATTCCTGTATGTTACTGTATGTTAGTGTGTTGTTAATGATTCCTGTATGTTCCTGTATGTTACTGTATGTTAGTGTATGTTAATGATTCCTGTATGTTACTGTATGTTAGTGTGTTGTTAATGATTCCTGTATGTTCCTGTATGTTCCTGTATGTGAATGATTATTGTATGTTACTGAATGTTACTGTGTGTTAGTGTGTTGTTAATGATTCCTGTATGTTACTGTATGTTAGTGTGGTGTTAATGATTCCTGTATGTTACTGTATGTTACTGTATGTTAGTGTGTTGTTAATGATTCCTGTATGTTACTGTATGTTACTGTATGTGAATGATTATTGTATGTTACTGAATGTTACTGTGTGTTAGTGTGTTGTTAATGATTCCTGTATGTTACTGTATGTTAGTGTGTTGTTAATTATTCCTGTATGTTACTCTATGTTACTGTATGTTACTGTATGTTAATGATTCCTGTATGTTACTGTATGTTACTGTATGTGAATGATTATTGTATGTTACTGAATGTTACTGTATGTTAGTGTGTTGTTAATGATTCCTGTATGTTACTGTATGTTACTGTATGTGAATGATTCTTGTATGTTACTGTGTGTTAGTGTGTTGTTAATGATTCCTGTATGTTACTGTATGTTAGTGTGGTGTTAATGATTCCTGTATGTTCCTGTATGTTCCTGTATGTTAGTGTATGTTAATGATTCCTGTATGTTCCTGTATGTTCCTGTATGTTAGTGTATGTTAATGATTCCTGTATGTTACTGTATGTTAGTGTGTTGTTAATTATTCCTGTATGTTACTGTATGTTACTGTATGTTACTGTATGTTAATGATTCCTGTATGTTACTGTATGTTACTGTATGTGAATGATTCCTGTATGTTACTGTATGTTACTGTATGTTAGTGTGTTGTTAATGATTCCTGTATGTTACTGTATGTTACTGTGTTGTTAATGATTCCTGTATGTTACTGTATGTTAGTGTGTTGTTAATGATTACTGTATGTTACTGTATGTTACTGTATGTTACTGTGTTGTTAATGATTCCTGTATGTTACTGTATGTTACTATGTTGTTAATGATTCCTGTATGTTACTGTATGTTACTATGTTGTTACCTGTTTCGTGCTGCTGTCCCCTCATCATGTAGACGAAGTCTCGGCAGCTGGCTTCATGGCTGTCCTTCGCTGAGGAGTGTAAGCACAACTCCTCCACCAGAGTGAGGGCCTTCTTACACAGGTGGTCTTCATCCCAGTCCCCCGACATCCTCCAATCCGCATTGCACTCCCACCCGCAGTCAACCAATCACAGCACAGCCCTCGCCGCCCTCACCAAACGGACGGCACCTGGGTGAGAAGAGGTTCGATCCGGCCACGTTCCTTGGAGGGTCTGGAGAAATGGGTGGGGCCAGTGGAGATTGGACCAATCCAGGAATAAGGGGAGGGGCTCTGTCAGGCGCTGTCTACTTAGGCGGAGTCTATGACTGACACGCCCATAAATGTGTGAGCCAAACCCACCCCTTTGGCTTTTCCTGAGAGGAATGAAAGGAAAAGATTAGGAAAAAGAAGATGAAAGACGATGTATAAATAGGTACTGTTATCATTGTGCCAATTGGTGACAGATTTTCATGCAAATATTCTCAAATCTGCATAAAACAATATGTGCATTTTCCCACCAGAGGTGAGTTTTCATCAAACTAACCCATTGTGGATAAAAGTCTGTGTGTGATAAAAATCACTTTTGTGGTTAAGTTCCCATGTACCAGATAAAACATGTACGTTAAATGGGGTACCGATGGTTTTGTCACAAAAACTGTTGCGATAAATAGCAAACTTGGCCAATCTGGTTTTGGCGCATGCTCTCTAGACAAGAGTTCACTGATATGATAATTGGCAGCCAAGCACCGATCATCATATCCCCAGAATTCAAATAATAGCTTACCCTCGATATTTATCTTCTTGGAAATTTGCATGATCACCGTGCACTTAACCACCACGTGAAGTTCATGATCTGGCTGTAAACCTTTCCTGCTCTTCCACGTCGTGGTGGTAGGTCATCGTGTGACTCCAAGTTTATTTTCCATATGATGGTTATTATATCAATATTTGCGCATGAAGGTGTTCCCGTTAGCATTTCTCAGATAACTAATTTTACAGACACAAAAAGATCCCAACATGTCGAATGAACAAATTGTCTGTCGGCATTTATGAATTTCAACGGACATTTCCTATCCATCAGCCTGGACTTTTTTTATACGTCAGGTAATTCATCCGCATTTAATGGTTGGATGGAAACCTGGTTTATGGTACATTTTTATTTCTGTTTTATGTCAACATACCTGTATTAGAGTTGTTTGTAAAGTCTAGGAGTCCCTGTCATGTTTGAAATGTCTTCTCCACCAAGATACAGCTGAACAACACTTGGTTATGATTCCAACAAATTCATAACCTTATACTAGTTTGTGTTCTTCTTTTTCTAATGTCACAGAGATAGGGATAGCTCTAACAGCATTTAGAGCCCAGTTTAGCTCTGGGTAATGTAGTTCCAAGCGGATTCAATGGAATGCAGTAGTTTTCCTGGTTTTCCTCCAACCTAGATTCATAGAATGTCTTATAAATGGCTCCATCACCTGAAAGACAATGACAACACATTACTGAATGAGGTCAAGCACAAAATCCACAGAGATTGTGATAGCGATTGTATTACAATGGTTACACAAGGGTATTACATTGAATTTGTCTCTTGTTGTTTGGATGCTCTTAGTAGTACACAGAACGTAAAATCCCAGGACTATTAGTGTTTCAGTGCACATACAGACAGACGTTGTCCTCATTGTCCTTTTGTCAGAGAACTCTATTTCCTGAGCTCCTTAACATTCTCCCTTTGTTTTGAACTCATTCTGTCTCCAAAAAGCAGGTCAATGCCCCAACTTTCTCTTTCTCTATAGCTCTCTCCGTTCTCACAGTCTGTGTGTCCGCAGGGATATATGATAGAAATATGTCTAAAAATACATAAATTAATGAATGTCTACATTCACAGTAATAGCTGGCATACTGTAATCACATTGGGCGAATAAGATTTCTCATCAGTGAGGAGTCTGCTGCCAGAACGTCCAACGAGACGTCGTATCAGCGAGAGGTAGGCCCACTTGTCCAATGAGAACCCTGTTCGGCCAAAGGAACATCTATTTATCATTTGATGATTGTGGTTCTGTGAAATGTCAGCATCAGTCTTTGTGCAGTGACTGGCAACCTCCCTAGCAAAGTGTTGCTTATATGTCCATCTATCTCCCTGGCCATCAATCCATCACAGCATTAAGAAGAGACACATTTCAATCAGGACAAGACTCAGGACAGGACATGTTGGTGCCATTTCTCCTTCCTCATCTCTCTCTCTCTCTCTCTCTCTCTCTCTCTCTCTCTCTCTCTCTCTCTCTCTCTCTCTCTCTCTCTCTCACTCACTCTCAAACACACTCTTTCTCTATATCTGAAAACTTCTGATAGGCATATTAGGCCCGTCAATTCGTCTGGATCAAACTCAGACTAAACAAGGTCCATTTATCTGTCCATCTCAGCTCGCTTCATTGTAAAAAATGAGTCTGAGATTAGCGTATTAAAACGCTACCCCCAACCCAACACCCCAGTCTGTATCCCCGCTTCACTCCCCTCCATCCAGACTGAGATAGTAAATCTTTCTGAGTGTGACTTTAAAACCCAGCATATCTCAATCTGAGGAATGGCTGTCTGCCACCAAACTGGTCCTCTCAAATGCCAGCAAGAACATCAGGGGGAGGCAGGAAAAGAGAGGGGGAGAGAAAGAGAATGTGTACGGATGTGTATGTGAGAGAGAATGAGATGGTATGAGAAAGAGGGGAGAGAAAGGAGCGATATGGACATTAGATGAAAGGAGGAAGAGGAGGAGATGAAAGGTAAGTAGAAAGGAATGGAAAACTGTGGAACAGGAGGCAGTGTTGGTGACATAGCAACAATAGTAATCAAGGTCTGGCTGTGCAATTTACTACAAGCTAAATATTTACAGAGCCTCATTATTTACTGATAAATATGCCTTCAGACACGTACAGACTCATCTCTCCCTCCATACAACACCCTATACTGAGACGCTCACAGCCACAAAGGAACACAAACCTCCCACAGACATTCCATTGACTGCTGCCCTGTTTTAAATCAATAACCTTGGGCAACCAATACACCAACAGAGACCGGTCAACCAGGAAGGTCACTGTCCAATCGCACTACAGCAACTGGACAACAGGGAAGGTAATTGTCTAATCACACTACAGAGACTGGAAAACCAAGGACGTGCTCTGTCCAATCACAATAGACAGACTAGGCAACCAGGAAGGTCACTGTCCAATCAAACAACAGAGAGGTAAGGTAAGCGGTGTGAGGTCACTGTCCCAATCACAAAATGGTGGCTGCATTGCAAGTAAATTCACTGCTCAACATGGACTGGGGAACCAGGAAGGTCACGTTCCAATCACAAAACATTAATCTGGCACCAGTAAGGTCACTGTCCAATCATGTAGCAGAGAGTAGCCAGGCTCCCACTGAGGTCAAAGACGGATAACCAAGGCTACTGCCCAATCTTATGGCAAGAAACAGATGGTTAGTAATGTCACTGTCCAATCAGAGACCCCCTCCAGCTAAACACATTTAACATGTGATGAATGATGTTGACTGAAAGTGCCCCTAAGCACTGGTTTTAGGCCAGATGTTTCTTTGGGCCTATAATGGGTGAGGCTTGTATTTGCTTTGTGACAACTGATTCTGGGCATGCTCTCGGGGGCCTTCTCTCTCTGGAGTGTGATGAATCTCTGGGGTTGTGCCAGTTTGTTAAGAAAAGCCGAAAAGGCAGAAGAGGAGGAGAGGACTGAATGTGTGAACTGTGACACATTGAAACCCAAAAAGCACGTATTTCACACAGGGGATCATAGGAGAGGAGCGTAAATCTCAGCTCATTCACACCTGAGCCTGACTCAGTATGTCTCTCATACAGAATATGTTCAACATCACAGCTTTGCATTATGTCAAAACTAGTATAATATCACACTACCTGCTGTGTAGCGACCATTATGCAGAGATTATGGTAACGTCAGCACGTCCTTTGAAATATTCCACTTTATTTCACATCAGACGTCACTCTTTCTTGAGGGACTTCACTTTTCCTTTCACCGCAACAGAAGCGGTGAATTCGACCAAAGGGCTAAGCAGTTTGGATTAATTTCAGAGTTCAATCAAACATTTGGATGGGTTAAGAAGATTTCATCGTCTCCTCATATGCACGGCTGACTTTCACTCTACAGGCTCTGCAACTGTTACCTTTTAACAGAATTCCTTTGCTATTCGAAGTAATTTTCTGTCAGAAAAACAACAACCTATGTGTTTGAGTGAGAGAAAATGTAAACAAGCAAAGACAGGTTGTGTGAAAATATGCACGATGCAAGAAGAGACAAAGAGAGGTAATCCATGAGGTACAGCTAATGGGATGTTTCAGCAGCATCTCAATGTAGCTGATGGGATCATTTTCTATTAGCTCCCTCTTCTTTTTGTTTTCTTTTACCTGTAGAGTCATCTCAAATCTACCTCTCATTATTTTCAGTAACGTTTTGTTTTCTCCTGAGGAAAAACTACTTATTATGATGTTACACATCTAGTAGCTTAAAAAGCAACAGTGTTTGATTAATTTTACATAATGCATTTTCATAACAATATGATTGTATAGTTTTCTATTTCACTACCTCACTTTAAAAAGCAGAGCTTGGTTCTCTTCTCTTGAGCTCTTTAGGATACTGCCCTTCTCCACTCTACTCTACCATCCTCTCCTCTACTCTACCATCCTCTCCTCTACTCTACCATCCTCTCCTCTACTCTACCATCCTCTACTCTACCATCCTCTACTCTACTCTACCATCCTCTACTCTACTCTACCATCCTCTACTCTACTCTACCATACTCTACTCTACCATCCTCTACTCTACTCTACCATCCTCTCCTCTACTCTACCATCCTCTCCTCTACTCTACCATCCTCTACTCTACCATCCTCTACTCTACTCTACCATCCTCTACTCTACTCTACCATCCTCTCCTCTACTCTACCATCCTCTCCTCTACTCTACCATCCTCTACTCTACTCTACCATCCTCTACTCTACTCTACCATCCTCTACTCTACTCTACCATCCTCTACTCTACTCTACCATACTCTACTCTACCATCCTCTACTCTACTCTACCATCCTCTACTCTACTCTAGCATCCTCTACTCTACTCTACCATCCTCTACTCTACCATCCTCTACTCTACTTTACCATCCTCTACTCTACCATCCTCTACTCTACTCTACCATCCTCTACCATCCTCTACTCTACCATCCTCTACTCTACTCTACCATTCTCTCCTCTACTCTACCATCCTCTACCATCCTCTACTCTACCATCCTCTACTCTACCATCCTCTCCTCTACTCTACCATCCTCTCCTCTACTCTACCATCCTCTACTCTACTCTACCATCCTCTCCTCTACTCTACCATCCTCTCCTCTACTCTACCATCCTCTACTCTACTCTACTCTACCATCCTCTACTCTACCATCCTCTACTCTACTCTACCATCCTCTACTCTACTCTACCATCCTCTACTCTACTCTACCATCCTCTACTCTACCATCATCTCCTCTACTCTACCATCCTCTACACTAACATCCTCTCCTCTACTCTACTCTAACATCCTCTACTCTACCATCATCTCCTCTACTCTACTCTACTCTACCATCCTCTCCTCTACTCTACCATCCTCTCCTCTACTCTACCATCCTCTACTCTACTCTACCATCCTCTCCTCGACTCTACCATCCTCTACTCTACTCTACCATCCTCTCCTCTACTCTACCATCCTCTACTCTACTCTACCATCCTCTACTCTACTCTACCATCCTCTACTCTACCATCATCTCCTCTACTCTACCATCCTCTACTCTACTCTACCATCCTCTCCTCTACTCTACCATCCTCTACTCTACTCTACCATCCCTCTCACTCTACTCTACCATCCTCTACTCTACTCTACCATCCTCTACTCTACCATCCTCTACTCCACTCTACCATCCTCTACTCTACTCTACCATCCTCTACTCTACTCTACCATCCTCTCCTCTACTCTACCATCCTCTACTCTACCATCCTCTACTCTACATCCTCTCCTCTACTCTACCATCCTCTACTCTACTCTACCATCCTCTACTCTACTCTACCATCCTCTAATCTACCATCATCTCCTCTACTCTACCATCCTCTCCTCTACTCTACTCTACCATCCTCTACTCTACCATCCTCTACTCTACTCTACCATCCTCTACTCTACTCTACCATCCTCTACTCTACCATCATCTCCTCTACTCTACCATCCTCTACTCTACCATCCTCTCCTCTACTCTACTCTACCATCCTCTACTCTACCATCATCTCCTCTACTCTACCATCCTCTACTCTACCATCCTCTCCTCTCCTCGACTCTACCATCCTCTACTCTACCATCCTCTACTCTACTCTACCATCCTCTACTCTACTCTACCATCCTCTACTCTACTCTACCATCCTCTACTCTACCATCATCTCCTCTACTCTACCATCCTCTACACTAACATCCTCTCCTCTACTCTACTCTAACATCCTCTACTCTACCATCATCTCTTCTACTCTACTCTACCATCCTCTCCTCTACTCTACCATCCTCTCCTCTACTCTACCATCCTCTACTCTACTCTACCATCCTCTCCTCTACTCTACTATCCTCTCCTCTACTCTACCATCCTCTACTCTACTCTACCATCCTCTCCTCTACTCTACCATCCTCTACTCTACCATCCTCTCCTCTACTCTACCATCCTCTACTCTACTCTACCATCCTCTACTCTACCATCCTCTACTCTACTCTACCATCCTCTACTCTACCATCCTCTCCTCTACTCTACCATCCTCTACTCTACTCTACCATCCTCTATTCTACTCTACCATCCTCTACTCTACTCTACCATCCTCTCCTCTACTCTACCATCCTCTACTCTACTCTACCATCCTCTCCTCTACTCTACCATCCTCTACTCTACCATCCTCTCCTCTACTCTACCAATCTCTACTCTACTCTACCATCCTCTACTCTACTCTACCATCCTCTACTCTACTCTACCATCCTCTACTCTACTCTACCATACTCTACTCTACCATCCTCTACTCTACTCTACCATCCTCTACTTTACTCTACCATCCTCTACTCTACCATCATCTCCTCTACTCTACCATCCTCTACTCTACCATCATCTCCTCTACTCTACTCTACCATCCTCTACTCTACCATCATCTCCTCTACTCTACCATCCTCTACTCTACCATCCTCTCCTCTCCTCGACTCTACCATCCTCTACTCTACCATCCTCTACTCTACTCTACCATCCTCTACTCTACTCTACCATCCTCTACTCTACTCTACCATCCTCTACTCTACCATCCTCTCACTCTACCATCCTCTACCATCCTCTCCTCTACTCTACTCTACATCCTCTACTCTACCATCTCTCTCCTCTACTCTACCATCCTCTCCTCTACTCTACCATCCTCTCCTCTACTCTACCATCCTCTACTCTACTCTACCATCCTCTCCTCTACTCTACTATCCTCTCCTCTACTCTACCATCCTCTACTCTACTCTACCATCCTCTCCTCTACTCTACCATCCTCTACTCTACCATCCTCTCCTCTACTCTACCATCCTCTACTCTACTCTACCATCTCTCTACTCTACCATCCTCTACTCTACTCTACCATCCTCTCCTCTACTCTACCATCCTCTCCTCTACTCTACCATCCTCTACTCTACTCTACCATCCTCTATTCTACTCTACCATCCTCTACTCTACTCTACCATCCTCTCCTCTACTCTACCATCCTCTACTCTACTCTACCATCCTCTCCTCTACTCTACCATCCTCTACTCTACCATCCTGTCCTCTCTTCTACTCTACCATCCTCTACTCTACTCTACCATCCTCTCGTCTACTCTACCATCCTCTCCTCTACTCTACCATCCTCTACTCTACTCTACCATCCTCTCCTCTACTCTACCATCCTCTACTCTACCATCCTCTACTCTACCATCCTCTACTCTACTCTACCATCCTCTACTCTACCATCCTCTACTCTACTCTACCATCCTCTACTCTACCATCCTCTACTCTACTCTACCATCCTCTACTCTACTCTACCATCCTCTACTCTACTCTACCATCCTCTCCTCTACTCTACCATCCTCTACTCTACTCTACCATCCTCTCCTCTACTCTACCATCCTCTACTCTACTCTACCATCCTCTCTCTACTCTACCATCCTCTACTCTACCATCATCTCCTCTACTCTACCATCCTCTCCTCTACTCTACTCTACCATCCTCTACTCTACCATCCTCTACTCTACTCTACCATCCTCTACTTTACTCTACCATCCTCTACTCTACCATCATCTCCTCTACTCTACCATCCTCTACTCTACCATCATCTCCTCTACTCTACTCTACCATCCTCTACTCTACCATCATCTCCTCTACTCTACCATCCTCTACTCTACCATCCTCTCCTCTACTCTACTCTACCATCCTCTACTCTACCATCCTCTACTCTACTCTACCATCCTCTACTTTACTCTACCATCCTCTACTCTACCATCATCTCCTCTACTCTACCATCCTCTACTCTACCATCCTCTCCTCTCCTCGACTCTACCATCCTCTACTCTACCATCCTCTACTCTACTCTACCATCCTCTACTCTACTCTACCATCCTCTACTCTACTCTACCATCCTCTACTCTACCATCATCTCCTCTACTCTACCATCCTCTACTCTACCATCCTCTCCTCTACTCTACTCTACCATCCTCTACTCTACCATCATCTCCTCTACTCTACCATCCTCTACTCTACTCTACCATCCTCTCCTCTACTCTACCATCCTCTCCTCTACTCTACCATCCTCTCCTCTACTCTACCATCCTCTCCTCTACTCTACCATCCTCTACTCTACTCTACCATCCTCTACTCTACTCTACCATCCTCTCCTCTACTCTACCATCCTCTCCTCTACTCTACCATCCTCTACTCTACTCTACCATCCTCTCCTCTACCCATCCTCTACTCTACCATCCTCTACTCTACCATCCTCTCCTCTACTCTACCATCCTCTACTCTACTCTACCATCCTCTACTCTACTCTACCATCCTCTACTCTACTCTACCATCCTCTCCTCTACTCTACCATCCTCTCCTCTACTCTACCATCCTCTACTCTACTCTACCATCCTCTCCTCTACTCTACCATCCTCTACTCTACCATCCTCTACTCTACCATCCTCTACTCTACTTTACCATCCTCTACTCTACCATCCTCTACTCTACTCTACCATCCTCTACCATCCTCTACTCTACCATCCTCTACTCTACTCTACCATCCTCTCCTCTACTCTACCATCCTCTACCATCCTCTACTCTACCATCCTCTACTCTACCATCCTCTCCTCTACTCTACCATCCTCTCCTCTACTCTACCATCCTCTACTCTACTCTACCATCCTCTACTCTACTCTACCATCCTCTCCTCTACTCTACCATCCTCTACTCTTCTCTACCATCCTCTACTCTACTCTACCATCCTCTACTCTACCATCATCTCCTCTACTCTACCATCCTCTACTCTACTCTACCATCCTCTCCTCTACTCTACCATCCTCTACTCTACTCTACCATCCTCTCCTCTACTCCACTCTACCATCCTCTACTCTACTCTACCATCCTCTACTCTACCATCCTCTACTCCACTCTACCATCCTCTACTCTACTCTACCATCCTCTACTCTACTCTACCATCCTCTCCTCTACTCTACCATCCTCTACTCTACCATCCTCTACTCTACATCCTCTCCTCTACTCTACCATCCTCTACTCTACTCTACCATCCTCTACTCTACTCTACCATCCTCTACTCTACTCTACCATCATCTCCTCTACTCTACCATCCTCTCCTCTACTCTACTCTACCATCCTCTACTCTACCATCCTCTACTCTACTCTACCATCCTCTACTTTACTCTACCATCCTCTACTCTACCATCATCTCCTCTACTCTACCATCCTCTACTCTACCATCCTCTCCTCTACTCTACTCTACCATCCTCTACTCTACCATCCTCTACTCTACTCTACCATCCTCTACTTTACTCTACCATCCTCTACTCTACCATCATCTCCTCTACTCTACCATCCTCTACTCTACTCTACCATCCTCTCCTCTACTCTACCATCCTCTCCTCTACTCTACCATCCTCTACTCTACTCTACCATCCTCTCCTCTACTCTACCATCCTCTACTCTACCATCCTCTCCTCTACTCTACCATCCTCTACTCTACTCTACCATCCTCTACTCTACTCTACCATCCTCTACTCTACTCTACCATCCTCCTCACTCTACCATCCTCTCACTCTACCATCCTCTCCTCTACTCTACCATCCTCTACTCTACTCTACCATCCTCTACTCTACTCTACCATCCTCTACTCTACTCTACCATCCTCTCCTCTACTCTACCATCCTCTACTCTACTCTACCATCCTCTACTCTACTCTACCATCCTCTACTCTACCATCCTCTACTCTACCATCCTCTACTCTACATCCTCTCCTCTCCTCTACTCTACCATCCTCTACTCTACTCTACCATCCTCTCCTCTACTCTACCATCCTCTACTCTACTCTACCATCCTGTCCTCTACTCTACTATCATCTCCTCTACTCTACATCCTCTCATCTACTCTACCATACTCTACTCTACTCTACCATCCTCTCCTCTACTCTACATCCTCTCCTCTACTCTACCATCCTCTCCTCTACTCTACCATCCTCTACTCTACCATCCTCTCCTCTACTCTACCGTCCTCTACTCTCCATCCTCTCCCCTACTCTAACATCCTCTCCTCTACTCTACCATCCTCTACTCTACCATCCTCTACTCTACCATCCTCTCCTCTACTCTATCATCCTCTACTCTACCATCCTCTCCTCTACTCTACCATCCTCTACTCTACCATCCTCTCCTCTACTCTACCAATCTCTACTCTACTCTACCATCCTCTACTCTACTCTACCATCCTCTACTCTACTCTACCATCCTCTACTCTACTCTACCATACTCTACTCTACCATCCTCTACTCTACTCTACCATCCCCTCCTCTACTATACTCTCCTCTACCATCCTCTACTCTACTCTACCATCCTCTACTCTACTCTACCATCCTCTACTCTACCATCCCCTCCTCTACTCTACTCTACCCTCCTCTACTCTACCATCCTCTACTCTACTCTACCATCCTCTACTCTACCATCCTCTACTCTACCATCCTCTACTCTACCATCATTTCCTCTACTCTACCATCCTCTACTCTACTCTACCATCCTCTACTCTACTCTACCATCCTCTACTCTACTCTACCATCCTCTACTCTACCATCCTCTACTATCCTCTACTCTACCATCCTCTACTCTACCATCCTCTCCTCTACTCTACTCTACCATCCTCTACTCTACTCTACCATCCTCTACTCTACCATCCTCTACTCTACTCTACCATCCTCTACTCTACTCTACCATCCTCTCCTCTACTCTACCATCCTCTACTCTAACATCCTCTACTCTACATCCTCTCCTCTACTCTACCATCCTCTACTCTACTCTACCATCCTCTCCTCTACTCTACCATCCTCTACTCTACTCTACCATCCTCTACTCTACTCTACCATCCTCTCCTCTACTCTACCATCCTCTACTCTACTCTACCATCCTCTACTCTACTCTACCATCCTCTACTCTACTCTACCATCCTCTACTCTACCATCCACTACTCTACTCTACTCTACCATCCTCTACTCTACTCTACCATCCTCTACTCTACTCTACCATCCTCTACTCTACTCTACCATCCTCTACTCTACTCTACCATCCTCTCCTCTACTCTACCATCCTCTACTCTACCATCCTCTACTCTACATCCTCTCCTCTACTCTACCATCCTCTACTCTACTCTACCATCCTCTCCTCTACTCTACCATCCTCTACTCTACTCTACCATCCTCTACTCTACTCTACCATCCTCTACTCTACCATCCTCTCCTCTACTCTACCATCCTCTACTCTACCATCCTCTCCTCTACTCTACTCTACCATCCTCTACTCTACCATCCTCTACTCTACTCTACCATCCTCTACTTTACTCTACCATCCTCTACTCTACCATCATCTCCTCTACTCTACCATCCTCTCCTCTACCATCATCTCCTCTACTCTACTCTACCATCCTCTACTCTACCATCATCTCCTCTACTCTACCATCCTCTACTCTACCATCCTCTCCTCTACTCTACTCTACCATCCTCTACTCTACCATCCTCTACTCTACTCTACCATCCTCTACTTTACTCTACCATCCTCTACTCTACCATCATCTCCTCTACTCTACCATCCTCTACTCTACCATCCTCTACTCTACTCTACCATCCTCTCCTCTACTCTACCATCCTCTACTCTACTCTACCATCCTCTACTCTACTCTACCATCCTCTACTCTACCATCATCTCCTCTACTCTACCATCCTCTACTCTACCATCCTCTCCTCTACTCTACTCTACCATCCTCTACTCTACTCTACCATCCTCTACTCTACCATCCTCTACTCTACTCTACCATCCTCCTACTCTACCATCCTCTCCTCTACTCTACCATCCTCTACTCTACTCTACCATCCTCTACTCTACTCTACCATCCTCTACTCTACTCTACCATCCTCTCCTCTACTCTACCATCCTCTACTCTACTCTACCATCCTCTACTCTACTCTACCATCCTCTACTCTACTCTACCATCCTCTACTCTACTCTACCATCCTCTACTCTACTCTACCATCTTCTACTCTACTCTACCATCCTCTACTCTACCATCCACTACTCTACTCTACTCTACCATCCTCTACTCTACTCTACCATCCTCTACTCTACTCTACCATCCTCTACTCTACTCTACATCCTCTACTCTACTCTACCATCCTCTCCTCGACACTACCATCCGCTACTCTACCATCCTCTACTCTGCATCATCTCCTCTAATCTACCATCCTCTACTATACTCTACCTTTCTCTCCTATACTCTACCATCCGCTACTCTACTCTACCATCCTATACTCTACTCTACCATCCTCTACTCTACCATCATCTCCTCTATTCTACCATCCTCTACTCTACCATCCTCTCCTCTACTCTACTCTACCATCCGCTACTCTACCATCCTCTACTCTACTCTACCATCCTCTACTTTACTCTACCATCCTCTACTCTACCATCATCTCCTCTACTCTACCATCCTCTCCTCTACCATCATCTCCTCTACTCTACTCTACCATCCTCTACTCTACCATCATCTCCTCTACTCTACCATCCTCTACTCTACCATCCTCTCCTCTACTCTACTCTACCATCCTCTACTCTACCATCCTCTACTCTACTCTACCATCCTCTACTTTACTCTACCATCCTCTACTCTACCATCATCTCCTCTACTCTACCATCCTCTACTCTACCATCCTCTCCTCTACTCTACTCTACCATCCTGTACTCTACCATCCTCTACTCTACTCTACCATCCTCTCCTCTACTCTACCATCCTCTACTCTACTCTACCATCCTCTACTCTACTCTACCATCCTCTACTCTACCATCAACTCCTCTACTCTACCATCCTCTACTCTACCATCCTCTCCTCTACTCTACTCTACCATCCGCTACTCTACCATCCTCTACTCTACTCTACCATACTCTACTTTACTCTACCATCCTCTACTCTACCATCATCTCCTCTACTCTACCATCCTCTCCTCTACCATCATCTCCTCTACTCTACTCTACCATCCTCTACTCTACCATCATCTCCTCTACTCTACCATCCTCTACTCTACCATCCTCTCCTCTACTCTACTCTACCATCCTCTACTCTACCATCCTCTACTCTACTCTACCATCCTCTACTCTACCATCCTCTCCTCTACTCTACTCTACCATCCTCTACTCTACCATCCTCTACTCTACTCTACCATCCTCTACTTTACTCTACCATCCTCTACTCTACCATCATCTCCTCTACTCTACCATCCTCTACTCTACCATCCTCTCCTCTACTCTACTCTACCATCCTCTACTCTACCATCCTCTACTCTACTCTACCATCCTCTCCTCTACTCTACCATCCTCTACTCTACCATCATCTCCTCTACTCTACCATCCTCTACTCTACCATCCTCTCCTCTCCTCTACTCTACCATCCTCTACTCTACCATCATCTCCTCTACTCTACCATCCTCTACTCTACTCTACCATCCTCTCCTCTACTCTACCATCCTCTCCTCTACTCTACCATCCTCTACTCTACTCTACCATCCTCTCCTCTACTCTACCATCCTCTCCTCTACTCTACTATCCTCTACTCTACTCTACCATCCTCTCCTCTACTCTACCATCCTCTACTCTAACATCCTCTACTCTACCATCCTCTCCTCTACTCTACCATCCTCTACTCTACTCTACCATCCTCTACTCTACTCTACCATCCTCTACTCTACTCTACCATCCTCTCCTCTACTCTACCATCCTCTACTCTACCATCCTCTCCTCTACTCTACCATCCTCTACTCTATTCTACCATCCTCTACTCTACTCTACCATCCTCTACTCTACTCTACCATCCTCTCCTCTACTCTACCATCCTCTACTCTACTCTACCATCCTCTACTCTTCATCCTCTCCTCTCCTCTTCTCTACCATCCTCTACTCTACTCTACCATCCTCTCCTCTACTCTACCATCCTCTACTCTACTCTACCATCCTCTCCTCTACTCTACCATCCTCTACTCTACCATCCTCTACTCTACTCTACCATCCTCTCCTCTACTCTACTCTACCATCCTCTACTCTACCATCCTCTACTCTACTCTACTCTACCATGCTCTACTCTACTCTACCATCCTCTACTCTACTCTACTCTACCATCCTCTACTCTACTCTACCATCCTCTACTCTACTCTACTCTACCATCCTCTACTCTACTCTACCATCCTCTCCTCTACTCTACACCTCCTCTACTCCTCTACTCTACTCTACCATCCTCTCCTCTACTCTACTCTACCTTCCTCTCCTCTACTCTACTCTACTCTACTCTACCATCCTCTCCTCTACTCTACCATCCTCTACTCTACTCTACCATCCTCTACTCTACCATACTCTCCTCTACTCTACCATCCTCTACTTCTACTCTACCATCCTCTACTCTACTCTACCATCCTCTACTCTACCATCCTCTACTCTACTCTACCATTCTCTCCTGTACTCTACTCTACCATCCTCTACTCTACCATCCTCTACTCTACCATCCTCTACTCTACTCTACCATCCTCTACTCTACCATCCTCTACTCTACTCTACCATCCTCTACTCTACCATCCTCTCCTCTACTCTACCATCCTCTACTCTACCATCCTCTACTCTACTCTACCATCCTCTACTCTACTCTACCATCCTCTACCATCCTCTACTCTACTCTACAATCCCCTCCTCTACTCTACCATCCTCTACTCTACTCTAACATCCTCTACTCTACTCTACCATCCTCTCCTCTACCATCCTCTACCATCCTCTACTCTACCATCCTCTACTCTACCATCCCCTCCTCTACTCTACCATCCTCTCCTCTACTCTCCCATCCTCTACTGTACTCTACTCTACCATGCTCTACTCTACCATCCCCTCCTCTACTCTACCATCCTTTACCATCCCCTCCTCTACTCTACCATCTTCTACCATCCTCTACTCTACCATCCCCTCCTCTACTCTACTCTACCATCCTCTCCTCTACTCTACCATCCCCTCCTCTACTCCACCATCCTCTACCATCCTCTACTCTACTCTACCATCCCCTCCTCTACTCTACTCTACCATCCTCTCATCTACTCTACCATCCTCTCCTCTACTCTACCATCCTCTACTCTACTCTACCATCCCCTCCTCTACTCTACCATCCTCTCCTCTACCATCCCCTCCTCTACTCTACTCTACCATCATCTCCTCTACTCTACCATCCTCTACTCTACCATCCTCTCCTCTACTCTACTCTACCATCCTCTACTCTACCATCCTCTACTCTACTCTACCATCCTCTACTCTACTCTACCATCCTCTACTCTACCATCATCTCCTCTACTCTACCATCCTCTACTCTACCATCATCTCCTCTACTCTACCATCCTCTACTCTACCATCCTCTCCTCTACTCTACTCTACCATCCTCTACTCTACCATCATCTCCTCTACTCTACCATCCTCTACTCTACTCTACCATCCTCTCCTCTACTCTACCATCCTCTCCTCTACTCTACCATCCTCTACTCTACTCTACCATCCTCTCCTCTACTCTACCATCCTCTCCTCTACTCTACTATCCTCTACTCTACTCTACCATCCTCTCCTCTACTCTACCATCCTCTACTCTACCATCCTCTACTCTACCATCCTCTCCTCTACTCTACCACCCTCTACTCTACTCTACCATCCTCTACTCTACTCTACCATCCTCTACTCTACTCTACCATCCTCTCCTCTACTCTACCATCCTCTACTCTACCATCCTCTCCTCTACTCTACCATCCTCTACTCTATTCTACCATCCTCTACTCTACTCTACCATCCTCTACTCTACTCTACCATCCTCTCCTCTAGTCTACCATCCTCTACTCTACTCTACCATCCTCTCCTCTACTCTACCATCCTCTACTCTACATCCTCTCCTCTCCTCTTCTCTACCATCCTCTACTCTACTCTACCATCCTCTCCTCTACTCTACCATCCTCTACTCTACTCTACCATCCTCTCCTCTACTCTACCATCCTCTACTCTACCATCCTCTACTCTACGCTACCATCCTCTCCTCTACTCTACTATCATCTCCTCTACTCTACCATCCTCTACTCTACTCTACTCTACCATCTTCTCCTCTACTCTATCATCCTCTACTCTACCATCCTCTCCTCTACTCTACCATCCTCTACTCTACCATCCTCTACTCTACTCTACCATCCTCTACTCTACCATCCTCTACTCTACTCTACTCTACCATGCTCTACTCTACTCTACCATCCTCTACTCTACTCTACTCTACCATCCTCTACTCTACTCTACCATCCTCTACTCTACTCTACTCTACCATCCTCTACTCTACTCTACCATCCTCTACTCTACTCTACCATCCTCTACTCTACCATCCTCTACTCTACTCTACCATCCTCTACTCTACCATCCTCTACTCTACTCTACCATCCTCTCCTCTACTCTACTCTACCTTCCTCTCCTCTACTCTACTCTCTCACTCTACCATCCTCTCCTCTACTCTACCATCCTCTACTCTACTCTACCATCCTCTACTCTACCATACTCTCCTCTACTCTACCATCCTCTACTTCTACTCTACCATCCTCTACTCTACTCTACCATCCTCTACTCTACCATCCTCTACTCTACTCTACCATTCTCTCCTGTACTCTACTCTACCATCCTCTACTCTACCATCCTCTACTCTACCATCCTCTACTCTACTCTACCATCCTCTACTCTACCATCCTCTACTCTACTCTACCATCCTCTACTCTACCATCCTCTCCTCTACTCTACCATCCTCTACTCTACCATCCTCTACTCTACTCTACCATCCTCTACTCTACTCTACCATCCTCTCCTCTACTCTACCATCCTCTACCATCCTCTACTCTACTCTACCATCCCCTCCTCTACTCTACCATCCTCTACTCTACTCTACCATCCTCTACTCTACTCTACCATCCTCTCCTCTACCATCCTCTACCATCCTCTACTCTACCATCCTCTACTCTACCATCCCCTCCTCTACTCTACCATCCTCTCCTCTACTCTCCCATCCTCTACTGTACTCTACTCTACCATGCTCTACTCTACCATCCCCTCCTCTACTCTACCCATCCTTTACCATCCCCTCCTCTACTCTACCATCTTCTCTACCATCCTCTACTCTACCATCCCCCTCCTCTACTCTACTCTACCATCCTCTCCTCTACTCTACCATCCCCTCCTCTACTCCACCATCCTCTACCATCCTCTACTCTACTCTACCATCCCCTCCTCTACTCTACTCTACCATCCTCTCATCTACTCTACCATCCTCTCCTCTACTCTACCATCCTCTACTCTACTCTACCATCCCCTCCTCTACTCTACCATCCTCTCCTCTACCATCCCCTCCTCTACTCTACTCTACCATCCTCTACTCTACTCTACCATCCCCTCCTCTACTCTACCATCCTCTACCATCCTCTACTCTACTCTACCATCCTCTACTCTACCATCCTCTACTCTACTCTGCCATCCTCTTCTCTACTCTACCATCCTCTACTCTACTCTATCATCCTCTACTCTACTCTACCATCCTCTACTCTACTCTACCATCCTCTACTCTACCATCCTCTCCTCTACTCTACCATCCTCTACCATCCTCTACTCTACCATCCCCTCCTCTACTCTACCATCCTCTACTCTTCTCTACCATCCTCTACTCTACTCTACCATCCTCTACCATCCTCTACTCTACCATCCCCTCCTCTACTCTACCATCCTCTACTCTACTCTACCATCCTCTCCTCTACTCTACCATCCTCTACTCTACTCTACCATCCTCTACTCTACCATCCTCTACTCTACCATCCTCTACTCTCCCATCCTCTACCATCCTCTACTCTACCATCCCCTCCTCTACTCTACCATCCTCTACTCTACTCTACCATCCTCTCCTCTACTCTACCATCCCCTCCTCTACTCTACCATCCTCTACCATCCTCTACTCTACTCTACCATCCCCTCCTCTACTCTACCATCCTCTACTTTACCATCCTGTCCTCTACTTTACCATCCTCTACTCTACTCTACCATCCTCTACTCTACTCTACCATCCTCTACTCTACTCTACCATCCTCTCCTCTACTCTACCATCCTCTGCTCTACTCTACCATCCTCTCCTCTACTCTACCATCCTCTACTCTACCATCCTCTACTCTACTCTACCATCCTCTACTCTAGTCTACCATCCTCTACTCTACCATCCTCTACTCTACTCTACCATCCTCTACTCTAGTCTACCATCCTCTACTCTACCATCCTCTACTCTACCATCCTCTGCTCTACTCTACCATCCTCTACTCTACCATCCTCTACTCTACCATCCTCTACTCTACTCTACCATCCTCTACTCTACCATCCTCTACTCTACCATCCTCTGCTCTACTCTACCATCCTCTACTCTACCATCCTCTCCTCTAGTCTACCATCCTCTACTCTACCATCCTCTCCTCTAGTCTACCATCCTCTACTCTACTCTACCATCCTCTACTCTACTCTACCATCCTCTACTCTACTCTACCATCCTCTACTCTACTCTACCATGCTCTCCTCTACTCTACCATCCTCTACTCTACTCTACCATCCTCTACCATCCTCTACTCTACTCTACCATCCCCTCCTCTACTCTACCATCCTCTCCTCAGTTCTGTGCTGTCTGTTCTACTATATTCCATGGACTTGTGTTATAAGCGCACTATCACTTCCGACCTCTAGACTCATCCTTTAAGACATGAAGTCACTGGATGCAGGGCCCTCCGTGACTCACACAGAGGTCATGACCTTTGCTCACTAGCACTGGCATGGACCTTTGCATCACTTCCTACCTAGCGAGGCCAGTGCATCACAGCGTCATGTCTGCCTGGGCCAATATCATCTGTGCTCTCTGCTCATCCAACTGTGTCAAACTGATGCACTAGGGTAAATAGATACTACCAAATACCTTTACCGCTACCGAAGAGGACTGCCTCCCGTGTTTGGCTGTGAGATGGCACTAGAAATACAAGGCCAAGATTGAAGACCTTGTATTAATGTCTATTGACTAAAGGTAATAGCTTTGCTGCTTGCGACTCAGCCTTTAGGTTACTCCAGGCTGGCCTGTAACAGCCCATAGGCAAGCTTTTAGTACAACTATCTGACGTTGGAGGTTTCAATATTCTGTTTATGTCCATACATCATCACATAAATACACACACACACACACACACACACACACACACACACACACACACACACACACACACACACACACACACACACACACACACACACACACACACACACACACACACACACCTGAAGTCTGCTATGCTGCATGCAGGGCTCTCTGCTGCTCCAGGCCTGCTCCCGCGAGTGTCTAAATTCTCTATAACATCACACAGGAAACGCAGCGCGAGCACCAAGCTGAGCGAGAGGCCAGTGAGGAACCCTGGGATACTGGTTCCGCTCTCTCCCTGTGCAGACTAGAGCCGGTGGAAGAAGCTGCACATCCATATATGCAGAGCAGCTCACCGGTCGAATACTCAGATGGGCAACATTATCATCACCCACACAGAGCATGTGGATAGCCCTCACTTCATACTTCACTTACATTTACGTCAAAGTCAGTGAGCCATCAGACTATCCTTGTGACTTTGGTTACATATGAGCGTATTCATATTTGCATAATTATGGAAGTCTATCTCATAAAGCCAGAGCCACCGTGCCTTTGATGGGGGGGGGGGGGGGGAGTGGGTGGAGGGGAATAACAATCATTTCAGCTCCTACATGTTTCCCCTGTCTTACTCATACTGTGTGTGTGTGTGTGTGTGTGTGTGTGTGTGTGTGTGTGTGTGTGTGTTCGCCCTATACACCTATACATGCATTCAAAAGTTGGATTTATCTGAGAGCAATGGCTTACATCCCGACAGACATATAAACCCACATACATGCTGTGCACACTGCACACTTACGCGTGAGATAACCTACAGAGTAGGCTACATAGGCTACTATATGCATGCCATAACGCTCGAAGCAATGGGCTATACATTAAATTAGAATAGATTACATTCGCACATCACTGCACAAAATATGCATACAATGTATCTTTGAACCGGACAGTCATACAGTCACTTAGGTGGCACATAGCTATAGTATAGACTATAACACATACATGACACAAGATCACACAGGATATTATGGTGAGTAGCCTAACCTATATAACGACACATAGGCGTGTATTAACATGACAACAATGAAATATCATCATACCTCTATGTTGTATCTGAGACTGCTCTCTCTCCTACCTGTCCTTTTCATCCAAACACCAGCCTATTTTTTCAGATGTGACGCGTTAAAAATCAACATCCCGCCCTCTACCCCAAGACAGGAAAATGGGCTCAAATACTGCACCTGGGATGGAAGGATACGGCGGAGGGGTAGACTGAGAGGGAGAAATGAACAATATGGTATCTCTCCGCTCCCCTCTCATTCTTTCCTATTTTCTTGTCTTGGAATGTGTTTTCTGTCTTCTCACCCTCGTTTGTTCTTTCTATTTCACTCTCCCCTCCCTCCCTCTCTTTCCCCTGTGCTCGGAATACTAAACAGGCTCCTTCTCCGCTCGCTGACTGTATCGCGCTACCCGTGCTAAAGACATACTGATGTATATGTGTGGTAGAGAGGGGAGAGAGAGCCGAGCAGAGCCCAGGGATGGGAGGGGAAGGTAGAGGCAGTGTGTGAGGAGGAGAGGGGGTGTTGCTGGAGGCGAGGAGACGCGTGGTGCGATGGGGACAGACCACTGTGGCTCGGCCCACCGCCAAAGGGACACGGCGTATGTGCCATGGTGTCCGGGCGAGTGATAGCGCGCAGCACCACGTTAGGATCAAATCATGGTTTCGTGATAATATAATTTCCCTTCATGTGTGTACTGTAGGCCTATCTAACGACGTAACACAACACCCAACACCAAAATAATTGAAAACTATAGCAATGTTGGCAACTGTAGTGGGAAGCATTCGATTGTAGCCTATATGTGGCGTTGCTAATCTTTGTCAACCCGTGGGCAGCCCACGAGATCTTACTAGAATGAGTTTAGACATCGCATAATTTGAGGCTGTGAGTGACTACGCATCATTACGTAGGCTACCGGCCATTTCAAGTTATGTAGTAAGTCAAGTCATCTCTCTCAATCTGCAAGTTATTCACGGTAGGCTTATTATGGGGTTACTACCTACCGTGTTAACTGTAGGCTGCATTGTATTTATGATTACCCTTTCCTTTTGATTTCATTTACGGTTGAAAATGTGTTTACTGTAGAAAATCACAACTGCCTTGTCCTTTGGCTGGACTAGGCCCGTAGAAGCTGCCTAGATGGCAATGCCTGCTGTCTCAAATAAATGTATCTACACATTATTGATACAGGCAGTTGAAATATAGTGTAGGCCAGGCTATATAAGGTCTGTTTTCCTCTAGGATTCCCAGCCTACAGTCGAAATACGGATTTTAAGCACATCTCAGCATTGCAAGCTATCAAGGGACATAATGTTTTTTAGGTCAAATAATCAGAATACTCAGCCAGGAGCCATGGCTGATGGACGGAAGGAACATGCCAACTTCTTGGGCTGACATCAGATATGATGCTGTATGACTTTATGCAGATACACCTCAATGAGGATGGTTGTTTTTGGGACAAGAGACTTTGGCTTGACTAACACTGATAATGATAACCCTCTTTGATCACTATAGCTGAAAATAGCTGAGTAATAGCATCTTACTGGCTGTACTGTATCCTATGTTATGTACAGTAAATATTCTAGTATTAACAGGGCAATTCTCACATTTCTACCATAATTATATGTGTGGAATTAATACTTCCAAGTGATCACAGACAGTCATAATAAGTCATCATTACTTCCCTCCTGATCATCTGATCACAGACAGTCATAATAAGTCATCATTACTTCCCTCCTGATCATCTGATCACAGACAGTCATAATAAGTCATCATTACTTCCCTCCTGATCATCTGACCACAGACAGTCATAATAAGTCATCATTACTTCCCTCCTGATCATCTGATCACAGACAGTCATAATAAGTCATCATTACTTCCCTCCTGATCATCTGATCCCAGACAGTCATAATAAG